>NC_140563.1:37502660-37827660 GCF_057381845.1 Rhamphochromis longiceps
AAAATCACAACAGGGGGCAAATAGTTGTTCACAGCATTTTATATATGGAAAGAATTCAACAGCTAGCACTGCTATTTAGTCATTCTGCAAATATATTGCATTAAATATGCCTGAATGCAGCTGTAGCTGAGTGGAAAACATGAACCCAAAACCTCTGAACTGTTTTCATTTTTGTACCATATGTATCAAGCTACCTTAGATAATCATTTCCAGCAAGTTCCAGCTGGTTAGAGACGAGACTGACCCAGTTATATGGTAGGAATAAAGCAATGCGGACTAAGCTGTGTCATTTCTACAGATGTTTGACTTCAACACACTCATCTAAATATCCATTACTGTACTCTTTCATTATTTAACAAAAAAATTATAATAAAAAAATCCTCCTCTTTAATCTTTTATTAGATGATGCATCCTGAGACACACGTCTCTTTCGATTAAATTACTCACTTTGCAATCTCAGAAATTTGGATATAATATCACAAGTGGTGAAGAGGAAATAAATATGATCCAGGGGGAAAAAAACCCTAACATGATAAATGTTTTTTCTCGTAAAAGCAAGCACAAATTGATCTAACATTTTCAGAGAGAGCAGAAAAGGGTAAATTGGAAATTCAGACTGATACGTGTTACAGTTTAGATAAGAGCACATATGTTAACTGCCAAAAGAAATAAGTATAACAGAGAGCAAGTTGAAGGGATCTATTGAATTTCAAGATAAATAAAAGCACTGTACTAGAGGCATCGACAGCAAGAGACAAATGTGTGTAAAAGCATTAGCCGAATGACCTTCAATGGCATGCCCCAGCTAGCCACAACATGAATTCCAAGATGGCCTTAAGAGAAAGGGTGACTAGTTTTCCTTGACCTTGGGCTATAACACTTGTGAAATAACACTGGATTGTGAGGATTAACCTCTTATTCTCAGTTTTCTTCATGATGTCTTTCCGTCCTCACCTGTCGTCTTTTCACTTGATTCATTGATTTAGCCCTGCAGGTAAGATGAAAGTGTTGTGGTGGCAAGATGAAGCACTTGCTGAGGGGGATGGACATGAATGCTGCTAAGAAGCAGAAATTACAGCTTGTTATACAATTTAAAGGTAGTATGGCCTAAAGGATAAAAAGAGTATAGCTCTGATTGGGAGGTCAACAGCTCAAATCCATGAATCACCTAAGGAAAATGAATGGAGAACACTTTTCCCATGGTCAACAGCCACTGTTAAGAAAGGTACTCAAAGGGACTTCACTGGCTGTAAACATCACATGAGAGGGTAAATTTCCAGATATAATGTTGTCAGTAATCTAAGTGCTATATGCAGGGATGGCTGTCTTTCTGTCCTCGCTGTGGAAATTCTGAATAGAAATCTATATACAGACATTTCTAGCCAGACGTTACATAATTCCACATGTATTGATGGACACTATGAGTACTTAAGTGCTGAACCCCCCAGTGGCGGTCCTAGCCTGTTTGGCGCCCTGGGTGAACACGCTCTCTGACCCCCCCCCACACACACACACACACACAAAAACATATTAAGGATTGTACATTAACATAAAACTGTTGTACACACACACACATATGAAGAGAGAGAGAGTATGCATAGTATGCAAACGGCTACCAAACAGCCATCATAATTCGTCATACAATGGGAACAGTACGAATCAACAATTGACAATGACCAATTAATATTAAAATCTTTAATATAATGTATTGTTTGGAGTTTAGTCTGTTACTATTTTTTACCATTTCTTCTTGGAGCAGCTGTAACCCACATAATTTCCTTAGGGATTAATAAAGTATTCTGATTCTGATTGTTTCAGGATGACCTGCCATTATCCAATCACACATCTGCTTACCTGCATCTTTTGCTCGTTTCTCCTCCTCTTCTTTTCTCCTTTTTCTAAACTGAGGACCTGATGGCTTTGAACTTTTCTTGTCCATCTTCCATTGGTTTTAATTTTGCACTCCAGTATGAACACCCATCCCTCAACCCAAGGATCACCACAGCATGATCTAACACACCTACACCTTAGTTCACAGATTCACTTTGTCTAGGGTGCTTTTCTGAGATTTCACACAACCCAGGATTCAAATCATGAATACATAACGGGCTTGGATTTACAACATTATAAATGAAATGTGCTCTATTTGGGAGCAGCAGGCCCCCCCTCCCCTTTCTGTGTGATTCTTACTCTGAATCTGAATAAGTACGCGGGACCACTGTGTGCGGTAAGACCATCTCTTTTACTTCCTGTATTACCATCTACCGGCATGCATTGCCAGTGCGTAACACGTAATTACACAATCAAACAGTGAACACATACTGCCCATACAACAAATGTACCAGAGACAATTATGAATACACCACATCTCCCCTTTTAAACAAAAACAGAATATTCCTTTTCTCAGGACAGAACTTCTCTTTTTCAAAGCCATACAAGAACATCTGGCAAACAATCTGCATTACATTTTTAACCTTTTGTTTTTGTTTTCTTGTTCTTTTCTTTTCTTAACAACTCTTTTTAGCTTTATTTTACTGTGCTCTACAAAACCCTTATAACACAGTTACATAACAACAACCTTTTTTTTTTTCTTACAGATCTAACTTTTTAGGTTTAACTATTGGCCTCCCTGACTTGGTTCTGACCACATCAGTGTTAACAGGTGTAGCAGGGATCACACTGGGTGTTTGAGGCTTCTGCAACACAGGCACATTAGCAGGTTCATGCACAGGTGAACTTAAAGGAATCAAATGCACACGATTACGCCTCACAGTCCCTTGTGGTAACTCCACTGTGTATGATCGGGGTGTAGAGTGATTTTGGATAACATTGCCTGTAGTTTTGACATCAGTCACCCAAACTTGCTCTCCTGGGGACAGGCTGCATAAAGGTTTTGCGCGGTGGCGCCTGTTGAAGTTTGCCATGTCCATCATCCTCTTCTCCCTTTCCTTTCGAGCGAGCAGTGCGTTGTCCGGCAGTGTGGGCTCCAGCTGCGATGGAAGCATCGGCAGTGTGGTTCGCAGACGTCTGCCCATTAAAAGCTCTGCAGGGCTGTATCTGCAGTGGTGTAGCTCTATAGGCAAGAAGAGCTAGATAAGGATCAGCTGCTTTTTTCAGAAGATTTTTTACAGTCTGCACAGCACGTTCTGCTTCTCCATTACTTTGCGGAAACTTGGGACTGCTTGTGATGTGTTTGAAGCCGTATGCTGCTGCAAAGTCTGTAAAGATTTGACCTGAATACTGTGGTCCATTATCAGACATGAGGACCTCTGGGATGCCGTGACGGGCAAAGAAAGATTTCAGGTGAGTAATGACATCGTTTGATTTTGTCCTGTTTAACAAAGCAATCTCAACAAATCTAGAGTGATAGTCAACAGCGAGAAGGTAAGTTTTCCCTCCCAGCTCGAAAAGATCTGTGCCCACTCTCTGCCATGGGCGGGCAGGGTATTCTGTTGGCATGAGTGGCTCACTGTTATTGTGTCTTTCTTGAATACACGTTTTGCACTTGAGCACCATCTCAGAGATTTGTTGACTCAGCCCGGGCCACCACACTGTTTGGCGTGCACGAGCTTTACATTTTACAACACCTTGATGTCCTTCGTGTAGTTTTTCCAGCACCTCGTTTCTCATTGCTGAAGGAATGACAAGCCGTGTGTCTTTTAACAAAAGGCCGTCTTCAACAGTGAGCGTGGCTCGGTCAGGCCAGTAATTTCGCAGTAAAGGCTCTTGTTTTGCATGTTCTGGCCAGCCTTCGGTGCACATGTCCATGACGCGAGCACACACACTGTCGCTTTTCAGTTGTTCCTTCAGTGTTTGCATATATGATGAACTGACAGGCATGTTTGCTACAATACTGTCGACATATATGTCTGTGCTTTCCATTAGCTCTTTGTCTGACAGGTTCATTGGTTTTTTCAGAGGTGAGCGGGACAAAGTATCTGCTGTCCAGAGCGATTTCCCTGGGGCGTACTGCACAGTGTACGAGTAACGCATGAGTCTCATTCTGAATCGCTGGATCCTGGGTGGCAAGAGATCCAGAGCTTGTCCTCCCAGTAAGGAAACGAGAGGTTTGTGGTCCGTTTCAAGACAAAAATGTTTACCAATCAGGAAATCACGAAAACGCTCACACACCCATGTAGATGCCAGTGCCTCTTTTTCCACTTGTGCGTATCGTTGTTCTGTAGGAGAAAGGGACCTCGATGCATACGCCACTGGTCGCCATCCTTCTTCCCACAGCTGCAAAAGAACACCTCCGAGACCATAGGATGAAGCATCTGCTGATACTTTAATGTCTCTGTTGGGGTCATACATTGCGAGCACTGGGGGTGAGGTCAGGGCATCTCATAATGTTTTGAAAGCTCTCACTTGGTCAGTTCCCCAATACCATGCGTTCTTTTTGGAAAGAAGATCTCGCAGGGCTTTGTCTTTTTCAGCTAAATGGGGGATGAACTTGCCCACTTGATTCACCATGCCCAGAAAACTGCGCAACTCTGACACATTAGTTGGCTCTGTCATTTCTGTAATTGCCTCCGTTTTCTTCGGGTCAGGACTGATTCCTGTATCCGCTATGATGTGACCCAAGAAAGCAACCTTGCTCTGGGAGAGCTCGCATTTTTCAACATTCAGCGTTATGCCTGCTTTTTCCAGTCTTTGCAGTGTAGCATGGAGACGGGAATCGTGCTCCTGATGGTTACGTCCCCACACCAACACATCGTCAATGTGACACACCACTCCTTCGAGACCCTCGATGACCTCCGCCATCATGCGCTGAAAGTGTTCGGGCGCTGAGTTGATCCCAAACGGTAGGCGGTTAAAGTGGAACCGCCCAAAGGGTGTGATGAAGGTGGTGAGTTTGGCAGACTCATCGGACAGGGGAATCTGCCAGAAGCCCATGTTGGCATCCAGTTTGCTAAACACTTTGGCTCCTGCGAGCATTCCGAGACTTTGTTCAACCGATGGCAGCACATATTTTTCCCTGCACACATACTCATTTAGTCCGGTAAAGTCTACGCAAAGTCTTAGCCTAGGGCTGTTTTTCTTTGGAACAACAACCATGCCGGCACACCAATCCGTTGGTTCCTCAACTCGGGTAATGACACCAAGCTCTTCCATTCGTTGGAGTTCCTCTTTTACCCTTCCCATCAGAGGCAGAGGAAGCCTTCGCGGAGTTTTGAGTGAGTACGGCACAGCATTCGGCTTGAGTTTAATGTGATAGGCCCGCTGCACTTTCCCTAGACCATTGCAAAGTTTAGGGTAAGTAGTCTTCAGAGTGTCCATTGAAACCGCGTCAACTCGCACCAGCAGGCCAAGAGCTGTAATGGCGGGCAGGCCTAGCAGTGGAGTGCTCAGGTTTCTTACAACATAGACCTTCTCTGTTGTCTGTTTCGCTCCGTAGTTGAGCTGTAGCTTTGTAAAACCTGCAACGTCCAGTGGTGTTTTTCCAGGGCCTAACAAAGGTTTTTCTGGCTGCTGGAGAACTGGTCTGTGTTCGTTAGCAAAAATCTTTGATAAGTCCGAGTCAGCTATTACAGTCACATCTGCTCCAGTATCCAGTTTGAAAGTGATTTTTGCATCTTTCACTTGTATGTTGGCTGTCCACGCCTGGCCGTCACTGGAAACTGAGCCTAGGAAGAAACCTTGCTCCTCTTCCTCCTCAATACTTTGCACTGTCTTGCTTTGTCTGCAGACTCGCTGGTAGTGACCTTTTTTTCCACATAAATGACATTTTGCATCATTTGCTGGGCACTCAGGTTTCGGATGTGGAGAGCCTCCGCACTTGTAGCATTTGTTACTTTGTCTCTTGCTATATTGCTGTTGTGTTTTGATAGTTTTATTTTTGAACATGTTGAACTTTGTTTTGTCGTGCTTTTGTATCACTCTGTCAACTGTTTTCGCATTTACATGCATTACATTTGTTTCACTTCTCAAAGCTGACTGTTGCTTTTTGATTTCTTCTGACTGCCTGGCCATATTTATAGCTTTATCCAAGTCCAAGTCTTTTTCCATCTGCATGCGCTCAGACAGCCTCGTGTCGGCCAAGCCCACTACTATTCTGTCTCTTATCAGCTCATCGTGGAGCGGTCCGTAGTTACAGTGCTCTGCTAATGCATGCAAGGCAGTCACGAATGCATCAACAGTCTCATTCGGCTCTTGTTTGCGCATATTAAAACGTGCGCGCTCATAAACAACATTTTTCCTGACAATGAAAAAGTTGTGGAAGCTATCTCTCACTTTAGCATAGTCCCGTTGGTCTACATCACTTAACTTTAGTCCTCTCAGGACGTCATCCGCTTCGTCTCCCATACAATATATGAGAGTGTTCACTTGATTTTCCTCCGAGCTCGCAGACAGATTACTTGCCTGACGGAATCTCTCGAAGCGACGGACCCATCTTGTCCATTCGTGTGGTTTGGAAAAATCAAAGGGCTCCGGTGGTTGGATGCTAAACGTAGCGCTGGGAGTGCTAGCCGCGGTGCTAACTCCTGCCCTCGGACGATCGTCTACGTCGTCATTCGGCATTTTGTTTCCACCTTCCCCTTCTCCTCACACTCGGCAGATGTATGGAGTCTTACGAGTCACACAGCACTTCTGACACCATGTGTGATTCTTACTCTGAATCTGAATAAGTACGCGGGACCACTGTGTGCGGTAAGACCATCTCTTTTACTTCCTGTATTACCATCTACCGGCATGCATTGCCAGTGCGTAACACGTAATTACACAATCAAACAGTGAACACATACTGCCCATACAACAAATGTACCAGAGACAATTATGAATACACCACACTTTCGACATGTGTGTGAGACTTTAAATCATCAAACTGTAAATTTTAAATTGTTATTGATCCCTTTACCCCGAGTCCTAAAGTGTATATTTATTTTCTTACTCTTCTTATATATATTGTTTGTTTACTTGCACTGCTGTAACTGGAGCCTCCTCGTCTCGTCTCTCTATATACTGGACTGTATGTAGCGGAGATGACAATAAAGTTTACTTTGACTTCAGCAGCGAGCAGGCGCACCGAGGGCTCTCGCGCTCACTTTTCGCGTATAGAATTTCGAAAAAACATCGGTGCAAATTATAAGTCTGTATTATAATGGCTGGTGTTTTTGTGTTTGTTGGTTTGTTTTTATTTTGTTTTATTGCGAGTTAGTTATTAGATGCTCCTCCAGCCGGTCAGAGAATCCCCTGCCCTCTGGTCTCTGCGCTGCAAGCAGCAGGCGCACCTCGCAAACGAAGGGCGCCCTTACTCCCAGCAAATGGGCGATAGAAAACCGATCGGTGCCTATGACATTCCCAATATGCGCTTTCAGCATGCCGATGCCTGTGATGCCGCCCCCCACCACGATGTCGCCCGTATCTAAAACCGCTACTGCCCCCCCCCCCCCCCACACACACACACTCGATTGAGAGTGGTCTACTATTCCAAGGATGTAGCTGTTTACTTTCTATCTCTGAATTAGGAAATGAAAGTAGGCAGCAACTCCAAAAGTGTGCACAGTCATTGGTAATTCAGTTACTAGTTTTCCAACATAAGTCACAGTTGTGGGATTCACTCTTTCCTATGAATGGGAAAAGAGCCTATAAGAAAAATAAGCACATAAACTAGCGTTTAGCATGTTTAGCATGTCTAGTCTGTTGTTTTTGACTGATAAAATGTCAGCGCAAAATATGTCTAATTAACATATTGCAAACCTAACAGTCCAACATCAGACATGGCAGCTAATGTAGTGTAAGATATGATTCTTTAAACAATTCCATCATGAAAAATTTATATGAACACAAAAAATCAAGTTTTATTAGTAGTCTGTTGAGATGGTAGAATTCTTGAAATTGTATTTATTATTTGTCAGGAGTGTTTAAAATATGAGTTACTAGACTGAGACAGGTGCAGCTCCTCCTGTACAGCAAACCTCTTGCAAGTTTTGGAACAGCATTTCTCATGATTTGTAAACAAGGAGTGAATTACTGTAACTTCAATTAGCTTGCAGCGAGGAAGCTAACTGAAGTGGTTTATATTTATGAAAACTGGAAACATTTAAAACATGCTAAATTGATTTCCTATATTAATCATCTTGAAAAGTCCTTTGGAATCTCAATGTATCTTACCATGTTTATGTGTTCTGGTTTGAATGTGTTCTGTTTTTATGTGTTTTAAACTACTCTTCTGTTAGAAAACATACACTTGCCACACAGTACCTCTCAGTTTGGAACTCCCCTCTGATGCTCCTTAGAGCAAAAAACCTCTGATTAAAAGTAAAGATTATTTAAACAATGAGGAAGAGAAAAAAACAATGTTGTACATGATCAGTGCATGACAATAATTGTGCAAGTTCAGCCATCAGCTGTGGGATTTCTGCATTAATTTCAGGGAACATTTAATGAAGTGTGGAAAAAACAAAAATGAAAATAAACAAGAGAATCGCAGAAGGCACACAAACAGAAGACAATTACAGATCGTCACTTAATCATGCCCCAAGCTTGGGTGAAAGTTGACAATAATTACAATGTCACAAAATCAGGAAGGAATTGCTTCAATCAGTCAGTCCACATGGAACCAATTTATTTATGTGAACATAGATCATTTACAGAGTTGATATTTGGTGCTTCAGCTATATATACACAAACAAACACCAGGCTGCACACAGCAGGATGAGAGTGACGATAAAATGCCTGAACTGCAATGTATGCATTCCTTAGCTATTTGAGGAAACGTATGCCCCTGTGCGTCCATATTTCACTGAGGTCCCTTTACATGGGGGATATACAGGGTAATGACCTGAGAAACATCCACCTGACCATCAACCAGCCCTCACAGACACATCACTATGTAATAATAAATGTAATAATATTCCACATTGCAAGTCGAATAACAGGATCTCAGCTATCTAAAATTCTACATGTATGAGTGTAGCAAGTATTGCATGAATTTAATAATCCTTTTTAATCAGTCAAGGAGCCCACTCTTGGTGGCTACTGTGACACATAGCTGAAGTAACTGTGATCAGACTGTGGGCAGGTTTTTTTTTTCTTTTTTTACAGGCTACAGATAAAATTGCATTGTTATTTAATTCTATTGGAAGAGATTGAGTTTATACTGGCAGACTTATGAAAACCATCACCCATGACATTTTACTATTTTTTCCACAGTAAGAAATATCTTTGCACAAATCAATATGGTGTTAATATGAATTTGTTTGTTTATGGAGCAGAACAATCAGAGTTATTGTGGCAGCAGTGTGACACTTACATTTTTGGGCAGGTGAATGTTGAGCTTGCCGGGAACTGACACAAAATAAGATATATCCTAGGCTGTTCAGCTGGCCACCAGTCTGCTAAATACCTGGATGATTTCAGACAATTGTTTGATGCATTTCTACTTATTTCATGTTTGATCGTGATGTTTCTTTTCGAGAGCAGGTTAAATTTATTTCACAGTCCTGCATATAATTTCAAGAGACAACATTACGATATAAAATGCATGGCATAAGTATAATATTGCAAAACACACAGACTTCAGTAGCAGTATTTTTTTAGCTAGCTTTTTTTCCCATGTACTATTGCAGTTCATGAATCTGCTGGTACTCTTAAGTTTCCTTTCATACAGATGTGCTAATACTCATTTATAATCACAGTAGGTTTTATACTCCTGAGTTGCACTAGAATGGCCCTATAGCCATGAACTCAGACCACATAACTTCCACTTTTTTGCATAATTGGTACATTGTTGTATTTTATCCTCACCATTTAGCAATCTCATAATGCCTTGACTTTTAAAAACCCATAATTCAGATGAAAGATTGAGTGACTCACAGCCAAGCAGAGCTGTTTTCTCCAATGGCCTTTTGAAATTCAGCCAAGCAAAATCTCAGTTAATTAGAAGTGAACAAAGAAGAGGGAGTGAAGGGAGAACACTGAGGTTGACAGCGGTTTTCTTGCCCTGGAAGAAACAATGATCTGTTGTGGGTGGTGGTTCTTTGGCACTGAAGAAAAAATGAATGATAACACAAAGTGATAGAAAGTCTGATAATGTGAAGTACCCTGTGATCATCAGTCAGTAGTAGTTTCATAGATTCTTTATGATAATCGAGCCAGATGGTGCAAAGCCAGTTTTGCATGGTCCAGTAATCTTCAGCAGTGGAATCTGTGTTGCATATTTGACACTGCAAAGAGCTGTTGCTTTGCATGGCTTACACTATTTAATAAGTAATAAATTGAATCTACAATAATTAATACAAACACACACATTAAAACACAAATTACCGTGCAAGCTTTATATTTTACTTACATTATGATTATCGGTGATGTTAGGGGAGGGTGTGGACAGTATCTAACAAAGAGGACACATCAAGTGTCTTGCCAATTATCAAAGCATTATTCATGTATGTGTTATCAGATTTTCCTGTGGTCGTTGTATTATCTGTTTAATTCCTGAAGTCGTATGCTTTCTTAGTCCCATGTGAATCTGCCAGGTTTTTTTTTATCTGTAAAGAAAAATTGACTGCAAATTACATACCACATTTTGCTAGTCACACCATCTGATAATCACAGACCTGTGTTTGCATTCCCTTATTATTAATATTTCTTGATGATATCTTAGATTTATGTCCCCCTTTTCTCTTCTCAGTCAAGAATTATTGAGGTTGCTGTAGAAATAATTAATGAGAGCGACGATAGCATTTTGAGTGGAAATATAGGCTCATCTAGCACCTTAGTATGGAGTCTATTAAAGGAAAGGGCAAACCCAAGCCCATAAAAAGAATAATCTTACGAAAGCTCATGACATGGACTGGATGAAATAGTAAGTATATTTCTAAATCATCAATAGTTTTGATAAATGTATTTTCAGTTTCTCTTAGCAAGGACAACACGGAATATTCCAGCCTGAAAAGTCAGGGTTGTGATAAACCATAGATGTCTATGTTTATCATCGTGAGCAAAGAGTATATTCTGGCTTCTCCAGTGTGTGTGAAGAGAGGAATAAACCTGACACAACTCTAAAGTGTCCCGCTTTTGAAACATGTTTGTGACTGTCAAATTAAAGCAGATCGTTCTTTGAAAGACACGCCGTTTCATGCCCTTGATGCAAATAGACAAGCTGTTGCATGGGAATTGTAGCTCAAATGTCAATGCTGATAGTCTTTCTTCAACACAAATGGAAACATTACTTTTGGCTTTACGGGAATGAATTGTCAAAATGTCTGCTTGAGTGTATTGCTCTGAATCTCATCAAATACTTGGCACCGTTTCGTTTCTCCAGAAGAAGACTGGCTACAAACCATACTGTTTTGGAAACTCATTACTGTTTTTTGTTGGTTTTTTTTCCCCAGGGGAAGCAACAGCTTAGTGTCTCCTCTATTGTCTCTGGAATAATGACACAGTTGGCTACCTGTACTCAAAGACAGCATTCACCTTCAGCGTGGCTTTGAAGGGATAGACATTTATCTCCATCAGTATCCACAAAGCTCCTGTGCTTATTCAAACATTTCCTTAATTAGGCTTATATGAGAGGTCATTCCTCTTTCTATGCCGCTTAAAGAAGAGAATTGTTGACATAAAAAGAGGCAAAAAACAAATCACATCTATTATCTTTGTTAAGTCACATAAATTCATGATATTTCATGCAGCACCATATCTGGAACGCTACATGAAATTAAACTGTAGATATATACTCACTGGTTATTTGATCATTGACATTAAATCATCTTCCTTTCATTGTAAGCTGCATTCATCCCAGATAAAGAGGTTTAAATTCTAGTGTATTAAGTCTTTATTACTAGCATTCATTTATGGTCTCCAGGGATCACGCCACTTATGCCCAAGAAAACTTGCTTTAGGCATAAGCTGTGAGGAAAACCAGCAGCCCAGGTCAAAGAGCTTTCATGTTAATTAATGGAAGAAAAATGCTGTCACTATAGCATCTGTTCATCTTCTCTGTTAATGTGGTACAGTATATGGTAACTCGCAACAATCTAACTAAACTTGGATGCCAAATAGTTAATCCATTACACACTTTGAGGGGGCAATTATAATGTGGTATGGCTACTATTCTTGACTGACTATTGTGAATGAGGGAATGAAAATACATTTATACACATTATTTTGTTACGAGCAAAAACGCAAAAGCGAGCAAAAACGTGTACCAGCCAAGTATGGTGACCGTCAAGTTACATACAGGGTTTGTATGTTGACTGTGGCACGTATTGACGTATTTATATTGATGTATTGTTAATTTATTTCGATCATGTAAACAATATAAAGGTACATTTAGCAAAGAAAAGCAGAGAGAAAAAAATACTATACAAAATAAAGTTAATACATTTCAATATTGCTTCTATTCTGATTCAGTTACATATCGAAAGGAAGTGGGAAGAAGTACACTTATTTAATCGCACCCCTTTGCAATAAAACCAAACGCAAACAGAGAAAGCAACAGCAGGGGGATGACAAAATTAAAATAAAGTGTATGGAAATCAAAAGAATTGGGATTAATAATATATATGTTTTTAAAATGTCTTAATGTTAATAATCACTCTATATGTGATGATGTTCATGCAACGTTTTGATCAGATCAGCCCACTCATTAAGAAGGAGTTAGGGTGTATACAGACA
The DNA here is from genome assembly GCF_057381845.1 of Rhamphochromis longiceps. Lineage (NCBI taxonomy): Eukaryota > Metazoa > Chordata > Actinopteri > Cichliformes > Cichlidae > Rhamphochromis > Rhamphochromis longiceps. The sequence goes on from NC_140563.1 coordinate 37,515,276, forward strand.
TACATATCTTATATTAAGATCTCAGCCTTGTTACTTAGGTCACTTTTTAAATAATCAACCAGAAATGTATTTTATTGGTGCATTACACTAAGCACTGAATAAGAATATGACCTATAAGGTGGCTAGTTCCTTGTTGAGTCTATGCGATTGACTATATTTATAAAATATGTTGTCAGTTCTATACTAAAAATATGATACATTAAAACCCTGCTGACCTTTCTCACTGTCCCTCTCCCCTTCTGTTTTTCTTTTCCTTCCTCTTTCTTTCTCCCTTTCCTATCCCGCACTCATGTCTGTCCCGTCTGTAACATCTGAAAATAAAATATAATAAACAATAAAAACAAAGGTCGATCAAATGGACCAATACGGCAATGCCACGATGATCCATTTGGCAAAGTAAATCCATTGGGTATCCTTGTTGGTCTTCAGACAACAATTCTGATGGCTAAAGAACCAAATGGGACAGGCAAAAAAAATAAAAAAATAGTTACGCAAAATGGAGCGTGTCCGCTCCGACCAGCTCTAAAGGGTTAAAGTATAATGTATAATATTGTATAAGGAAGAAGGAACACGAGAAGCTGGAGAAATACCAAGGGCTCAGAGAAGAGCTCGAAAGGATGTGGAGGGTGAAGGTAACGGTGGTCCCCGTGGTAATCGGAGCACTAGGTGCGGTGACTCCCAAGCTAGGCGAGTGGCTCCAGCAGATCCCGGGAACAACATCGGAGATCTCTGTCTAGAAGAGCGCAGTCCTGGGAACAGCTAAGATACTGCGCAGGACCCTCAAGCTCCCAGGCCTCTGGTAGAGGACCCGAGCTTGAAGGATAAACCGCCCGCAGGGGCGTGCTGGGTGTTTTTTCATATATATGTATATGTGTGTATATGTACAGTGGGGCAAAAAAGTATTTAGTCAGCCACCGATTGTGCAAGTTCCCCCACCTAAAATAATGACAGAGGTCAGTAATTTGCACCAGAGGTACACTTCAACTGTGAGAGACAGAATGTGAAAAAAAAAATCCATGAATCCACATGGTAGGATTTGTAAAGAATTTATTCGTAAATTAGGGTGGAAAATAAGTATTTGGTCAATAACAAAAATACAACTCAATACTTTGTAACATAACCTTTGTTGGCAATAACAGAGGTCAAACGTCTACTATAGGTCTTTACCAGGTTTGCACACACAGTAGCTGGTATTTTGGCCCATTCCTCCATGCAGATCTTCTCTAGAGCAGTGATGTTTTGGGGCTGTCACCGAGCAACACGGACTTTCAACTCCCGCCACAGATTTTCTATGGGGTTGAGGTCTGGAGACTGGCTAGGCCACTCCAGGACTTTCAAATGCTTCTTACGGAGCCACTCCTTTGTTGCCCGGGCGGTGTGTTTTGGATCATTGTCATGTTGGAAGACCCAGCCTCGTTTCATCTTCAAAGTTCTCACTGATGGAAGGAGGTTTTGGCTCAAAATCTCACGATACATGGCCCCATTCATTCTGTCCTTAACACGGATCAGTCGTCCTGTCCCCTTGGCAGAAAAACAGCCCCATAGCATGATGTTTCCACCCCCATGCTTCACAGTAGGTATGGTGTTCTTGGGATGCAACTCAGTATTCTTCTTCCTCCAAACACGATGAGTTGAGTTTATACCAAAAAGTTCTACTTTGGTTTCATCTGACCACATGACATTCTCCCAATCCTCTGCTGTATCATCCATGTGCTCTCTGGCAAACTTCAGACGGGCCTGGACATGCACTGGCTTCAGCAGCGGAACACGTCTGGCACTGCGGGATTTGATTCCCTGCCGTTGTAGTGTGTTACTGATGGTGACCTTTGTTACTTTGGTCCCAGCTCTCTGCAGGTCATTCACCAGGTCCCCCGGTGTGGTTCTGGGATCTTTGCTCACCGTTCTCATGATCATTTTGACCCCACGGGATGAGATCTTGCGTGGAGCCCCAGATCGAGGGAGATTATCAGTGGTCTTGTATGTCTTCCATTTTCTGATGATTGCTCCCACAGTTGATTTTTTCACACCAAGCTGCTTGCCTATTGTAGATTCACTCTTCCCAGTCTGGTGCAGGTCTACAATACTTTTCCTGGTGTCCTTCGAAAGCTCTTTGGTCTTGGCCATGGCGGAGTTTGGAGTCTGACTGTTTGAGGCTGTGGACAGGTGTCTTTTATACAGATGATGAGTTCAAACAGGTGCCATTCATACAGGTAACGAGTGGGGGACAGAAAAGCTTCTTACAGAAGACGTTACAGGTCTGTGAGAGCCAGAGATTTTCCTTGTTTGAGGTGACCAAATACTTATTTTCCACCCTAATTTACGAATAAATTCTTTACAAATCCTACCATGTGAATTCATGGATTTTTTTTTCACATTCTGTCTCTCACAGTTGAAGTGTACCTCTGGTGCAAATTACTGACCTCTGTCATCATTTTAGGTGGGGGAACTTGCACAATCGGTGGCTGACTAAATACTTTTTTGCCCCACTGTATATATATATATATATATATACTGTATATACATATACAGTGGAACCCCAACTGACGAATACCCCGTTTCACGAAAAATTCGAGTTACAAAGGCACTGAACGGCAATATTTCTGCCTGTGTTACGGCAAAATGCCCGTATAACGAAATCCACTGGCTCTGATTGGCTGAGCCCACAATGCCCACAATGCCTTCCGAATCATGTGACAACCCCTTGGCTTCCATACTTGCGCTTCGCTGTTCCACTTGAACGATGTATTGTTGTTCTAGTTAGCAATTAGCCTATAGCCTATCGTTCAGCATCGCCTCACTCAAAATGCGCAATGGGTGCTTCGACTTACGAAAATTTTCGACTTACAAAAGACCCTCGGGAACGAATTCATTTCGTAAGTCGGGGTTCCACTGTGTGTGTGTGTGTGTGTATATATATATATATATATATATATATATATATATATATATATATATATATATATATATATATATATATATAGTGGAATCCATCTTTAACAACTATTTTTGGAGGAAAATGCAGACTGTTATCTTATGTGATCAAAATTTCTTTTCTTTTTAGTTTACTTTTATTTAACTCAAATAATCACTTTCCACAGTCTGCAGCTCTCATTGCAGTGAAATTCTTAACAAGCAGTTTTATGCTATCTTGTCAATACTGATAATACAGAGAACATATGCAATATGGACATTACCTTTTGACTTACAAAACACATTGTCAATGCTATATTAAAAACAAAACAAAACAAAAACAAACAAACAAAAAAGATACATTAAAACCCTGCTTACTTTTAGTTTCCCCTGGGAAAATGCTGTTCCAATGTCTTTACAAGGCCCAAAACTCCAATCAGGTCTTTGAGTTCCTGCCCATAAATCTAGTTTAAGAAGACAGTGATTTTGCCATTTTCATTCAGAAAGATCCACCAGTAGAGCTCAGGAAATGGAACATTGCTTGAACTGGCATATCTTTGATAGATCCTGTTAGTCAAAAAGTACTTTAACATGAGTCATTAGACTGTGTGACAGGTGCAGTCAATACTGAGCCAACATCATTCACCTGTAACTGGAAGCCCTTTTCTGTGGCACTAATCTGGCTGGATCAAACATGGTGTCTTGCTTCATCAGTCTCCTCTGTAACTCTGTCAAGGGTTCTGTCCATTTATGTGAGAAAAGAGAAGAAGTGAAGAGAGGAAGCTGGTAAAGACCAGGAAATCAGCAGAGAGGCTTTTGATGCCCCAATGCTTAATTTCCTCTCATTAGTCTGATCCCGAATCCGGAACACAGAAGCAGCACTTGCCCACTGACAGCTAATCAACTCCTCATTCATATCAAATGTCAAATCAAGGCTTAAAATCCAGGTTCCTCATCTATTTAATATTATGGCCAGATTTGTCTGTAGCTCAAACAAGCGAATACTCATATCAGACCTCTATCATATACGTCATTAAAAAGTGAACCCATAACCCCTTAATAAAAATGAAATGAATAATCTAATCTGCAGATAGAAGTTCTGCCTGAGCTGAAGGAAAGGAAGGCAAGATAAAATTTCATTTCTTGGCCAAACAAAATAGAGCAAACAGTTCCTCTACAGGCATAGCTTCTGTTTGCACATCATTAATCAAGAGGCAGAAAAAAAAATGAGGTTGCTTCTTTTATATACCACACATAATGTGTGGGAGCGTGCAGAACTCTGTCTTTGCTCACTGGGTATATAGTGTGTATACGTGCAGAGACACTCCCAAATAGGTTCTCACTGTGTGCATTTACAAAGTACATTTTTAGAACCTGTGGAGACAGGGGAAGAAAAAAGATGATGTTGAATCAAAAATTCAACAGAATCCACGTCTTTTGTTCTTTGCTGAAAAATAACATATCAAAGAACAGCACGGGCCACATGGTGACATTTTTATGAGTGTTGCGCTGACTCGGCTGAACTCTCCCTCTGAGAGACTGATGAGAAGGAATGGCCGTGTGGAGGAAGTGACTGGGTGTATACATAGCTGCCGTTATCATTTGAATCCTGTACTGCTGAGTCTGTAGCTTCAGTCCCCCGCATGGATGGGGAAATGACCTGATGGTAGTTCCCTGTAACTCCATATGACTCCCTAAACTCTCTCTCAACACAAACTATCACAACCTTTTGACCTTCTGAACATAGAGTTGTAAGACAGAAAATACTCTGCAACAACAGCTGCATTGTCTTTTGACCTATTGTGTCTGATCCATGATGCTTTCGAGAAACACAGCAGGAGGACATCTTTGGAAGTCTCCAGTCCCATCTGCTCAGAGATGCCAAATTGGCTAGGGTTTGTGCGGTAGATAGGAGGAACTTATCACGTAAAGTTGTTCTGGGCATCGTGCCTGTCAGTGATTCAGTATTTTTGGCACGGCCTTTTAACACTCATGTGTGGAGGGAAAAATGCCCTCCGCGTGAGGGAAAGCGAGACCAAAATGTGTGAAAGTAATCCGAGGTTTCTTAATCGCTCTGACCAGCAATTTCAAAAGTCCTGCTCACATGCCAAGACTTCCTATGAGTAAACACACATGACAGTTACTACATTTAAGGGAAAACTGGGGCTTTCCAAAATGCTCTGATAGCAGTTAGTGTGGGCCAAATCCATATTTATAAGCGACAGCCAGGCGACATTCTTTGCCCTCAGCAGGCTGTGCAGAGCAGTAAATTGAATTCTGCCATGCAGCTCTCGCTGACAGAATGCTGAATAAGTGAGAGGATCTGTATTTTAGCGAAATGCATGACTGGTGGCCCGCATACACATTAGAATAAAAATGATATGTTGGGTGGAAAACTCTCATGGCACTTGACAGACACTGGAACTCCACAATAGAAGCTATTTTAAAACTGGACATGCCAGAGAAACTGTTTTTAGATTGTCAGTAAAAGGTTAGGATTAATAGTATTATTTAGTTTTGGAGATGCTGACTTTGTAATATTCCACAAAATACTGGAAGGCATCCAGGAAAGGTTAGTGGATTATAAATAAATATTTTATTTACTCCGTTTTCTAATTTAGTCAAAGCTTCACATATTGAATTTATTGTAGTCTGGGAAACATCAAACGATTCCTTTGGGCGTTTTGTGTACTGCATTTAGCAGCCTTTTCTTCCACCCATGTCATTTCATTGTTTTCTCCTATCAATTAAAATCTTTGATTCTATTGCAGTGTGTCTTATTATACAAAATTAATAGCAGCAGTAGTGTAAGTTATTAAAGCAATGACATAACTATTTTAACCAAAAACTACAGCTTCAAAAAGATTTCAGTGATCTCATTTGTAATACAACAAACTGGATATCAACTTTCCTTTTCTACTCTGGCCACTTCAAGTGCTTATAATAACACAACAACCACTTGCTTCACATTAGACATATATATACAGCAGAGGCAATTTGGAGTTCAGGAACTTGCTCAAGGACACTTCAACATATGGACTCAACAAATGGATCTTCCATTTATTAGATGAACTGCTCTACCTCTATTCTCATTCCTCCTGTTTTACTTGCTTTGGTATTTGGTAACTTTGGTATGGTCTTTTGTTTACATGCTAGTAAGTTTGACCTCCGCTCAAAAGCAAATGGGAAACAGTTGTGCATGTCCCCGAATAGCTTTGGTTTTACTTAGCTGGTAATACAACTTTTTAAACTTGCTTCTTTTGTGATTCGTGATGAAATAGCAATTTGAAAATGCTATTCATGTCTGTGATTTATGTAACATGGGTGAATAGTACAAGCTAAACTAAATTCTAAGCTACAGATGTGCAAGCTAAAAACTTTTAATCACTTGCCTGTTTCTGTGTGTGGGCAGTAGCATTGCTTTTTCGATTAAAAGAGGATTTTGTGTTTACTGTATTAGCAATAGGGTGTATTTGGGCAGGCTTGCCCCTTGATCCTGTAATTAAAGCCAGATGACACTGTTGCCACTACACAGCAAAAGCTGCAAGAAGCACCTGACTATAGTGTGAACAAGGAAAGACCACCAACACACCCAGTGCTTTGCATCAAAACACAAGTGGTGGCATGTATACATTGTATGTAACTATTTTGTTGTTTTGCTACCTGTTTTAGCAAAAACAGTACAGTTTTTTCACTATACATATATTTAATATTACCACTAATAATACTTGCATCCCAAAAAGGCATTTAAAGTGGTCACTTCCTTCTGCATCACCCTTATTTACCAAAGCAGAGGTTCTCCCAGTATTAAAGAAAGCCTTCAGTTCAATAAATCAGAACATAGAGAACATACAGAAATATTGTAATTAGACGTTTTGTTCATTGTCCCAGTTTAAAACTTTCTAGTTGCCAACTTGGGATTCTTCAGTGTCTTCTCCTTGTTCTGCCACCATGAGTTGATTCCTGTGTTAAAATGCAAAGCTGCATCCTCCCTGCTGTTTTATTTCTGAATCCATTTATTTATTTATTTGCGATACTACTGTAGCATTGACTTAGAAAGAAAAGGCATCCATGCAAGAACACCCACAGAACTTGCAAAAAAAAAAGTGTCAGCTTGCTTGTGGATATGGATGATAGAACTCATTTTGAAAACACTACATTTTGTCTAAAAAACCCCAATATCTAAAAGACATGAATGACACAGTCGTATTTAATCCAATTTGACTTTTCATGCATTGTTGGTGGGCAAATCCTCTCCCTCTGTGGGAGTTGTTTTCTATCACATGTCAGAGGGGTTATCAGTCAGTCTCTTCTTGCTTTTGATATTTTTGTTTAACCTTTATTCATTTTTTGTTTTGTTTTAACCAATCTGAATTTATGCACTTATATGTGAGACCTTCCAATATTCCAACCCACACATGGATGTCATTGTGGAAAGAAATATACATTTTTTAGATTGTGCTATATGATGAAAAGTACTAAGAAAAAAATCATGCAGGCTGGTACTTGAAAATAGAGCAGAGCAGATTAAAAGAATAGTTGATGTTATAACTCTGGAATAGATTTTTTTTTTAGGTTTGACTTTAAAGTAATAGAGAAGATTAAAGTGAGTGAGAGAGAGGCAGAGCGAGCGAGCAAGAGGGACACCACTCAAATGTCAAGCGTGACGCTGTAATATCAAAAGAATTATGTGTGTGTGTGTGTTTGTGTGTGCGTATGTATATATTCTGAGTATTCAGTCACATGATTCCAATAAAAAAGTTTTGCATTTCTGAGATTATTGCACTTTTTGAGTCCTGCAGATTTTGAAGTTACATTTTTTCCTCCTAAAATTTGTATTTTAAATTGACTAGAATCTGTCTGTATTTAGAAGTTTTTAGTTTACTGATATAGATTGATTAATGGGTAACTTTTTGTGCAATGAAACCTTTGCCCTTGGTTGTGAAGTATTGCTTATGTCTCGGGGTATGAACCTGATCTACTGAGACTTTTCCAAGCAGACAACAGATCAATACAATTTGATTCAGTCCTGGTGTCTGCTGGATGATGTGCAGCAATATGATACAGCTTGGTACAATACAATGTAATATTATTGTATTTGTAGTAACACGATACCTTGCAAGAAGAAATTCTAATTTGTCTACACTCTAGTATTTCATAATAAATGAAAATGACTTCTCTTTCACTTTTTTTTTCGCCTAGCAGTAACATTTCTACTTATAATTCTACCATTTGTTGTTTGCGCATACGGTAGATACATCTATACAGCATCAGTGTGTCAGTATGTGTATACGAACAGCTCAAAAGACCAGTAGTTCACCATTATTTCGAAGAAAAAAAATACTCAGGCGCTTCATGTATTTAATTTGCTATCCTTACCATTAATTCTTAGTTACACAAAAACGAAGGTGGCACAACTGATAACAAACAAACAAACAAACAAACAAATACAATAATTTCTGTAGGGTCTATTAATCACGTAGAACTTCCAGGATATATAAAATAAACAAAAGTCCAGTAAGAATTTTAAGAAAATGACAAGAAAACACAGGTCACTAGTCCACCCATTCAATAATATAATATAATATAATATAATATAATATAATATAAATGCATATTTTGGGACATTACATATGACTGCATTAGGATCGGTGCCAGCCCCATTTAAGTAATTCCAAGCTTGGAACAATGGCTCTGCTTTGTAAAAATAGGACTGATGTCGCTACAGATAAACATTGGAAATCTGGGAGAAACAGAATACAGCAACTTGATGCATTTTCAGTTAGATGATATTTAATTGCAAAGATAATTTACCACATCAGGTGAATTTGATTAGAAGCTCAGTGTTAAACAGCAAGTCGTTTGAACATTAAATCAGTTTTACCTAAGCATGAAATATCTCATCAGATCTGTTCCAGTATGGTCTAAATAAAATGGATCAGTTAAACATGGAATTTTTACTGTTTATATTCTCAACCACATAATTTCTTGTGGCGATAACACGACCATATGCATCAACAGTTTACTGTTGTGTTAAAGTGCCTCACAGTTAAATCTGTTCTTGAGTCATACCTGGCCTTGAGGACTGTGTGTGCTTGAATCTGCATGTGAACGATTAGATAGCTGTGCAAAATGCGTTCAATCCAACTTGGTGTTAATTGTGAATTGGCCTGTTGGAAATGTTGTGCTCTATTTCTGTTGAGCTCATGGGGGCTTTAATTTCATGATGCGTGATTTTAATGTGAATGCAGTGTATGCAGTCATGCATCCAACCACAGATACCCTTCATACACAGCCTCACGTTCAAACACAGACATGCACGCACAAGCGCACACCAAGTGAGATATTACTCAATATTACTCAAATTGGATTCTTGACTGGACAAAATCTCAGTCCATGTGAGTCACTGTTGAATTTTTGAATTCAGAAGATGGTGATTTGCAGAGCTCTAGAAATCTTACTTAGAATACCTGCCAGCAGAGTCAGACTGAACTGAAACAAGAAGAAACTTTCCAAGTTGTTTTGCGACTTCACCATGTTGCATTAGTGTCAATATGTTGAAAATTGGTGAGGAGAGTAGATTACAGTCCAGCAATGTTCCTTTCTATATAACAAACTAGAGTCTAAACTGAGGCTGGATGAATTGTGGTGCTGACTTGTCTCATAGAAGTTTTTGATGCAAGACAGGTAGAAGCAAATGATAAGTTTCCAGCTGAGTAAGAGTTACAAAAGGGCTCTTAGTGACAACAGTGATGACATCCTCTCACTCCACATTTAATCCATTTCGCAAATCCAGATATAGCATATTATGTACTACTTATCCAGATTAGACCTAAGAAGTCTCACATAACATAATACTATATAATTTCAAAACGATTTCTTTGTGAGATGCAGAGATGAGGAAAGAATGGTACCTGTATGTGTGGATCACCTGGTCAAGAATGGAGGTGAATATGTGAAGTTTTAAATAACATTGCTTTCGACAGTGACAGAAATTTATACAGAATTCAAAGCAGCAATTAAACAGAAAGCCTGCCACATCCATTCTAGTAATAAACAAGCTTTACTGGGTTGTACTGCAAATCAGTAACAGTTTAAGGGATTTTTGACCAAGAAGCAGGTGATGGGCTGCAGCATTGTATGATCTAGTCTCCTTAATCACCTAACTGCAGAGTGTTGGAAAAGCATACAATTAGTGGGGAGGAACTAGTGGGAACTCGTCCAAGACTCCTAGTAGTATTTCAGGTGACAACATCATGAAGCCGACGGAGAAAATGACAGTCATTATAAAAGCAAAAATAAGCAGCAGAAAAAACAGGTTTTGATTTGTTAAAGCATTTGTGGTTACTATAGTCTATTCCAAATGTACTGTACTGTGAATAAATCTCACAGTCCTGATGTCCTCAGTATGGTTTTACAATATAAAAAAATAATGATATTGAGATGTTGCTTTGTGATTGCCATCTTGATATGTTTGATGGATATGTGATGCTTCAGCATGAATTTGGGACTGATTAGATGCCTTCTTGATGATACCATGTGATTGATAATAATCTAAACATCTTAATTTATAGTATAAAAAAAAACTAGTGATCAAATTCTGAAACTCATGACACCCAATTTTCTCCAAAACCACAGAATTCTGAATGATTGGAAACTAACATTAGTATTCTGCTACAATGCCTCAGGGAGATCTAAATGAGTTTTGGTGCACCACAGAAAAGCTTCTCATCAATCTTGGAATGGGGAAGATTCAGTTTTATGTAACATGTGGGGGCATTTTAATTCTGATGGGAAGAAGGGAATGACTGCCTCATATTAAACAATGTGAGTTTGTCACTACCTGACAAGTTTGGCACTCTAAAGGGATGAGAATGCTGGCAAATCAGCTGATTATACAGAATCCTCCCTCTCAGTAGGAGCTGCTAATTCTGACGCCTGCATGCACAAAATCATTAATCAATGAACGCTTCCAATTATGCAGGAGACAGCCCATTCATTCATACTGTGCTTTCAGTTTCTCACCCATTTCAACACCATAGATGAAGTGTGGAAAAAAGAAAAGTGATTGGGGGGAGGGAAAAGAAGAAGTGGGGGGAAAAGAGAAAAAACACTGTGCAGGGTGTGCTTTTCAGAATATGGATTTGCAAAGCCAATTCTCATATAATTTATTTCAAGTCCACTTGAAACTTGAAAAAACTTGAAAGAAAAAAAAGTACTTGAACTGAAATCTGAAATCATTAAATTTTTTTAATTAAATATTTTATATTCATTAGGGTTATTCTTATTATTTATAATTACAAGTACACTCACTAGGCCCTTTATTAATTACACCTTGTTAGTACCTAGTTGGATCACCCTTTTGTTGAAAGTTTTGATTTATTGACTTGAACACTGTGATGATGGCCATGTCACAAAGGTAATTCCTGTTGGAATAAGTCATCACAGGATGAGTACATTGTGATTATAGTGATGTACATGGTCAGAAACAATGGTGTTGAGATCATTCTCATTTGGTAATAAGGACCTTGTAAAGTAAAGTAGGCAGCACGGTGGCACGGTGGTTAGCACTGTTGCCGCACAGCAAGAAGGTCCTGAGTTCAATTCCACCATCAGGCCGGGGTCTTTCTGTGTGGAGTTTGCATGTTCTCCCCGTGTTTGCGTGGGTTCCCTCCGGGTACTCCGGCTTCCTCCCACCGTCCAAAGACATGCAGCTTGTGGGGATAGGTTAATTGATTAATCCAAATTGTCACTAGGTGTGAATGTTCGAATGAATGTGAGTGCAAATGGTTGTCTGTCCCTGTGTGTTGGCCCTGCGACAGACTGGTGACCTGTCCAGGGTGTACCCTGCCTCTCGCCCTATGACAGCTGGGATAGGCTCCCGCGACCCTGAAAAGGATAAGCGGAAGCGAATGGATGGATGGACCTTGTAAAGTGTGTTAAGAAAAATATCCTCCACTCAATTACACCACCAGCAGCAGCCAAAGCCACTGATACAGGTGGGATACACCATTTATTTCATGTTGTTTACATCAACTTGACATCACTTTACATCTGAACGGTGTTGGTCAAGTTAAAGAACAATTAGTAACTAATTACTGATTACTTCTCCAAAAAAGAAATCCTGTTACTTTACTGATTACTTATTTTCAAAAGTAATTAGTTACTTAGTTACCTTTTTAAAATATGATGCCAAACCTGAATACGTAATAAAGCAATAAACCTTTTAGCCCAATTCTATTTTTTAATGCATAATCCATCATATAAAATTGAATCAAATGGAAAGCCTCTTTTAAAAATTGTTTTATGAGTTTTAATCTTTTAACTTTATGCACATTGCATTAAGCAAAAATTAAATTATTTGGAACTCTTTGACTTGAAGAAATTCTTTAACATTTAACCTATTTTCTGCATATTCCAGCATATAAAATAAAATAATGTTTTGTGTTTACACTCACTCTTTCAAATAGATGCAAGTAAAACACAGCAAAAAATAAATAAATCAAAGATTCAGCGGCACTAAGTCCTGTCGCTCTTAAATCTATTTTCACCTGTTTTTTGGTTTTTTTGGTTTTTTTTGTCCATTTGATTCACCTTTTATTGTTTATTTTATTTTCACTTGCTGAATACGGGACAGACTTGACTGGGGGAAAGAAGGGGAGAAAGAAAGAGGGAAAGAGAAACAGCTGAGAAGAGGGACGGGGGAGAAGGGCAAAAAACAACAGAATGGGCAGAAAAAAAAAAGAAAAAGAAAATGCATATATCGATCACCTGGATCACCTGTTGAGAAAGAAGAAAACAAGCAGAAGAGAACAAGAGTAATAGAATAAACAACATCACAATGATATATGGGAATATGACAGTAAATACTAAATATTAAACATTATTGTGCAGCACATAAGATCAACAGAACACAGTGTGCTTTGAGGTAGGAGCCAAAAAGGGTGTAGTTTGTGGGTGTGATCACCCGTGTGTACACCTGTGAGCATGGACGCGCTTGTTTTTTTAAAAGGGTCCTTCATGTAATGATCTGCTAGAGGGTGTGGGGGGGCCACAGCCCTGTCCTCCAGGGCATGAAGCAGGTATGGAGGAGATCAAAACTCCAGACATCCAGAGGCCCTCAGAACACAAGAGACCAAGGAAGACCAACAGAGGGGCAGCCGCACCACTGTCCCAGAAAGAGCTGAGGAGAGTCCCAGATGAAGGCTCACTCAGCAGCCGCGGAGCAGAAGCCAGGGGGAGTTGCAGTGACGCGCCCGTGAGCTCCGCCGGCAGCCAGCCGTGCCTGAGTGACCGAGCCCCAGGCCGAGAGGCCGGGGGCACCCCACCTCCGAAGTGGCCCGAGCAAGCCCCAGGCCCCAGGCCCCGATAAGCGGCCGCCAAGGAGTGAGCCGGTGTGTACCTGGACGCCCATCCCCAGACACAAAGAACCACCAATGCACCGATGTCTGAGGGAGTCCGCCACTGGCAGGGGAAGTGGTGGTGGGGGGAGATAGACCTCCAAACCTTGGAGGGCCTGAGATGTCCCCAGAGAGGTGGCGCCTGATACCCAACCTGACATATAGACACAGACATACAGGCACACACAGATACACACATCCATTCCCACCCTCATGCTCTCATATGCACTTACTCCACACTCAACCAACGTGGAGACAGACATAAAGAGACGCTGTACACACGATCACACTCCCCAAGCGTACTCTACAAACCGGGTCTAGGTACCCTTGCCCCTGGAGGAGGGAACTGCACCCAGACCCAGGTGGTGTTACCCTTTTCCCTGCGGTGGGGAGAGGCAGACCGCCCCGACTCCGCAGCAGCAGGGAGGCCCCACACCCCAGACCGCAGTCGGACGGCCAACTCCTCCTCCTAGCCCCCTCGCTCCAGCAGGCGGCAGAGAATGGGGGTGAGAGAAGACTCCAAACCTCCCTCCACCCGCTCATTGTAGTGTTGATGCATGTGTGTTCTAAGGTGCCTTTAAAACCCAGGAGGGCATGGAGCTACCTGCCAGAGAGCAGCAGGTAAGCGCATAGTCCCTCCTGCTAGCCCTCAATGTCTACGTGCATTTAAAATTGAGAGGTGGGCAACGACGCCAGGGGTGGGGTGTACACCCTGATGGTAATTTGGATTCCATGTATCGTGCCCACCCCCAAGATCCCATATGTATGTGTAATGAGAGTGTGAGTAATGTGAATGTCTAAGTTGTGGGATAAAATTGAGGCAGAGGCAGCCAGAAGGGGACAGAGGGGGGGGGGGGGGGGGGGGGGGTAGCCTCCTCTGCACCCTGGTGACACACCCCTACTCCAAGGCCCTGCATGTGTGGGTGGTTGTGGTGGAGCGGGAAGAGGGAGGCAGCTGGAGATGGGGAGGGAAGGAAGGGAGGGGCAAGTGACCCCTCCCTGGGGCCAGCTCCCCCGCTGACCCCAGTAGGCACCCCCATACTCCGCGACCTGCCAGGGAAAGGGGGCCCAGGCCCATCCAGACCGGGGCCCATTTTCACCTGTTTAGCAGGAGTGGGACCGATGGAGGTTGGCCCGGTGCTGCAGCGGTCATGTCATTGGGAATTCTCTATGAATTTCACATTCCTGTTGCGGCTTGCTAGGTGCTTGCTCAGATTTTAGGTTAAGTTTAAGTACTGGTGGTGGTCAGAGGGCCCGGTGGCACCAGTGTCCGGCAGCCTCGCCTCTGTCAGTGCGCCCCAGGGTGGCTGTGGCTACAACGTAGCTGCCATCACCAGTGTGTGAATGTGTGTGTGAATGGGTGGATGACTGGATATGTAAAGCGCTTTGGGGTCCTTAGGGACTAGTAAAGCGCTATATAAATACAGGCCATTTACCATTTAAGTTTAATTTTTCGCTGTAGAAAGAAGTTTCTTCCCACGCAGAGTGTACAGCGGATGCTAATATTTTTGTTACTTTTTAAAGTGACAAAAACTAAAACTTAAAGTAATGTAAGTACGTTCACGCTTGAAATGCGGCATGGTCGTACTCTATCCTGCACTCCATATTATCTATCGTTGGTATGGTCTTCTGCTGCACTCGCTTAAATCACCGTTCTTGCCCATTCTGATCTTCAGTTTGAACTTCAACAAGTTGATTATGTCTTCATTCTACCATATAATTGGCAGATTAGATGGTTGCATTAACAAACAATTAACACACAGTTGAACATAAAGTGGTCAGTGATTATATATATTACCTTAATAATATTATGCACAAGGTATATGATATTATCGTGGTTTACACATTCGCCTAACAGGCTAAAATGAAAATGTAGAATTTCTTAGTTGTAGTGTTGAAATACAAAGTACATGCTTGACGTTTCAGTGGATGCTCCTACACTCATCACGGCTGCTTCTTAGATGTCGGGAGGCAGCAGTGGACACAAGAAGAGTGGAGCAGATGGTGAAGAATACTGTGGGTTTATTTCAGGTTTCAGCCTTTACGGCTCATATCCCGACTTAATTATGAGACAGAGGGGAGAATGAACCCCTGGAAGGAGGATTTAAAGAGGCATGGAAATCTTCATTAAGACCAGGAGAATCCAAGATCTTTGATAAAAAAAATACTCTGCACCTGAAAATCTACTTATATTCTGACAATGCAAAACAGGGATTTGGAAGTGATAAAGCACCTGGAAACATAATCTTACTTCCCACTTTCTGAATTCATTTTATTTATATATATATATATATATATATATATATATATATATATATATATATATATATATATATATATATACACATAATGTCTTGGAAACACTTTAATCAGTCATGGAAACTCATTCACATTCTTTTTCATATACATATGGCAGGCAGTATCAGTTTCTATGTGAAGCAAGTGAAACTGCTTAGGTGTACTACAGCAAGGTAATGTGGTAAGTGGTATTGTCATCATTCTCCACAGCCAGGGATCACATCTACAGTTTAAGAAACCTTTGGGAAATGATCTCTTTATTACTTTCTGCACTATGCTCTTCTCAAATATCTCGTAATTTTCCAGCACTTGTATAGTTAACAGAAAAAAAACAAAACAGAAAAGATACCCCCTCACTATGCCACAAATTCTGTTAGGCAGGCCCCATCCTGCAAACTGAAAGGATTCCTTGTTACTGCACTTATCATTTTATCTTTTGGGGTAAGTATCTCCTATTTGTCCTGGATAAATATGAACTGATACTAATAATTTTAATGGATTTATAATAGTTTCTAATTGCACAAGTAAACACAAATTCTTGCTAGGCTTTTTTAAATTATTTGTTTTATTTCCTGCAGTTGCCATTTATGCATGTTTACCATATATGCAAAGTATATTACAATTGACATTGATTAGACATAGTTGGGTGATCATGGGTAGTCGTTTATTAAAGTGGTCATTTGAAACACTTATGTTATTTTGTACATATCATTTTGCAAGACATATCATAAGGAAAAAGTGCACTACTGAAGTGACTTCAGTCAAATATGAAAGTAATTAAACCATTAGCCACCCCCAAAAGAAAAGTGCAAAACATTTTATTGTATTTCATTGTAAAACAATACTTTGTCTATAGAAGCTCAATTATATACAAGCAAAATAGTGTGATGACACTTAGAGCAGTGAAAATGAGCTCTTCATCATTTGGAGTTTTGAAGTAGGTTCTCCAATTTGAATGTTTTAGAAAGTGTAAAACACTGTGAACATGAAGTTAGCAAATAAGCCTGTGAAAGCACAACATTTACGGGAGGAGGAATAAGGACAGAGAAGTTTATAGATGCTATTTACACTTTTGTTTTACATTAAAGGGATGTATTTGAAACACTCTAAAAGTTTCAAAACTTGCAAGAGGGATTCAATGGATCTTGGAAGTGTGATAAAATCTTATATTCAGTATGAAGCCTGCTAAAAAAGCTCCTGAAAGATCCTTTGAGCCATCATTGTACGTCATCAAAGAAAGCCCTGATGGCTCATTAGAGAGGCTTTCATTAAAAAAGATGGCTGGGTCTCTGATCTACACTCCTTGTATTGTCCCAGTAGCAAAAAAGACACAGGTTTTCAAAATGTTTCAGCAATTCAGACACACTGGGTATAGCCCTCATATGTTCAAAACGGGGGGACGTGTCACTAAGTGAGCTTGCATGTAGAGAAAAGTAAACGTTAAATACTATAGGCAGATTTATTGTGTATATTTCATCCAGTGATAACCCACTAAACAAGGAGTGACTCAAACAGTTTAAGGCCAGAGATCAGCTGGTTGGTTGTTTCCTCAGACTACTGACAACCTTTGGAGTTGGAAGCTGCACTCTTTGGCCAATCACATGCATGAACTGAGCTAGTAATCACTTCAGCCCTTGGGGAGCCCAATTCTGCCTTATAACCACAGGCTAGCTTATCCTGCCCTGTGCACAGAAAGAGAAAGGAAAGAGAGATCCATTTAAATGTTCAGTTGAATTGACAGACGTAATCACAAAGAATGACGGTCTCACATGGAAGTATTCACCAGAATTTTAGCTGCATGACATGCCTGCACACAGAAGAGGCAAGACAGCCTTTGCTGCTTAGTGAGACGAGAGTGAAGACACAATCAAACACACCTGCCTTAAATCAATACCCAAGCACAGCACTTCACTCACAGCAAATGTACAACTCCTCTACACACAAAACCACTCCCAAATCAGTCAATGTGAGGTTGACTTAGTTTACAGGTGATGTAGCTCTATCATATTACACTATTACATTACATGTTTTTAGTTTTTTTTTAATGCTATCATTTTAATACAGTTGGTTAACTTTCTTTCTTTTCCATAGTCTAAATTGATTAAATTTAGACCGTTACAGGAATTAACCCAGATTGTGATAGCTGGACCCAGTGTGTATCTGTTGCTCATGCAACATGTGTTTGATTTCAACCACTTAGCATGCTTGTCAGGTATGATTAATTAATAAATGCACGTGCAGCATTTTTTAATCTACTTCCTATCCAACATAACCCACAATCATAAAGAGAGTGCAAAAGTAGATGCAATTTGTAATGGGAAAAAAAAGAGATTTGTTTCAATTATTTCTCGGGAATTTTTCCAATAAAACCTTCAAACTCTTCCATCACAAAATATTTCCTCAACCAAGCCATGTAAGCAGCCTCATTTTGTGTCTCTCTTGGTTGTCAAATTGACAACAAAAGGAAGAAACTAAAATCCTGCAACACTGACAACGCTCACTGGTGTATTAAACTCTTAGCATTTTCTAAAAAGCTTGATTTTTTTTCCCTTTCTCTTGTAGTAGGGACCATGGCAGGTGGCATCTGGCAAGCTCAATACTGATCAGGATAATTAGACGAAAGGTTAAACTTGCAAGTATAAAACATATTATCAGTCACAAAGACTTCATGGTTTTTAGAATTCTTATATCATCCCGTTTTGTCACATTTTGCATGAAAAACTGTATGGAATTTGAAGAGTTGTTATACTAATTTTTGTAAAAAGACAAAACCTGTTTAGTTATGGATTAAAGGCAGGTAAGATAAATTGAGAAATGCCCAGATACCATAATGTGCCAAAACTTTCAGTTAATTAGAAAAGATGGTAGAGCCAGCAATGGGTTTCCACCAACTATGATGTTTGCCCTTGACCTACATTTAACGAAGATTACAAATGTTGCCATAATCACTACAATTATTTTCAATTTGCTGTCACACTGTCTCTCCTTGGTGAGTTAGAAAGAAGTCCAGAACAAGACTGCAGAGATTGTCCCCATGAATTGTAAGTGTCATTCCTGGTATTTAGATTACATGAGCAGCAGGTCACCTTTTGCAGTGTTCAGACTTTCTAAAGTCTTTAGCTCATCTGCTGGGAAACTATCATCAGCCTCTGTGGAATATGTATGATTAGGCATGCAATGTCAATTACATCAGTCATCAGTTATGCCACAGTGAACATTAGATCTGCTATGAGTGATGGCGGGGGCATTCTTCATGACCTTCCATTGGTGAGATCTCTTTATTTCTTTTGTTTTTGGGCCAGAGAACAGGGCAAGAGTGCTGGAGGTTTCTGTGTTAGTGAGGCACAGTGTCAGGTCCTGTCTGAGCTCCAGGGATAGAAACCAAAGTGGACAGCTGCCGATGTTTGAATGCCCCAGCTCAAAGGAAATAGCTAAGAGACAAACACATAGCTGTCTGCTGACATTAGCATGACTGACAGTCTCACCACCTTTAGAGTCGCATGGACATTAATCTCTAGTTGCAATGCCAGAGAAGAAATGATACTTTGTTTTGTTTTGTTTTTATTTGGCACTATAAAGAACATACCAGACTGTGTTATGTTCTAATAATGCCTTCAATGCCTTGGCACACCAAGGCCATCAGGTTGGTTAGCCATTTGACCCTCTTACAGTTGGTGACAACAGAGCTCACTTCCTTCCTTCCAATTCAGCTGAAACAAAAATAGCTTGTGCATTTTCTGCCTGTTTTTTGAATGGCATAAAAAATCTTAGTAAGACTTTCTTGGCTTGCAATCTAAGTACACACCCTGTTGACGTTTTTCAGATGATAGAACCAGTGGTGACCTTTACCTCCCAGCGGCCAATACTTTTGGGGCATTGTGTAAGACATGACAATGGATGCCGTGCGTACAGTATATGTCTATGATACTAGCAGAATTTGACAGGAGGGAAGCATTTGAGTTCCTCTATTGTATATTATGAGAGAAAGTATAGTGAGAATGTTGATTTGAGTTTATTGTAAAATCATCACACCTAAGCAAATTTAATTGTACATTTTACTGAAAACTTGTTAACATTTGCCTGCAGCACATATATGATACACAGAGCATATTTGCATGTTGTCAGCCACTGTTTTTGGTCTTGAAATTGTGCTGTGGAGGAGAATTTGACATAAATGAAGCTATGTGAAGCAACACATTAGTTCTATAAAATTGCTTTGGTTTATCAAGCCCCGCACCCAAGAAAAATATCTAGCTCTAAGAGAGAGGAAGAGAGTCTTTTCTCTTGAGTAAGTCGTCATTTTAAGTGACTACTTTTTCTTCCTCCCAGAAACTTCAGCTGAGGTTTGCTTTGCTTGCATCATCCATCCAGGCTGTGTAAATACATGGGTATATTGATTGAAAACAGTCACAGTGAGGACTCATCCCTTGATCTTTCTGTCGCTCTCCTATGCAGTATTTCCCCCACCACAGTCAGGTCATTAATCTTCCCGTTATTGGAGAAATGCACTGACATCTCTCCATAAAATGGCACTTAATTTATGCATTATTTATGCCTCATTTATGTGCTCAGGTCCTCCAACTATTTATCAAACGTCCCCTCTTATGTCAAAACATGGAAATTGAGTGCCGTTACTCATGATACTCGCAGCAAACACATCAGTGGACAGGAAGTCACTGGGGAGCTCTGCTCACTGTCACAAGAAAGTCTCATCCAGGCGACTGTATGGCAGCAGGAGATGCTTTTTAGCTAACTGATATCCGCAAGAGGAACATTGCAGCATATGATGCAATCCAGTTCAACGTAGTTGACTACAAAAGACACAGTTTCTCCACTGTGATCATGTTATTGTGCTCTATTTTAGATTCAAGCATGTTTTTTTCCCTATGTCTCAGAAGATCTTTGAATGCACCGCCTGACTCTTTCAGTACAAACACTTCAACTCCATAAATGATCCATACATGAAGAGACTCTGATGGTAACTGTGCACAGCAGGGCAGTTGCGCACAATAAGCCAGAAGGCAATGTTGCTCTATCTTTACCCTCTCACCTCTGCTATCTTCCCAGAATCACCCTTAGAGCAAGGTGTGTCACGCTTCACAGAGCACCCAGTGCCTTCACCTACACTGCTGCTGTAGCTACGCATCACTAACTAGCAGCTCCATAGGAACTGAACCCTCTGGATAACCTTTGCAACCTTAGCTGTCGCTTCCTCACTGTATATCAATCCAAGTTCACTTCAACTGAAACATTTCTTTTTTCATAATGCGTTTGTGCTTCCTGGGAAAATACCTTGAAATTAAAGTTTAATATTTTTTAAGGTCAGAGTGATAAATAAATTTTCCTCCATGGTATATCATGGTCATGGTCTGTTTTTTGCATATTTTACATACCATCACAGTGAGAAGCATAGAAAAAAATTACATATGCCTTTTTATTTTCACAACTGCTTTCAGCTTGTGTCCCAAACACCAGCTGAGGGTCCTAAGTCTTCTTGGGGATCCTTGGGTTTCTTGTTGTAAGGTGTCCTGTCTTGGACTTAGAGCTCCATTCTCATATGGAAACCCAGAGGGATGTGGCTTGGGGCTTGACAGATCTGAATCACTTTTTTTTAATGGATAATGTTACGTCCCCTGGCTAGTCTAGGGGGTGTGAAAGGACAAACATAAAGGTAAATCGTGAAGGAAGAGCCAAAATGGTAATTTTAAAAGGTTTATTTCATGCCAGAGTTGAAGTTCTGGTGCAGACTGACAGTTAACTTCAGGGAGAGCCAAGGCCAACATAACAAACAAAACATCCCTGATATGAAAATAAAAGAAACTTACCCAACTCCAAAGAAAACAAAATATACAACTGTTAAGGTTCAAAATTGAGGAGGGAGAGTACAAACCACCCATGGTCCAGAAGCTCTTGGTCAAACAATGATTTTTAATGAATACACACGTGTGGGAAGACACTCTGTACGCCGACAGCAAGTAGTCTTCGACTTAATCAAAGCATAAACAGATATTTTATAGCATCAGGGTTTGATTTACTGACGCCCCTTCATGCGTCACAGATACATTTTATACATAGATCAGATCAACACCACAATGACTTTTAACCCAGAAGATCATCTTCTATTTTCATGGCTGGTACTTTCCGTTCTTGTCTTAAAGTGAATTGTTCCTCTTTCTTGCCGAGACATGACTAATCTCTCCTCTAAATAAATCTAACTCATGTGTGTGTGTCACGACCTCACATGCTCTCTGTCACCTCTTCACCTGTTGCACTTCTGACCTTTCACTAGACCAGAGGCTCACTGAGACTATATGTATGTCTTCTACTAAATAAATGTTTTAACCAAGAACCTCTACTTAAAACCTTAATATAAAATGACCTGATATATAAGTGTTTTGTAAGCATGTATTGCAATTCCTTCTATGTTCTAGTTTTCCCTCAGCATGTATCACCTGAACAGTCACGTCAGTGAAGCTTAAGACCTTTAAAGAACCTGAACATCAACTCAAATAAGCACAGATATGCATTGTGTACACAATAGTTATAACTGCATCTGAAATACAAAATTAACATCATCATAAACATCTTAAGGCCATCTTAAAGCTATCTGTTACATTGTTAAAGCCTCGTCTTAGCCTGCTGCTCAAAATAACTTTCACTTCTGCAAAACTCTCCAAGCCTGTTTCCTGTCCTGTTACTTTTAGCCTTTCTGAAAGACACACTGTTTAAACCTCTAAACGCAATATAAACTCCAGATTATATTATTAATGCAATGATAATGATGACAATTATTTAACAATAGCAGTAAAATAATTTCCCTGCTCCACACAACCTATAGCCATAACCTACCTAACAACACATAAACAGGAGAAAACAGACAGGGTGTCAAAACAAAAGGCAACTCTCCCCTACAGGCAGTCTGAACATGAACACAAAAAAGCACATACAAGTCACAAAGGCATGCAAGCCTGCACAGGTATGGCAAGCCACAGGCTTTAAGTAGTGCTCTGCTGATTAACAATTAGCTGGACTCTGAGCAGCATCCAATCAGGACAGAGGAGGTGGAGCCTAGACAAAACATAAAGAGTTAGTTGAAAGAAGAAATATCCTCCTGGGGGATGTAACAGATACCATTATCAAACACGACAGTGCTTTTTGCACCACAGCATTCTACAGTATAGGACACTGATCAGTCATTATTGTTTTATTTAATTATAACATCTGATCTGTAGTCATATGCTTTGGCCATTTGGGTTAAAAGAGGAACTGAGCGGTCAACTGATCAGCACCTGGTGGTAAGTTGGATCAGATGGTACAGAAGGGTGACAGGCCCAAAGCACCTAAACAATTAGTGATGGTGCAAAAGATACAGTGAGGATGCAAACTGACATAAATGAGTCTGAAGGATCCACTGTACCCCTGCTCTTGTGGAGATTGAATGAAACTACAACTACAAGGCTGTTTGTGCCTGTCAAAGTGGCAAACCGCTAATTGGATGCTGTTGTTTTTTTAAATGATGGTTAATTTATCTCAACTTCAAAGTTCTATCAAACCTGCCGACCTTACAATGACAAGGAACAATGGAAGAAGCCATCAGAAGCCATTATAGTGGTAACATTATTTTATATTTTCATTAAATTCATTCTGACTTTAATTTGTTCCTTAATGTCTTTCTTTCAGCTCTGTTGGCTTAGAAATATATCTTATTTGTGTCTACTATGGGTGTGTGTGCGTGTGTGTGTCTATACTTGTTTTTATGTTCATGCTTTTGGTGTTTCTGTTTTGTTGTTCTGGTGGTTTGAAGACAAAGGAAAGAAAAAAACACTAAGCAAATCCCTTAGGGAAAAATCCACCAAACTGGAGGCATTAACACATGCACATGTTCATCTTTCTTTACTCAAACACAGTAACTTTACACTACTGAGAACCTTTCCTCCTTGAACACACATATTCTTCCACAGACTTGACTTTGATGTCAGGCTTTGACCACACACTCCTCACCAGAGCCATAAGGTCCCTTTACAGAAGCAAGAGGTTCAATTTGTCTGTTTTCCCCAAGAGCATGAATCAATGATGAGGAGACTTAACTCAAGCATTGAGGGGGTTCTCTATCAGCAGATGATGCAGCTGCATCTTATATAAACTGTAGCAGATGTGGGAGCACTTACAGCGTTTGCCCAGCATAAAAATGGCATAAAGCAGAGGGTAACAAGGACACAGATGTTTCCTTTTGGAAGAAAAAAACAACAACATGTTTATCATTTTGCTTCACTTATTCCATTACCTATATAGCTTTAATGATTAATATTCATTAGAAGACTGCGGATGTGCATAGGTGTGAAAAGTCCATATAAGGTAATAGTTTAATTTTCATCATCTCTTTCAGTATAGCACTGATCCAGATTAGCCACAGTAAATACAACTTTTGTTCCCAGTTAGCATTAACCTATACATTCAAAAACAACTTACATCTAGAAATATTTGAATGTGCTGAAAAAGGGTAGTGAGCCACATGGACGGTTGATGTGGTCTCTTTCATTATTTTTATATTGATCCAGGAAACACAAGGGATTTTCAGCTGGTGCACTTGCCCTAAGCAAGTGATTTAGAGGATTGAGAGTCCTGAAAAGAGACTGGTCCTAGCTATATAAGTAATTACTATTTAGAACTTTTGATCTCTCTCAATAACATGCAGTAAATAGCATTGTAAAGTGTTACATATATAACCAGCCATTGACATGCCACAATGCCTATATTGACTGATACAACAGTGCATATGGTTGTGTTGTTACAACAGTCTGAAATAATCAGAATGCAATATACATGGTTTTCTTCACATCCACAGTATTACACCTGTCTTGCTTTGAATGCTTGTTGCTTTTATAAGGTATACACTTTTAATAGTCAAACCATGTAACATGTGCAATGAAGACCTGCTAAAATTTCAATTTCTGAAACATAATTGAATGCCAGTAAGCTAATGTCAGACATAGCCTGTGGTCATCCACAACTGTGATACTGAGAACCAAATTATCAAAGCTATAGGTATTTATTGCAGTCTCGTTCTTCTTGTATTGTGCTGGAAATGATCTGCTCTGTTAAATGATAAAGTTTTTAGTACCTTGAGGCTTTTTGTGGTCCAATCTGAAGTCACAAGTTTACAAGAATATATTTGGATCCTCAGAATCTTTGATTTTACCTTAACACTCACCCAGCATTGGTGAGATTATTTCTTGAGTGGTTTAATAGAGAAATATGTTGAACTCTTGGAAAAATATTGTACACAATCATTTTCATTCCAGAGATTGGACCAATTTCAGCTAACTCAGAACAGTGATAGGTCACCGGACATGATTAGGATGAAAATGAACAGGGACCCATGATGACATAGTTCAAAACGACACAGAACAGTCAAAATTAATAATCAAATAATGTCTCAGCAAATAAGAATGCAGTGGTGCCCATGATAAATCATAGAAGGAGCACTGGCAACAGAAAAGGCCCTTGAGTGTTGGTTTAACCATACATTTATTATAAAGTGTCTCCTTGATGAAAGCAACGAGAAATACGACTAGAGTGAATGTGGTTATACCCTCTGGCCTTGAGCCTGTTTATTAATACACATTACTTTTTAATGTCTTATAGTAAATAATGTATTGGAATTGTGACAATAGGCAACTTGGCCATTACCTGCAAGCTATCAGATTGATGGCAGAGGCCAGTGCAGGCCTTGGCCCCTTAATGACAACATCAAGCTATAAATTAAAGCTTAGATGTTAACCATGACAATTTATAATGCAGGCAACACAAGGGGGATGATTAGAGTGTTGTGCTCAGATTAAGGCGCTGAAATGGTGACTTAGTTTACACTGCTATTAAGCAGCATTTGCAATATGGGATGTCCCAACTCTTCACTTATAGTACCAGATGCCAAGAAAATAGCAAAAAACTGTACTTGACTGATTTTGCTTTCAGCTTTTTTCCTTATGCACTCCTGTGCTGTTGGTTTTGCTGCTCTCTGGGCAACTGCAAATGCACATTTCCCATTTTCCAAGGACTTACACAGAAAACAAATAAATCATGACTCAGCAAACAAAGCAGATTTCAGTCTTCAGTGACCCAATAAGAAGTACAGAAGAGCATACTTCTGTTTTTCAAAGGGTTTTTAACCACAGATTTATCCACTGTTTGTTTGTTTGTTTTTCCAAGGTCAAAAGAACACAAATTTGTTAAGTAGCCACCACTAGCCAGCTTTGGCTCCTTGATTTGTGTCCTCTTTTTTACCCAGAAGTTAAAATGTTAAGTTTGCAATTTTTAGATTATTGAAAGAAAACAATCTACATGATGTAGCTTTATTATGGATATTAAATTGAGTTAAAAAAAATCTCTCTAATATTACGTTTTTTTGTTTGTGCATTATATTGTGAAAGTACACAGCAGTCCCTCACAGCTACATAAACTTCTTAGCAGGCAATGTTAGCAATGCCTAGCTTGGTACATATAAACAAAACTTTAATTGTAAAAGATTTTGCTATTTCTTCAACAAATATGTGTATTAAAGATATAGCTTTTTTTGTCTGAAGAATGCTGCTTGAGTTTCTAAGTTCATGTGGAAACTCATGTTTGAATGCATGAGCAGAATACAGTGTGGGTGTGACTGTAAAAAAGGGTGCCAAGTGTAGGCCGGTATCAGCTATGATGTGGAATAATAATGTTAGAGCGAAAGTGAGAGAGAAAAGTTTTTGATACAAAACCTTGAAAATGTTTCAATAACAGAGTGAGAGGAAAAACTGACGCACACCAGCCAAGCGTGGGCTGCCTTGGCATTGAGCACTATAAGCCCAAGAGCAGGCGAGAGACAGAGCAATCTATATGTATGTATTCATACTGTGGGCATCAAGGCAGTCTGGCAGAGGTTGCTGAGAGCATCTGTTCTCAGTGTAATGAGTGTGCCCCCCTCCTCTTACACACTCTTATCATTACTAGTTTTTAATTAAAGACATCCCACCCTGGTTGCTGCTAAGCTGCTGACAGTTAGGTGGGGGTGGGGGGTTGGATGGCACAAACAGGAAGACTAAACATCACAGATAACCAATGTGGGGCAGGGCCAAGCAGAAAGGGGTTGACCACATAGTCTGTGAACATTTTATCATGTAAACCACATGGTGGCAGTGGACCAGTTGAGAGGGAACACCTGAGAGGGGAGGTGGAGAATATAAAGCGAGGTAACCCATATGGAAAAGATATATATAAATCTTATAAAGTTTCTATCTGTCTTGTATGAAACATGTATGAAAAGCATACAAGAGTGAAAACACATATAAGATCCCTTGAAAATTTATATAATGAAACTTGTATGTTTTGGATACTTACTAAAAAATATATGAAAGTAATGAGAAAGTGGCCACTTTCATGAGTAAATCATATATGGTTTTACTATTTCTTTTCCATATGGGAAACCTGCAAAAACCTCTTGTCTTTTTTTAAGGTTTACAAGGCCGCCTAGTCTATGTTTAATGAATTCTAGGACTGCTTTTCTCAAAACAAATATTTCAATATAATTGCTAAGTGGATTAGGGTCCATCTAATGATTTTTCTCACAATTATGTAGGTATTTATAAAAATTAAAACACAACAAAAAAATCTTTCCAACAACTACATTTGTTGTTGTTAAATGTGCTCTGACTAGAAATCAAGTGACTTTCTGCCATGCAGCAATTCTTTTTCGACTGACATTCAGTTTCTTCCAAACTTTAGGATATGCAATTTCACTCCTTTGAGCTGCACAGAGATTTATTTTATTATTATTATTTTTTTTTTTTAGCTTCTAGCCTTTGCTTTGGTTTGCAGTTTTAAACTGCAAGTCAAAGCAAATTCACTTCAAATAAAAATATAACTTGTTCTTTGCATGAATTATATGTTTTCTGATTTATTAAATATATTTCCTTAACAAATTGTATCAGAAAATGATACTAACAGCACTTAGGGCTAACAAGCAAATTATAACTAAATGCAGTCGGCAATGCATTTTAAAAGTTTCTTCTCACAGAGAATCAGTCAATATTGGCACTTGTCAATTAGTATTGCTTTAAATTATTCAGCTGTTATTCACAGAAGGCAATTTTCTATTTATGTCTATTAGAAGGAAAACAAAAAGAATCCCAGCCAGCTGTCAGCTGATGATCGTCATTAGATTTAAGACGGCATATGGTTAACCTGGATATATTACCTAAGATTCACTAAGAGCAAATGTTATGATCACCCCAGGCAAAAATTTATGGGAGAAATGTGTGAATCCTGTGGGTTAGAATGGATATATTTACCAGTCTCAGAACCTTGTGGCTCTTTTTATTAATGTCATATAGCTCACGGTTTATACGTATAAAGTCTCCCCTCATATAGCATCCCATTTGGCATGAAACGGAATTGGTACTGTAGGTTGATCAACCTATTTAAAATCAACCCCCTGACCTCTTCAGCACCCCTTCCCATGTGACTCAATGCGCCCTGAGCACAGTTAAAGAGATGCTGAGTCAGGCCAATGCTGGAGGTGATGAATGTTTCTCCATTGATATTGATGTTGTGCACATGATTTACAAGCTCAGTTAATAGGGGAGGTCTGCCATGCAGGGACTCCATGTGAGTGTGTGTGTGTCTGTACACGTGTGTGTGTGTTTGTGTGTGTGTTGTAAAAGCAAGCTCAGTTAAGATGCAGCAGAGAGTGAACACAAAGGTTTTTTTGTTTGTTTCTTTGTTTGTTTGTTTTTTGGAATTGAACTTATCAAATCCTTTGGAAGGCACTTTAAGATTATAGTAAAATAGCACACACTGTTTGCAGGTCAGTGAATAACAGCTGTGCTGTAGGAATA
The DNA here is from genome assembly GCF_057381845.1 of Rhamphochromis longiceps. Lineage (NCBI taxonomy): Eukaryota > Metazoa > Chordata > Actinopteri > Cichliformes > Cichlidae > Rhamphochromis > Rhamphochromis longiceps. The sequence goes on from NC_140563.1 coordinate 37,543,753, forward strand.
TTTACAAACTGAAAATCTGTCAGCAGATACTGATCTGACTGACTTTGTAGAGTTGTTTATTGGCTCAAAAATACCATAGCAGTACCATATATACATATATACATTCTATTCTATATTCTATAAAGAAAATCTTATGCAGCTGGGAAAATCTGCTATGAAAGCCAAAATTAGCAGTTTATATCATCTAGGATGGATTAAAGATGCCCACATTATGCCCACTCAGGAAATTTCATGAGTCATACTCATCTTACCGCATACCACAACGCCCACTTGTTTCACTGTTTGGCCTCAGTAGTAACATGCCAAAATATTTAGACAACAACAAACAGAAAAAACATCTGAATTTCTGTTTTTTTGTTTTCGTTTTTCTTGTTTGTTTTTAAAATTGATTTGTTGCAGTTATAATTAAATGGCTTTAACGCTGTGCATCCCAGCTACTCTCAACTGTATCTCTACTATCAAAAAATGCTTCAAAAAATATACTGACACTGACTGTCTGCTAGATGGTGGTTCAGTCCAGACCTTACAAAATAGGTCCTAGAGTGGGATATCATGGATCAGTATGGCTCTCACAGAAATCATATTTTTTCATTAGGTTTAGAAAGGACTTACTGGCTTGGATTTCTGATGGAAGAGTGACTGATGAGTTCTGAGTGGTAGATGGGTGGGTAAACGGGAACCATACAAACACCACATTCCCAATGACAAGCAAAATACATCAAATTTTCACTTAAATTGGGAAACTAGGCATTATGGATAAGGTCGACTTTTAGTGAACCTTTAGGTAAACACTTGTCACGATATAAACTCATATGGAAGTCATTATTTTCGTTATATTATTTAGTGTTGCAAAATTAAAACTATTAACTGTAATTTCCTCTTTTAGTAGCAGAAGTAGTAGGTCTTTATCTGCTTTGCATAGTCTAGCTGAGTGAGTGGAAAATTTCACATTTTCTTTTATTCTGGAAAAAATAATTTCTTAGGAGGGATCATACTATGGTTGATAGCTTCCAAATGTGTCTGCAACTGTAGGATAATTTGGGTTAATGTTACATAGTTAAATGACTGAAAAGAATATGACTTCTTGATGATCATCTATGAGTTACTCACTATTAGCCAGCAAGCGTTCGTTTTGGGAGGTATCTCCTAAAATTTCCTAAAACAGTTGTAGTCAGAAATGTGCATAAAACAATTAGATTTCTAGATGTTTGAAATTATTTTAACATGGCTGCATTTAAATATATACTATTTCAAACACTAGCTAAAATCACTGCTGTATCCCATTACAACTTCATAGAGCCAATAGCATGGCTGTAAGGTCATGGTGTTCAAACAGTACTTGTAAACATTGCTCAAGGTCATAATTCTGGAGTGATTCAGCCCCTCAGCACAGATCCTATGTTTGTTTGCTGTTTTGATATGAGGTCGAAAAACGCAGAAACCTCACATTTGATCTCAAACCCCTATCTCAGTAACATAAAGCTACACTTTGGTAACCTAAGTAACAGCTTTACCTCACAAATCTCAAAGGTTTTCTATTTTCTAATATGTCATTTGTCAAATACAAGTTAAATTATACAGTACACCCTCTAAGTCAAGGCAAAAGAGTTATCTGTCTCATGTAGTTAACACTGGGTGTCTCTCTAAGTTACATACCCTCTTCTCAACTGTAATATCACACTTATACGTGTTTCATGTGCAGATTTAATAGCTGTTCTGTGCTTTGCTGCTTTTTTTTTAAACAGTTTCACAAAATAATTGATTTGTCGGAACGTACAACTGCCGAGTGCACAGAAGAAATAATATGTGGTAGAAAAGAGAGACAAAAAAGGAGAGAACAGAGAACATATTTTTTGAAATATGATTCTGCAACACACTGAGAGCTTAATTACTTCATTAATTATCCTACCAAGATAAATTGGGGGATATTTAACAAGAAGTCATTTTCAGTTATAATGCACATGCACGAAGGTCAATGGTAGAAGTCATTTTGAATGGAATACATATTCAAATGCAGTGTTTTTTGTGGATGTCTGTAGCCACCAAGCATATTTCCTCAATTTTACACTGACACAGCAAAAAACATTGAAAAATCAAAAATCAATTTAATCTATACTGTAACTTTGTAAAACAATAAAACGATTTTAAAAATCTCTTTCATCAATAAATTGTGTTTGAATAAAAGTGCAGGCACGAGTGCAGCTGTTTTCACATCTCCATGCATTCGTGGTTCCTGGTGTGCTATATACCATTTTGTAGCGATTAATGTCCCATGTTGATCACAGATGTGCTGGAAATGGTCTTTATGATGCAATTTAACACTTGTGTCCAGAGGGTGTAAACAGCCGACATCATATGCGAGTGAACTAAAATGACCAAAGCCAATAAAGGATGTATTGAGTACTGTATATCAAATGTTATAAACAAAATCTTTCATTTTGTCAGTTGAAGAATATTTTTTGTAAGCCTCTTGAATAAACAATGTCTAATAAAGTTAATGGAATTACTAGAACAATTTATTAACAGCTAAGTCTCTAAAAATAAGTGTATTAAAATAATTCTGATATTTTAACTGATTAAATGTTTAATCATTTACCACACCACACTTTGTATTACATATATAAAAAACACCCAGCACGCCCCTGTGGGCGGTTTATCCTTCAAGCTCGGGTCCTCTACCAGAGGCCTGGGAGCTTGAGGGTCCTGCGCAGTATCTTAGCTGTTCCCAGGACTGCGCTCTTCTGGACAGAGATCTCCGATGTTATTCTGCTGGAGCCACTCGCCTAGCTTGGGAGTCACCGCACCTAGTGCTCCGATTACCACGGGGACCACCGTTACCTTCACCCTCCACATCCTCTCGAGCTCTTCTCTGAGCCCTTGGTATTTCTCCAGCTTCTCGTGTTCCTTCTTCCTGATGTTGCTGTCATTCGGAACCGCTACATCGATCACTACGGCCGTCTTCTTCTGTTTGTCTACCACCACTATGTCCGGTTGGTTAGCCACCACCATTTTGTCCGTCTGTATCTGGAAGTCCCACAGGATCTTAGCTCGGTCATTCTCCACCACCCTTGGGGGCATCTCCCATTTTGACCTCGGGACTTCCAGGTTATACTCGGCACAGATGTTTCTGTACACTATGCCGGCCACTTGGTTATGGCGTTCCATGTATGCCTTGCCTGCTAGCATCTTGCACCCTGCTGTTATGTGCTGGATTGTCTCTGGGACATCTTTACACAGCCTGCACCTGGGGTCTTGCCTGGTGTGATAGACCCCAGCCTCTATGGATCTTGTACTCAGAGCTTGTTCTTGTGCTGCCATGATTAGTGCCTCTGTGCTGTCTTTCAGTCCAGCTTTGTCCAGCCACTGGTAGGATTTCTGGATATCAGCCACCTCCTCTATCTGCCGGTGGTACATACCGTGCAGGGGCCTGTCCTTCCATGATGGTTCCTCGTCTCCCTCCTCTTTCTTGGGTTTCTGCTGCCTGAGGTATTCACTGAGCACTCGGTCAGTTGGGGCCATCTTCCCAATGTATTCTTGGATGTTCGTTGTCTCATTCTGGACTGTGGTGCTGACACTCACCAGTCCCCGGCCCCCTTCCTTCTGCTTAGCGTACAGCCTCAGGGTGCTGGACTTGGGGTGAAACCCTCCATGCATGGTAAGGAGCTTTCTTGTCTTTACGTCAGTGGCTTCTTCTTCTTAGTTCCCACCCAGACAACACAGTCATCAAGTTTGCAGATGATACCACTGTGGTGGGGCTCATCTCAGGGGGAGATGAGACTGCATACAGAGCTGAAGTTCAGAGGCTGTCAGATTGGTGTGCAGACAACAACCTGGACCTCAATACCACCAAAACAAAAGAACTGGTAGTTGACTTCAGAAGGAGGAAGTCCGAGCTGCAGCCTGTCAGCATCAACGGGGAGTGCGTGGAAAGGGTCTCCAGTTTCAAGTTTCTGGGTGTGCACATAGACACAGACCTCCAATGGAGCTCTAACACCTCTGCGGTCTTAAAGAAGGCCCAACAGCGTCTCCACTTTCTGAGAATCCTCAGAAAAATGGACCTGAAGAAGGAGCTGCTGACCGTCTTCTACCGCTGCTCCATTGAAAGTGTGCTGACATATTGCATCGGTGTGTGGTTCTCCAGCTGCACCACAGCACACAGAAAGGCACTCCAGAGGGTCATCAACATGGCCCAAAAAATCATTGGACATCCTCTTCCCTCCCTGAAGGACCTGTACAGCACTCGCTGTCTCAAGAGGGCACGCAGCATCCTACGGGACTGCACACACCCAGGACACCGGGTGTTTAAGCTGCTGCCGTCTGGCAGGAGGTTCAGGCTGCTGAGGTCCCGAACAAATAGACTCAAGGACAGCTTTTACAACAGGGCAATAGCCCTGATCAATGTAAATAGCTGACCTGACTGGATACCTCCCTGGACTTTTTAGGGGGAGGTAACAATGTTTAAAACGATAACAATAAAATTTATATTTATAACAAGGTGCAATAATAATTAATGTGCAATAATAACAGTGTGCAATACACATACACTTATTCTTCTTTTTTATACTAAGTTAATATACTGTGTTGTGTTGTTTGTTACGTTGTGATGTGTCATATCGTGTCGTGTTGTGTTATATGTAGTGCCGACGTAGGACAGTTTTTCCAATTTCATTTTACTACTGTACTATGTATGACTGTGCAATGACAATAAAGAGTTATCTTATCTTATCTTATCTTATCTTTCTATCTCCTCCTTTGGCCAGCCTATTACCCCAGCAGGGTACCTGATCACGGGCAGGGCGTACGTGTTGATGGCCCGGATCTTGTTCTTACCATTCAGCTGACTCCTCAGGACTTGCCTGACCCTCTGCAGGTACTTGGTGGTTGCAGCCTTTCTAGCGGCCTCTTCATGGTTCCCATTTGCCTGCGGGATCCCCAGGTACTTGTAACTGTCCTCTATGTCTGCAATGTTGCCTTCTGGTAGTTCAATCCCCTCAGTTCTGACTACCTTCCCTCTCTTTGATACCATCTGACTACACTTCTCCAGTCCGAACGACATTCCAATGTCATTGCTGTATAGCCTGGTAGTGTGGATCAGTGAATCGATGTCTCGTTCACTCTTGGCATACAGCTTGATGTCATCCATGTACAGGAGGTGGCTGACAACTGCTCCGTTCCGTAGTCGGTATCCGTATCCAGTCTTGTTAATGATCTCACTGAGGGGGTTCAGGCCTATGCAGAACAGCAGTGGGGACAGAGCATCTCCTTGGTAGATCCCGCACTTGATGGTGACTTGTGCTATGGGCTTGGAGTTGGCCTCTAGTGTTGTACGCCACATCCCCATTGAGTTCCTGATGAAGGCTCTTAGGGTCCCATTGATCTTGTACAATTCTAGGCATTCCAGTATCCAGCTGTGGGGCATTGAGTCATAGGCCTTCTTTTAATCAATCCAGGCAGTGCACAGGTTGGTCAGTCTGGTCTTGCAGTCTCGGCTGACTGTTCTGTCTACCAGTAGCTGGTGTTTTGCGCCTCTGGTATTCTTGCCAATTCCTTTCTGTGTCCCGCTCATGTATTGACCCATGTGCCTGTTCATCTTAGCCGATATGATGCCTGACAGGAGCTTCCATGTAGTACTGAGGCAGGTTATTGGTCGGTAGTTGGAGGGGACCGGTCCCTTCTTGGGGTCCTTGGGGATCAGGACCGTCCGACCTTCGGTTAGCCATTCCGGGTGTCTCTCGTTAACTAGCAGCTGGTTCATTTGTGCTGCCAGACGCTCGTGGAGTGCAGTCAGCTTCTTCAGCCAGTAGGCGTGAACCATGTCGGGCCCTGGTGCTGTCCAACTCTTCATACTGGAGACCCTTTCTTGGATATCTGCCACTGTGATGGTTACTGGACCCTGTTCAGGGAGGTCGCTGTGGTCTGCCCTCAGATCCTCTAGCCACTGAGCATTGCCGTTATGGGTTGCATCCTTCTCCCATATGCTCTTCCAGTATTGCTCCGTCTCCAGCCTTGGTGGTGCTGTTCTCTTATTGTTCCCTTGCCACTGAGAGTACACCTTTGCTGGTTCTGTGGAGAACAGCTGGTTTATTCTCCTGCCTTCTATCTCTCTGGTGTACCTCCTCAAGCGGCTGGCCAAGGCTGTGAGTCTTTGCTTGGCAGTTTCCAAGGCCTCAGGTATGGACAGCTTGCTGTATTTCTTAGGCACCTTATTTGTCGCACCTTGCTGCAACTCCGTTAGTTGGCTAACCTTCCTCCGTGCTACTTTGATCTTGCCCTCTAGCCTCCTTCTCCATGGAGGATACTGCCCCGTGTCGTTGTTCAACTTGTAGCCAAGCATCTCACTGCTGCCGTATTGTAGATCAGCTTGTTAGTGTCAGTAATCGTGGTTGTAGATATTGCCCGTAGTGCTGCATTAACATCATCTAGCAGACCTTCTGAGGGTACTTCACGTAATCTCGGTAACCGGCTACGCGGGATCCAGGTTTCAAGCTTGGCCATTATCCTATTTTTCAGGTCAGTTCCTCTCGCACTCAATGATCCTTCTCCTATCGCACTTGGGGCTATGTACCCAATCTCGGGTGGGGGTGATGATATCGCCCCCCTGACCTGGCGTCCTGACTCCTCCTTGCCATAGCATTTGTGTTGTACCTCGTCAATCTCTAGCTGTGAGAGCAGTCCCTTCTTTCGAATGTTGGAACACTGAGCTACTAGTTGTTTCGCCGTCATTGTGGATGTTGGGTATCGAAGAATCCATAGGTCCCTCATCCTATTCATGTAGCCCCTTCCGCCGGGGTTACTTGCGTAGTAGCATTCCAACAACGCCCTGTTTTCGTCTCTTGCCCACCGATGCCTTCTTGTTCCAGTAGCCCACTTTTCGTCAGGGTGCCCTGGTTCCTCAACACCTGACGCGGACCTTGTTGATCCGGGCGACGTCCGAGCTGGCATGCCTTCATATTTATCTGTCTCGCTCATGTCTGCGGTAGGCTTGCTTAGCATAGGGGGTCTAGCCTTAGGACCCTTACTGGATACAGACGCCCCAGGCAGGAATCGAACTTGCGATCCTCTGTTCCAAAGGTGTGTAGTCTAACCACTACGCTATCCAGCTGCTGGAGGTCCCACCGAGATAAACTACTTGGACAGGCTCAAGGAAAGTTATTGTTTTAGAGTACCATTCAACAACAGGACTCAGAGAGCCTGTCTTGAAGAAAGCTTTCCAGAGAAATTGCTCTCATGTGAATAAGACATGTGAGCAGATACAGATAGTGAAACAGGGCCGCAAGATGCCATATGAGGTCTACATGTATTGCAGAATTAAAGATCCGTTAATTATGCTAAAATGGCACCTAGCAACACATTCTAGTTAATGCAGATTTTCATAAACATGTTAATATTAGGTATAGTCTTCATGTTTCCGTTAATATGAAGTTTGGAACACAACATAACAAGTGGATTTTGTGCAAACTGTTATCTTAGGGAATTTCCCCATTTTTTAATTACAGGCATAAGATGAGTGAAAGTGCCGTTCTGTAGTTCTTGTTCTCAGTGTATCATATAATCACTAGTTTCATGATTCAGGTTGATTCAGATGGCTGCCGGATCTGCTATTCACCAGTAATTATGGTTTTGTTTGATTTGGCATATACCAGCTATCTATGTAAATTTTGAGTAATTGTTCAGCCACTTGAATACTGTTTACTCCCTGCAACAAATCCTACTGTTTGTTGCTATTGTCCAATATGTAGCTCCCTGTTGCTTCTTGTTGTTACCGCTGCAGGATGTCGGCAGGATTACTTCTCACTGGCATCTGCACAACTGATGTAACCAGTGATTCATTTTCCTTCCTGGCAATTGACTGACAGTATTTTGCAGCTAGTGGTAAGCAGGGAGCCAGATGGCATCCACGTAGGCTTGTTTGCTAATGGAGACAAAATTAAGCATAATTTACGTTTTGTAGTAGTGGACTGCAACAATAGAGGGTCCAGATGGAAACTTGGTACAAATTTAGTGTGCAACTTTTCATCATATTTCTGTGTTCTGTGGTGTGATATATAATTCCCCATATAATTGCTTTTTTTATTCATTAAAGTAAACAGATTCATATCTCAAATACAAGGAACTCAGGAAAACATAAATAGTTAGAAACTACTTAATCAATTATGTAGTGCAATGACTTGTAATGCCTTGATTTTTAGTCTTTGTTGATAAAATAGCTATATTTTTCTCTGTACCAAGTGCCTGCATCCCAGCCTTTAATGATCTCAATAAACTCGACACATGAACTGAAATGTTCTCTCTCCGTTCATTGGTGTCACTATTTCATAAGATATTATGTTATAATTAATCCACTCTCTGTATGAAGTGTGTAGTAAGTAATAAGGTCCCCTGGGGTTAGATTGGACTAAAATGTTAAGACAGTAATCATGAAGTTCAGAAGGTTGTACAGACAAAGGAGAATATGAACATGCAATCAAAGTGCAAGCAGCCAAATCCCAACAAAGTAAAAAGGCAAAAAGTTTGGGAAAAAAAGAGATAAAAATAAAATGGAAACTCTTGAAAACAGGTCCAGAGTATATGCATCTGTGCATCTGTGCATCTGTGTGTGGTTAATGTGGGTCTGCACACGGGAGTACACCTGTGAGTGAATATCAGGGCTCAAAGCAACAGAAAAACAGTCTGAGGGAAAAAAAATCTAAATTATGAATGCAGGAATGTACAAATGGAGCATGTGGTGTAGTCAGAGTTAATGGAGCCTGCAGACTTTGCTAAATTCCTGCCTGTGGAATTCTTAATTATGTCCATTAATGCCAAGCTGATGCTTCTGTACCCAATGAGATTCTTGGCATGGCCTGCAAAATTATAGAAGTATTCTTTTTGTTTTTTGGCAGTTAAAAAACTAACATAGTGCTTAAAAACATATAAAACATGTTTTATTGTAAAATGTTCTTCCGAACAAGTAAACAGCCAACATACAGTCTTAACACTGAGAAAGTTCAGTGATGATTTCAGAATTTCATCTTGAAACCTCTATCAGTGATTTTTCAAACATGTAACCAATTTGTATAAAAGGAAAAACGAAGCAAAAAACCAAAAAAACCCCCATCTTACTCATATAGAAATACTCTTTTGTTGATCTATTTAAGTCACTAACAGTAATGTCAGTGATTTCGTTTTTGTTTTTTTTTCTTTCTTGTGTCCTCCCCATTTTTTGTAATACAAACACACTTTTTGAAATTCCGATTGTGTCAAAATCTAGGTGAAGTCAAAGGTCTGTAAACATTCTTAAACTGACCGTAACACTTAGTTGTACTGTTGAGTGACTGTGAAGGAAAACATCAGTTTGCATATTGTCATGAGGGAAAATAATAGCTCACAGTTATTTAAAATTGTGTTTGGTCTTCAGCTCTCTCGTGTGGAACTGTTTGCTTATTAACTGACTGTCAGTATTTTTGTGTGGGAGCACAGTCAAAACTTTTGTGCATTTGTATTATTTAACTGGCTGTTCAAATTTGCACTCAATCTGCATATTGCCTCCTGCCATTGCCTGGTGTAACATGCTTCTACTTTTCTTCCTTTTACCATGCTTTTGGAATGAGTAATGCAGTAGGGTTAGGTTTGAAGCTTTTTGCTTTTCCTCTGTATTATTATGTCTCATAATAGTTTCAATTTTGTTAGAAGTGACGAACAATGAATAAATCTAATATTATTCATCTGACTGGGCTTTAACAACCCAGAAGCTGCAATTCCAAATATCATCTGTTCCTTGTGTAGTTCATAAATGATATTGTTCATACATTAATGTATAATTGCATTTTAAACATGTTTTCTTAATTACACAATAAATTCTTCTGTTTTCTACTTCCAAAAATAATGAATAAATAAATCATGAACATAAGTTCCTTGTGTTTTCTCAGAATATAATTTGACTTGTGAGCTTCTTTATGTCCCTCATAAGGCCCTCACTATCATTAAGTGTCATTTGTTCAAAGGCAAGTAAGTGCACAGGTAATTGCAAAATGATGTGCCTGCTGTTACTGTTTGCATGAATTTCCTCCAGTGTCCAATGGATCAGAGACAAAATTCTTGCTAAACAACTGCGTCTCAGGCGCATTACCTGATCTACTCCTTATTCCCTCTGTGAAAGCTGTGAGGCGATAGATAGTAGTGAAAGAAAAAGAGGCGATGAAACAGTAGATTGTGTCTGTTGGGATAGCAGTGGGATCTACTAACTGTCCCGTTTCTCTGCGTGCAGCTCTTCTTAAAAGCTCCAACTATAATGAGCAAATTAAAAAAGGACATTTACATCATTCTGGTGCAGCCATTTTCACAGAAAGATGATGCTGAATAAACCGCACAGTGAAATTTGAATTGGTTGATCTGCTGTTTAAAAGCATGACAAACTTTCTTAGCTGTTGGATAGCTAGTTTCCTTGCTGCACCATTTTATTATCCTTGTTTTAATGCTCTGCACCATTTTATATAGACTCTATATCATGTCTGAAAATGATTTCTAACTTCAGAAGTCTAGGTGTCTGATCTGTGGTTACTGGCTCCATATACTTGTTCACTATTTATTGTTACATTGTTTGTTATTTCTCAGTATTCATCTTTTATCTCACCCCAACTAAGGCCCCTGTCACACAGGCATGAAGCCTGGCAACCTCCAGTTGCTAGTGAGATAAGAGTCATCTTATTTTCTCTTATCTTAAAGATGTGCATTCCGCTGTGTCATTAGGAGATTGTCACCTGTAGTTTGCATGAAATATTTAGAGTCAGATTCAGAAAAGATAATTTATTGTCTTCTTAGCTAGAAATGTATCTTGAACAAACGGCTGAAATGCATCATATAAGATAACACACATTCAGAAACTTTATCCTTCCATCTTCATCCACTTATCCGGTGTCTGGTTGCAGAGGCAGCATCCTAAGCAGAGAAGCCCAGACCTCCCTCTCCCTGGCCACCTCCAGCTTGTCCGGGGGGAACACTAAAGCATTCCCAGACCATCCGAAAACTATAGTCTCTTCAGCATGTCCTGGGTCTGCCCCAGGGCCTCCTCCTGGTGGGACATGTCCTGAACACCTTACCCAGAAGGCACCCTTGTCAGATGCCTGTACAACCTCAACTGGCTCCTTTCGATGTGGAGCAGGGGCTCTACTCTCAGCCGCTCCTGGATGGCCGAACTCCCACCCTATCACACTATCTCTAAGGCAGATGCCAGCCACCCTTCGGAGGTAGCCCACTTCTGCCGGTTGTATGCACAATGTCGTTCTTTCAGTCACTACACACAGCTTATGACCATAGATGAGGATAGGGATTGGTCCAGTTAACCAGTCGATGTTGATCGACTGGTGAATTGAGAGCTTCGCTTTTACAATCAGCTCTCTCTTCACCATGATGGACAGGTACAGCGCTTGGATCACTGCAGCCGAAGCACCAATCCAATCAATCTGTCGATCTCGTGCTCCCTTCTCCTGCTACTCATGAACAAAACACCAAGATACCTAAACTCCTCCACTTGGGGCAGGAACTCATCCCTGACCCAGATCTACTCCTTATTCCCTCTGTGAAAGGGCAGGGCATGCCACCCTTTCGCGGCAGAGGACCATGGCCTCTGATTTGGAGATGCTGATTCTCATTCCCACTACTTGACACTCGGCTGAGAACTGTTCCAGTGCAAGCAGGAGGCCATCACCTGACGAAGCCATCACAACCACATCATCTGTGAAAAGCAGAGAAGAGCTTCTGAGACGACCCAAGTAAAAGCCTTCCACCTTGCAGAAGTTCATTGCGAACACATTCAGTGACAAAGAGCAGCCCTGGCGAAGTCCATCACCCACCAGAAACGAGTCCGACTTATTGCCGGTTATGCAGAACAAGCTCTTGCAACAGTTGTATGAGGATCAAATGTTCTGTAGCAAAGGGCCAGACACCCCATACGTCCAAAGAACCTTCCACAGGACACTCCAAGGGACAAATGCCTTCTTCAAGTCCACAAAACACATATAGACTGGTTAGGCAAACTATCATGCACCCTCAAGTATCCTCGAGAGGATAAAGAGCTAGTCCAGTTTTCCACGACCTGGACAAAATTGTTCTCAGGGTGAACCTCACCCACTCCAGGGGCCCTGTGACCAAGGTGTTGTTTAACTGCAACCTCACCTCCGAGTCGTCAAAAGACAAGTCATCCCCAGACTCTGCTTCCATCACGGAAGACGTGCTAGTGGGATTAAAGAGGTCATCAAAGTATTCCTTCCACAGCCTAGCAATGTTCTCAGTCGAAATCAGCAGCACTTCACCCGCACTATACAGCGTGCAGGTAGAGCACCGCTTTCCTCTCCTGAGTCACCTGACAATTTGCCAGAATCTTTTCGAGGCAGTCTCGAAGTCTTTTCGGCCTCTCCAAACTCTTCCCACCCCCAGGTTTTTGCTTCAGCCACTGCCTGAGCCATGTCCCCTTGGCCTGTCAGTACCTCTGCAGTCCCACAGGCTAACCAAGGCTAATAGGTCTCCTTCTTCAGCCTGGTGGCTCCCTTCGCCACTGGTGTCCACCATGACAGGCATCACCCACCTTGCGGCTGCAGCTCAGTGCAACAGCTTCAGCAATGGAGTTGCTGAACATGGTCCATTCAGACTCAATGTCCCCAGTCTCCCTTGGAATGCAATTGAAGCTCTGCCGGAGGTGTGAGTTGAAGATCTCGTGGACTTGGGCCTCTGCCAGGTTTTACCAGCACACCCTCACTACACATTTAGGTGTGCCGGATCTGTCCAGCATTCTCAGCCACCACCTGATCCAACTAACCACCAGGTGGTGATCAGTTGACAGCTCAGCCTCTCTGTTCACCAGCGTGTCCAGAACATATAGCCACAGTTTTACCGATACGACTATAAAATCGATCATCAACCTGTGCCCTCGGGTGTCCTGGTGTCAAGTGCACTTATGGACACCTTTATTTTCAAACATGGTGTTCATTATGAACAAACTGTGGTCCAGTAACAAAACACCACTTGGGTTCAGATCCGGGAGGCTGGTCCTCCCAGTAACTCCCCTCCAAGTCTGACTGTCATTGCCCACATGAGGGTTGAAGTCTCCAAGTCTCCCCAGGTGGAGCGTCATTGACTCTTTGCTCAATGATATATTGCAGGGTTTATCCCTATCACACTGTGGAATTGTGACTCTATTCACATAAAAATAACATTATTAATAATAAAAACAAAAAATCTTTAAAGAAGGGCTTTAAATGTTATATGTATGTGTGTCAGTAAAAATATGTTTGACTTATATTTGTCTTTCTTTACTTCATTATGATTATAAAATATATATGTGCATATACCTGAATGTTAATCTTTCATTATAGCTAATCTAATCTAAAATATAACTGAAGCAAAATGATGTAATCAAAAATATATGTATATGTAATATACATATAGGTGGATTTATACTATGCCTTTTGGTGGTGCACCTGTACATCCCTGCCAGGCTCTCAGCTTTCAGCCTATCACCATACTGCTTCATTAAATGTAGAAACATTCATCTGTGAATTTTATGTAGTTTGGGATCTCAGCGATACATACCATTGTAAAAGAACAGCAAATGCAACCATTTTCAGCTCTTTGTAACTCACCTTGGGGAGTCTACATGGACCTCCAGACCAGGTGTGCAATGAAATCCCTTAGCATTTTCTTATAATATGACTTTTTTTTCATCTGCCATCATCATGGGCAAATGGTTTGCACATGGCCCAAAAGATTCGATTGTCACACCTTTATGGACTATATGATTTCTGTGACATTTGACAGCTGTTTGATTTAAGAGTCCACTGAGAACCCTTTTAGCAAAGGTCTGAGGTACAGCTTCACAAGGCATGCCAGGCAACTGCTTGCAGTCCCAGGCAAGTAGGGGGCCTCTGAAGACTGGCTAACTTTAAACAACAACATTAACAATGTACAAAACCTGAAACGATAGTAGGAGAGAACAGACTTCCCTAATGGGATCCCACTGGACCCCACTCTGATGCTGCGTAACAAACCCAACACTTGAATAATCCCACTGCGCAAAGTGACGTCGGAGTGACATATTTTATAAGTCATTTTTGGATGTACAATTTTGGTTCACTGAAGGGGTTGTTTTGTAATGCCCGGCAACAACTTTTTTCCTAATTATATTGAACTTCTAGTATTGACCTCCGTGCATGGGCTCCGTGCAATGTCAAACTTACACACTAACTAGACGTCGTTTTTATAATGCTTCTACATGTATAGGCTCTGTAGTCCCATGTTTCCAGTAGGTGGAGGGTATGTTTTCTGTACAGAAAGTGTGTAAAGAAATGCAGCGTGATCAGTTCAATTCATTTTCAATTCAATTTTATTTATACAGCTCCAAATCACAACAACAGTTACCTCAAGACACTCTGATCAGCGGACATCTCCAAGATGGTGTGGGTTCTTGGCTAAAACAAAAGTGAGCAGCAGCATGGTGTATTTTCAGCAGAAAATTCCTTCTCACAGGCAGTAAACGAAAAAATTTCAACCTGGTTAAATCAAATCAAATCAAATCAAATCACTTTTATTGTCACATCACATGTGCAGGTACATTGGTACAGCACATGCGAGTGAAATTCTTGTGTGCGAGCTTCACAAGCAACAGAGTTGTGCAAAATACAATAACATAAACAGGCAAAATATACGAATGGCTAAATCTGAAACTAATAAATATATGTACAATATATAATAGTATATGCAAAATAAATAAATAAATAAATAAATTTCTGGATGTGTATACTAAATGTTTTTCTACGTGTGTGTGTGTGTGTGTGTGTATACACATATTTTACAAATTAAATAGAGTCAATAAATAAAATATATAAAAATATACAGAGTGAGACATGTGCAAAACAGTGGCATTACTGTACAGTATGGAGTGCATAATGTTAAAGTTCCAGTAGTGAAGGTGAGGTGTCTATGAAGTGTTCAGCAGTCTGATGGCCTGGTGGAAGAAGCTGTCTCTCAGTCTGCTGGTACGGGACCGGATGCTGCAGAACCTCCTTCCTGAGGGAAGTAGTCTGAACAGTTTATGGCTGGGGTGACTGGAGTCCTTGATGATCCTCCCCGCTTTCCTCAGGCAGCGCTTCCTGTAGATGTCTTGGAGGGAGGGAAGCTCACCTCCAATTATCCGTTCAGAGCACCACACTACTCGCTGGAGAGCTTTGCGGTTGTAGGCGGTGCTGTTGCCATACCAGGTGGTGATGCATCCAGTGAGGATGCTCTCAATGGCACAGCGATAGAAGGTCCTGAGGATGCGGCGGCTCATGCCAAATCTTTTCAGTCTCCTGAGAAAGAAGAGGCGCTGCTGCGCCTTCTTCACTGTTTTGTTTGTGTGTACTGACCACGTAAGATCCTCAGCCAGATGTACACCAAGGAACCGGAAGCTGCTCACTCTCTCCACAGCAGCGCCGTTGATGGTGAAGGGGGTGTGTACTTCTCTGCACCTCCAGAAGTCCACTATCAACTCCTTTGTCTTTGCGACGTTGAGGGTGAGATGGTTGTCTTGACACCAGTGGGTCAGGGCGCTGACCTCCTCCCTGTAAGCCGTCTCATCACCGTTGGTGATAAGACCCACCACTGTAGTGTCGTCCGCAAACTTCACAATGATGTTGGAGTTGTTAGTGGCCGTGCAGTCGTAAGTGTAGAGTGAGTACAGGAGAGGGCTCAGTACACACCTCTGTGGAGCACCAGTGTTCAGTGTGATGGGGGATGAGGTGATGCTGCCCAGTCTGACCACTTGGCGTCTGTCAGACAGGAAGCTAAGGATCCAGCTGCAGAGGGAGCTGCTCAGTCCTAGATCCTGCAGTTTCCTGTCCAGCTTCGAGGGAACGATGGTATTGAATGCTGAGCTGTAATCTACAAACAGCATCCTCACATACGTGTTTCTCTTCTCCAGGTGTGACAGGGCAGTATGTAGTGTCAGGGCTATGGCATCATCAGTGGACCTGTTGTGGCGGTATGCGAACTGTAGAGGGTCCAGTGAGTCGGGTAGTGCAGAGCAGATGAAGTCCCTGACTAGCTTCTCGAAGCATTTGCTCACGATGGGGGTCAGGGCTACAGGTCGCCAGTCGTTCAGTGAGGAGATGGTGGAGGATTTTGGTACAGGGACGATGGTGGCCATTTTGAAGCAGGCTGGGACTACAGACAGAGAGAGGGAAAGGTTGAAGATGTGCGTGAACACTCCAGCCAGCTGAGCTGCGCATGACTTGAGGACGCGGCCGGGAATCCCGTCCGGACCAGTAGCTTTGCGTGCGTTCACCTTCCTGAAGCACTTCCGCACATCCTCCTCAGACACAGTGTGCGCACTGATGTCATCCGTGGTGCGCACACTGTCCAGTCTCATGGTGTTCGCTGTGTCGAATCTAGCGTAGAATACGTTTAGATCCTCACACAGAGAGGCCGTGGTCTGCGGTGTGCTGGTTTTCCCTTTAAAGTCTGCGATCGTGTTTAGTCCCTGCCACATACTCCGAGGGTTGTCAAACTGTTGCTCCACCCTGTCCCTGTACTCACGTTTGGCTGCTTTGATCGTCTAATGTGCATGTTTGTAGTCCGATGTGTTCGCGGAGGCAAAGGCGGTGCTCCGTGCCGCGCGAACATCTCCGTTAATCCAGGGTTTTTGATTTGGGAAGGATTTAACTGTTCTGGATGGGACGACATCTTCCACGCATTTCCTGATGAATCCACAGACTGAGTCTGTGTACTCATCAATGTCCCTAGCAGCCACGTGAAACATTTCCCAGTCCGCGTGATCAAAACAGTCCCGCAGCGCAGACTCCGATTGGTTACAAGCAAATAAGTTGATTAATTAAAATAAACAAAGTGGTTAAAGAAAAACAGGAAAATATAAAATAACAAAAAATAAAAATAAATGAATAAAAACCCACATGTAATGAATAAATCAATAGGCTATCAAATTGTGGACAAAGTTTGGGTGTCGTATAGATGTCCAGAATTGGTCATGGACCAACAGACTCAATGTAGACATGACCAACGCCTAGTTGACGCCCAAAGTTTAGTGGGATGTAACCTCCACTAACATCATCTTTCTTTCTTTGTTTATTTTGACATTAAAGGTTAGTTAACTTACCTTGCAGTGCTAAATGAGAAAAAGCAGAGAATCCCCAAACCCAAAAGTTATGTGCTTGGAATGGAAGGATATAGATGTGTGTGTGTGTGTGTGTGTGTGTGTGTGTGTGTGTGTGTGTGTGTGTGTGTGTGTGTGTGTGTGTGTGTGTGTGTGTGTGTGTGTGTGTGCCTTCCTTTTATGGTTGCGAGCACACTTGAAATCAGTAATGGGCCTGCTCAGTTTGACTTACTCTACCTGATTAGACCTCTGCTTAGGTTGGAGGTGAATTGTGCTATGCAGGGGATAATGTTAGCTCACCAAATGGCAAGAATCAAAAATGATGTTGTAAAAGTCAATTGCTCTGATGTGTCAGTGTAAGACAGGAAGAGTAGGGTGTCACTCAAATTCAAATTCAAATTCAAATTTTTATTTGTCACGTACACAGTCATACACAGTACGATATGCAGTGAAATGCTTAGGCAACTGCTCGTGACCTAAAGAAAAAAAAAGGAAAAGGCTATGAATAAGATAGGAAATAAATATGAAAAATTAAAAAGTGTAAATTTAACTAGGAAGGAATAAAATATAAAAAATTAAGGTTAAAAATGAAATAACTGTACAACACAAATTAGAATGAAGGGTAAATTTAACTGGGAAAAAATAAGATAAAATATATAAATTAAAGTTGAAAATAAAATAACTGTACAACAATGCACAGTATAGAACTATATAAGAATGTATGAAGAAATATAAATAAATATATATATATATATACACACACACAATAACAGCAGCTGTACAAGTATTAACTGGAAATGAAGAATATAGTGACCAGTGTTGTGCAATCCACAGCCTGCACCCTCACCCTCAATTTTGAAAAGTGCTGAAATCAGCTCTGTGGAAACATCTTTGTGAATTGAGCATAGTGGTGTAGCTTCTTCAAGGTAAAACAATAGCAGGAAAAAATAAAAGAGATGAATGTATATGCAAGGGTTCAGTGGTATTTCAACAAATACTAGTGACTATAGATTAGAATTCTTGGATTAAAAAAACATTTCCTGCTGATATTTTGTTTGAATGGAGTGTCTAAAATCAGAAGGAAGGTGTTTATTTCAAATGAGACGGCACAGAAGAAAAAGAACAAAAAAACAAAACAAAACACTGGGGACATTTCTAAACTGTAACCCTAAACAAAAATAGATTTAATTACTCTGCTTGTTAAATCATCTCTTTGAAAGGTAGAGTTGTCCCTGACCTCAGTGTCTTCGCAGTTTTTATTTGGTCAGAATAAAATAACCAGTGTCGGGGAAACTACTTTGAAAGAATAGTTTTGAAGTACCAGTTTATTCACACTGGAAGAAGATTTAATGGTAAATGGACTGGCTCTTATATAGCGCTTTTCTACTCTGTCTGAGCACTCAAAGCGCTTTATACAACTAATTCATTCACCCAATCACACCCATTCACACAAGCACTTCTAAGCTTAAGTGCTTATCTAATGTATCTAACATTCATACACATTCACGAGCAACACGGGGTTAGTATCTTGCCCAAGGATATTTTGGCATGCATAAATATAAATATAATAAAACATTCATTGCTTAAAGTGCCCAAATATAACAAACAACACCAAGAAAAATACAATTTAGTTCAATTTTATTTTATTTATAAAGCACCAAATCATAAAAACAGTTGCCTCAAGATGCTTTATACTGTGAGCTAAAGACCCTACAATAATACAGAAAAAACAGAAGAAAACCCCAACAATCAGATGAACCTCTATCAGCAAATGTTTTGATGTTTTCACAACAGTTGGAAGGAAAACCAGAAAGAACCAGGCTCAGAGATGGATGGCTCACCTGAGCAATGACACATACGGTTGTATGCGGTGCTGAATGGCTAATGGAAACAGAAAAAAAGGGGTGACAGCTGTCATAGAGGGGTACAACTAAAGAATAGAAGCAATGAAAAAACAGCAATTAACATGACAAAATAACTAAAAACTTGCCATACAGCTCATCGACAACTTTTATGTTTTCATGTGGTAGTGACCCATCCTTGTTAAACTGCATAATAATACTGGAGTTGTTGCAGTTCATGAAATGTTGTAATATGGGAGGGGGGGGGGGGGGGGGGGCACATTGCATTGTACACAACTTCAGTGTGGCTAATGAGGCCAAGATGCTGTTTCACACATGCTTGCTAAGACACACAGCGGAACATACAGGGCTCTTGATGTCACTTACATAAATCACATTTCTCCAGGTCTGGATTTAAGACTTGAGCAGATTCTAAAATCCATTTTGATTTCCAAGGTGGCATGAGGTAATAAATCATTAAGCACACTCCCTTATGCATCCTTTTAAAGAGCAGAGAACACCAGCTCGTAAATCTCCCATGACTTTGCCTCCTCCCCGAAGTCTTGGGGGAAAAAACAAAACCTTACACATTTTCTAGCACATTTCACTCTGGCATTTTTAGCCTTTTGATGTCTGAGGAACACTTGTGTTATAGGACAATTCAAACAAGACCACAAACCATGGAACAGCTTTTACTGTCAGTGCCCTTTGATTCTGCTCATCTGACTCATATCGTATAACACTGCATACAGTAAGCCTTTGAAGGTTTGAAAAGGGAGCTGCTGCACCCCTCTAAGCACACAGCAATACAAAATGTAAGACTGATTTGATGAGCAGAGAGAAAATAGCTGTTTTCAACAGTCACTGCAGTGAGCTGAGACATGCTGCCGAAATAGAAGTATTTCAATTTAAGGAAACTGTTTGTCACACACCATACCAAAAATAAGAAATATGCCTTTACATTAACAGAAATTCATGCCCAGGCTCAACTTAACATAAAGCCAACAAAGACTACAATAAAAACTTTAGCCTAAACTACATTAAGCATGACAGCACCCTGTTTTGTATTAATTGTTCTGGTAGTGTTGTAATATTATTGGGGCTATTTTCTTAGATGTTGGGGCATTAGACTAACTGAGCACCGTTTAAAAGCTACTGCTGACTAAAGTATTGTTGCTGACCAAGTCCATCCCTTCATAACCACAGTATATCCATCTTTTCAAGACTGCTTCCAACAAGACAACACACCATGTCGCAAAGCTTAAATCATTTCAAACTATTTTACTGAACATGACAGAGAGTTTACTGTTCTCTGGCCTCCACAGTTACCAGATCCCAATCTGGCTTTACACAGGGCACCCTTGAGATGTGATGGAATGAGAGATTAGAATAATGGATATACATCTGAAAAATCTGTGCAACTGTGTGATGCTGTCATGTTAATATGAACCAAAATCTCTAAGGAATGTTTACAGTTCCTTTTTGATTCTATGTCACAAATACTGAAGGCAACAGGGCGTCCAACCCAGTACTAGTAGGGTGTAAGTAATGGAGTGGCTTGTGAGTGAATGTACTAGGCTTCGGGATGGATTTGTTCTTAAATTATTGACAGCCGGACTTATTATTTTTATTTCTTAAAGATTGTTAAAAAAAAAAACAAAACACATTTTTTGCATATGTTTAGAGTACTTTCTGATTTGTAAAGTAATAAAAAAAAGCACTGTAAAGTTTTAAAACCTTTGACTCTAATGTGGCAGCAAAATAAAACAAAGTTAAATGCCTTACCCAGTGTTTGGATTTCTACTTTAAAATGCAAATTGATGCATATTTAAAATAGATATTGCTTCAATTGCATATTTAAACAAAAAAGTTCATACAAATATTTAACTGGGCACCTGATGATTAGCTTTACCTCTAGTGCTTTTCTCAAATCCCCTTTTTCAGAGAGGGGTTAGTATTCTTTGAGGGAAGAAGTGGGGAAGAAGTATAACATACATAAACGTATTAATATTCTTTTCTTCTATTCTATCACAGAAATATCTGTAAGCTCACTGAACCATAAGACGAAGTTACATACTATAAACACTAATCATACTGACTGATACCATGACAGATTGTTGGCTTTTAACAAGCTATTTTAATTTTACGAAATTATTTTCCTGTAAAACTTTGCTACCCTGACCCTGACATGACACATACACACACGGACAGAATTCTCATTTTCAATTTTAGTTGATGTTTGTTTACATGCTGTCCAGAGTTCATCGTTCTGGTCAGCTCTCTCTCCTCCTGAGCCCACCTCTGGTCCACAGTCCGCTTTCAGCCCGTGATTAGTATGATGAAAATCAGCTGTGTCGGCCAGCATCCCCTGACATTGTGCCTCCAACAATGCCCCTGGTAGAACCAGGGCCAGCCCTTTACTCCCATGGGTCACCCCGGAACCGGCGATGATGGTCTTCTGGGGAGACCCAATCCAGGATGGCCCTGCGGACATCTGCGTAGCGGCCCCTCAACACTTGCTGCCGTCTGGGCCTCTCCTGACAAGAAGAGCAGTAGCAGCAGTCACAATGCCCACTCCTCTGGAGGCCACTGGCAAGCCTCTGCCATAGCCTGAAACACCTCAGGTTATGGCAACGTGTCGGGCTGGTAAGTTGGGGGTCACTGTAACACTTTGTTACTACAATTCTACTGCAATAGGATAAAGTGTGATTAGTATGATGAAAATCAGGTGTGTCGGCCAGCCTCTCCTGAAACTGTCCCCTGAACCTATTGCTCCACCCCTCCCCTGCAGCTGAGCCACAAAACATACCCCATCTACAGTAATGTGTATTTGGTGTGGCTCAGTACTGCTATTTCCCTACTGTTCTACCTGCATATTGAAAAGCCTAACATGAGGACAGCACACCTTCCTGCCCTTCCCATACATGGGAAGCCCGAGGCAAGAGAAGCATAACAAACGCTGTCACTTTACATAGTGTCCCAACTTTTTGGGGGAAATGGGGTTATACTAAAAATTATCCTACTAATACTCAGCAGAAACTGGTCTGGTTCCAGATAAACATACATTTTCTAAAACTTCCATTATTAATAATAGTAATTTCCCATGAATAAGCAGATGAAAATGGATGGATGGATAGATGTATAAAAAAACTGGAATGTCTGTTGCACTTTGAGGAACATCAGTGATTTCTCCATCAATGATTCATACTCCACTAGCAACACTTGAATAAATACACTAACGTAGGACAAAACAAAATTGCATGGATGTACCCTGCTGTTCTTTGGTACAGTTAGAAGAGTTTAGGAAGAATACCATCATTATTGACTTGTTTTCCACTTTTACTTGTGTACAGTGCAAGCTCTCATCACACACAGGCAAAAACTGAAGAACTGAGGGCATTTATCTGCACTGACTTGTACATGTTTCAACAGAGTGCTAGGGCATGTTCTTCCAAAAATGCAGAACGCTTAAAAAGTGAGATACTCTGAGTGACCAACAGTCTTCATGACCTATTTTCCTTACTTCACCTACTGGCCTAATTATGTTCAGACCTTGTGATAAAACTATACACTATAATGCACTGTCATAATTTAACCCTATGACTTCAGTCCTGTAATAGCTCACATATTAAGAGAATTTAGCAGATAGTGGAAAATAACAACAACAACAAAAAAAAAGTACAGTAAGTAGCTACAATTTTGGGTTAACTCTATCTTCATGCTGCTTTCAATTGCACAACAGATAAGGGATCTCACAATGTAAGAATTTCAAACTCAATACCAATACCTAGGGAAATACTCAGTGTTTCTGGGAAATAATTCATAACTAAATGAACTAATGTTGTTATTTATATGGAGACTGGAACATTAATGGTTCATGCAAATTTATCCAGTTACAGCCCTAATTGTTTCCTGTGCTTCTGGTTACTAGGAACCATATTTTTGAGAGATCAAAGATAGTTTATAAAGGACCCTGCTGCTGTTTCTTACTAGTTGCTGTTAGTTTGTTAGTTCTAGACAGCTTTAGAAAGGAAATGTAACCATTTTTTTTTTAGAAACAAATAATTGTGTTATACTATTAAATTATTGCTGTCTATTAACATTACAGACAGACAGAAATTATAGCCTTTGCTAGATGCTACATTAATTGTAATAATGTGCAATGCACATGATCGCTAACTTGGGTAATAGCTAATAGTTAAGCAGCTAATAATAATGTTTGCACTACTGACCTCACGAAAGCTGTCATAAAGGCTTAAGTGTCAGTCCATAAGAACATTTGCTAAATGTGCTGTTCTGTCTGAAGTTAGCTGGACCAGCCATTACTTTTGGTATCAATATTGTTGCAAATGAGTTCCTAATCTAATAGTAATTTTAATATTGATTAGTATTCCAGTATCCTTTTCTTTGACAACATTTTCTTTGTTATATTTGCTGCATGCTACCTATAGTACTGGAAAAAACAAGCAAACAAACAAACAAACGAAAACGTAATAAGTAATGTCGAGCTTTCAAAATTTTGGCAACAAAAAGTGTCAGTTCTGGTGAAATCCATAATGTAAATATTTCACTTTCTAGTTCATGTTTTGTTATTAGTCACTCTTCAGAAAAAAAATGTTGGGGGTACAGAATAAATAAGATTTTGCTATGTTGCTATCATTGCTGTTTTCAGTATCAGACTAATATGTTTGCATAGATCTGTCATGAGCTGCATATGAGGGTCTTGAAAGATCATGTGTCACACAAATAGTCATATATTGCCAAAGTGTAATTTATATGTGTATTATTTATTAATTTTGTCATTGTTTTCACCCATTGGCTGAGATGAATAGGTATGATTTTGAAAACAAATTCAGTAGAATTATTGTTTATAAGCATGTAGACTAAACAAGGTTTGCTTTTGGAGATCACTTTAATGTCTGTCATTTCCTTCAACATCTCCAATCTTAGCAAGTACAATCTGGAACAATTGTAAAGAAAATATAAGCTGGTTGTAGTAGTCTTCTAGCAAAAATATAAGAGCAGAGTGCCTGCACACCTTAATTATTCACAGCAGGGAAGCTTTGTCTGGCACAGAGGACAAAGGCACAAGAACTAATCAGAGGGTGACAGTTTCCAGAGGACCCCATGGGAATCAGTATCCCTGATTTTGATTTTTCTTTCAGGCCACTTCTATGAAAAGTGTAACCTTTTGAAAAGGATTTAATGGGGTTTTGCTTTTGGGGGGATACTCATCTTGCAACATGACATTTACTGCACCTTTCTACCTTTTAATAAAAGGTATTCACAAACAAAGCAGTTTACCTCTTTTATGTGCTCATAGCGGAAACAATGATGGAACAACACAGTGTGACAAAATGAAAGAACACAATACATGGTTCAACTAGGAGGCATAACCTCATACCAAACTGAATTATATATTTTTAGCTATTTTGTCTTTGATACAATGTCAGCATTTTTTTTAAATATAGACAGGCTTGGAAACTAGTAAGATATATATGATATATCTTCTGTGTGTGAATGCGGTTTTGTTGTATTCTACATACAAGCCTGCATGTTCTGTCAACAAGGGGGTCGGTTAGACAATTAATGAATATAAAATATTCATTAATATAATAGGACAAAGGATTTAAGAAAGGATTTAAATTAAATGTTAACATTTGCATTAGAAATGATCACCTGTAACTAATGGTCCCTGTGTGCAACACATCAGGTCCTTCACTTTGCTTATTTACTTTTATTCTCATTTTTGAATATTGTAATATCAAAGGAGTGCAGTCCTGGGGGATTTTCGCAATAACTCCTGTCATGCTTATTTTTTAAAATCCTCACTATAATATGTTATGACTCATAACAAAAATAAATTCCTCCTCTACCGGATGCTTATATTAAAGTGATAAAATTGTGGTTGCAATGAGCTGTAATACCAATGTAGGAAATCAACTGAGCACATGTAAATGAAAGAAAAACGCATTGATTTATTATATATATAAAAAGTCTTTCATGGTTATACAGTATCTAATGCTGAATAAAGAATAAATATAAACATTGCACTTTTAATCAAAGTCTATTTATACCAGTTTTATAAAATGCTATGAGTATCCTGCTCTCCTTGTGTGTGCCCTACACAATTCAGCAGTAGCTAAACTTGAAATAATGTGCGAAGTCAGGATGTAGTATCCAACTACTTTTAATTAGTACGTATTTCTTTATGGAGTAAAACTGAAATACAAATGACATAACTTGAGGTTACTCTATTCCGTAACCCCCATTCTCTGATAACATGAGTGAGGTCTCTCACTATGGGGAACGCTCTCTCAGCGTTGTCCTCAGAAGCCTCTATGGCATTACCCCTCACAAAAACTGTGAGGCAAGATGGCGCCGGTGTGTGTGGCTGCTCGTCTGTCACTGCCAAGTTTGTTCCTGTTTATGTTATTTCTAATTTGTGTCATCCATGAAACAAAGTCACTGCTGAGGTATGATCGCCAGACACTATTGGACCTCAAACCTGTGGTCCAAAATATTGTGTCCTTTGGAGCTGGTGGGCAGCAACCCCTGCCCCCATTTGCATCGGAAACCCCGGGTTACCTGTACCGGGTTCCCACGCTACCTTCCCGGCGAAAGCGTCATCGTCACCGGGGTAAACGAAGCGGTCGCCTGGTGAAGCTAAAGGTTTACCTAAAAAATTATTCTGCTGTTTTCCGACCAGTGCATGGATTCTTGCCAAGGCTGTTTGCGTCTCAGCGTTTTCTGGATCCTGTTGATGCCTGTTTGGTGCCTGTGGTCGGCTTTGATGATGATGCTCCTCGGCCTCGCTGCCCATGCCCTCCCAGGCTAAACCTCCGCTGTCAACATTATCGGAACCTGAGATTGCTGCGGCGGGTTTCTGGACCTCCTGAACCCCGAGCACCAACTCCAGCTCCCGCTAGGATTGGCCTGGTGAACGCCAGATCACTTTTAAACAAAACTTTTATTCTTCGGGACTTCTTCAGTTCCCGTGATCTGGATTTTCTGTGTGCGACTGAGACGTGGCTGAGTGTTGGTGAGTCCAGTGTTCTACCTGAACTTTTACCTGTGGATTGTTGCTATTTTAACTCGCCACGGATGTTAGGCAGAGGTGGAGGCACAGTGACTGTTTACAAAAAGGATTTTAAATGTAAGCAGTGTTTTCTACAGCCTTCGTTCTCCAACGTTGAACTTACCTCGTTTGAGGTGAGTCGTACAAACCGGGTTTTCTGTGCTGTCATCTATCGCCCCCCGAAATACAATAAGAACTTCATAAACGACTTTTCTGATTTTTTAGCTGGGATTATGCCCAACTATGATAGTGTTCTTATTGTTGGAGATTTTAATATACATGTATGTTGTCTTGATAAGCCACTGGTAAAGGACTTTTTAAGCCTTATTGACTCTTTTAGCCTGGTACAGTCCGTACGTGGCTCTACACATGAGCACGAACACACACTGGACCTTGTTCTGTCATATGGTCTGCCTGTCACTGACTGTGTACTCTCAGATCATATGCCTGTGTTATTCAACGTTGGTTTGACATATACCGCAGTTAAATCTGGCGCTGCTACTCGGTGCTGTCGGGTTATTAACCCCGCCACTGCTGCGCAGTTTTCTGCTGCTTATAATCAGCTCGGCTTGCCCTTCTGACTTTGTTTCCTCTGATACAGAAGAGCTAAATTCCTGGTTTTATTCTTGCTGTCAAAAAATCATGGACTCTGTGGCTCCTTTAAAAACCAGGCAGCCTAAGGCTAAACCTGAGGTTTAATGAGAGCAGTCGTGCTGTTAAGAGGGAATGTCGTCGAGCAGAACGGAGGTGGAAAAAGGATAAACTGCATGTATCATTTCAAATCCTAAAAGACTGCTGGCATCGCTACCAGAACACTGTTAAAGAGGCAAAAAGGGAATATTTTGCAAATATTATTTCTTCCAACTGTCATAACCCACGTGTGTTGTTTAGGACCATTGACACTGTTCTTAATACGCCATTGAATGTCTGTTTGGAAGTTTCTCCTGAGATTTGCAATGATTTTCTGAACTTTTTTATTGAAAAGGTTGTCACCACCAGGGCTCTTATCACAGCTCCTGACTCTGAACCCTCTGTCTCTGTCCCTTGCGCTGCTGTTTTCACTCAGTTTGAGCTTGTGACGCTCTCCACTTTAGAGGATGTGGTTCACCATATTAAGCCCACAGGTTCCCCACGGGATCCTGTCCCTCCACAATTCTTTAAAGAAATTTTTCCTAGTATACAACAGTATGTCCTTGACATTATTAACAGCAGTCTGTCTTCTGGTATGGTTCCTGCAAATTTCAAACATGCAGTAGTACAGCCACTGCTTAAGAAACCTGGCCTTGATCACACAGTTTTAGCGAACTATAGGCCTATTTCCAAGCTGCCTTTAGTCTCCAAGGTTTTAGAGAAAATTGTTTTTAGTCAACTGAAAGATTTTCTAGATGAAAATGGCATCTTTGAGGTTTTTCAATCAGGTTTTAAAACCTTCACAGCACAGAATCTGCATTTTTAAGGGTTTTTAATGACATCCTTCTGGCATGTGATTCTGGTAACCATGTTGTTCTTGTCTTGCTTGACCTAACTGCTGCCTTTGACACCGTAGACCACAATATTCTAATTTCTCGATTACATGATGTAGTGGGTATTGGTGGCACTGCACTTAATTGGTTTAGGTCTTATTTGTCAGATAGAACTTTCTCTGTCAGCCTTCTCGGTTACGAATCGTCTTCTGCTCCTCTGTCACGCGGCGTCCCACAGGGCTCAATTATAGGGCCACTGCTCTTTTCACTGTATCTATTGCCTCTGGGTTCTATCCTTAGAAGGCATGGGATCTCATTTCATTGTTATGCCGATGACTGCCAAATTTATTTGCCACTAAAACACAAGGATAGCATCTCCATAAAACCTCTCTTGACATGTTCAAAATGCAGCTGCACAACTCCTAACAGGAACTCGAAAAAGAGAGCATATAACCCCCGTGCTAGCCTCTCTGCACTGGCTGCCTGTGTCTTTTAGAGTTAATTTTAAAATTCTTATGTTTGTTTTTAAATGCCTTCACAGTCTTGCCCCGCCTTACCTCTCTGAGCTTCTTCATCCCCACATACCCTGTCGGTCTCTCAGGTCAGCTGACCAGCTGATCCTGGAGGTACCGAGATCCAGGAGGAAGCTCAGAGGGGACAGGGCCTTCTCTATTGTGGCTCCAAAATTATGGAATCATTTGCCCATGCATGTTAGAGAGGCCCCTTCACTGTCCACTTTTAAATCACGTCTGAAAACCCACTTTTATTCCTTGGCTTTTAACCTCAGTGAGACTTAGTTTTCTCTTTTAATTGAAGTAGTTATTTAATTAATGATTTCACTCTTCTTTTATTTGTTTTTTATTTATATCTCATGTAATTTTATTTTACAGTTCCAATGTACAGCACTTTGTGTCAGCTGTGGTTGTTTTAAAGTGCTTTATAAATAAAGTTGATGATGATGATGATGATGATGATGATGATGATCCACCCTGTAAAACCTTGCAAAGATCAAAGGTGAAGCCCAGCTTGCTGCTACACATATCTCTTCTTTAGAGATATAGATATAAAAATGTTATATAATTTATAGCACAGTGGCATGGTGGTTAGCACTGTTGCCGCACAGCAAGAAAGTCCTGAGTTCAATTCCACCATCGGGCTGTGTGGAGTTTGCATGTTCTCCCCTCCGGGTACTCCGGCTTCCTCCCACCGTCCAGAGACATGCAGTTTGTGGGGATAGGTTGACTGATTAATCCAAATTGCCCATAAGTGTGAATGTGAGCGCAAATGGTAGTCTGTCTCTGTGTGTTAACCCTGCGACAGACTGCCCACCTGGGATAGCTCAGGGCGGGATATACAGGGCAGGGATAGTTCAGTAGGTAGAGTGGTGGCCCCATGATCGGAAGGTCGGTGGTTCGACTCCACTGAACGGCTACCCTGAGGTACCCCTGAGCAAGGTACCGTCCCTACACACTGCTCCCCGGGCGCTGCATTGGTGGCTGCCCACTGCTTCACTGGGTGAATGGGTTAAATGCAGAGGAACTATTTCCCTACGGGGACTAACATGCACACTTTACACACTTTACTTTGCACACCTCTCGCCCTATGACAGCTGGGATAGGCTCCAGCGCCCAGCGCGACTCTGAAAA
The DNA here is from genome assembly GCF_057381845.1 of Rhamphochromis longiceps. Classification (NCBI taxonomy): domain Eukaryota; kingdom Metazoa; phylum Chordata; class Actinopteri; order Cichliformes; family Cichlidae; genus Rhamphochromis; species Rhamphochromis longiceps. Next base: position 37,572,900 of record NC_140563.1, read on the forward strand.
GGATATGCGAATGGATGGATGGATAATTTATTTTATTTTTATGTGGGTGAGTGTGTGTACATGCTTATATCATGACTGTCTTAGTCTTTCCCAAAGTTTTTGTCAGAGTCCTGGGTCGGTGACCCAGGATTCACATTTATTTCCTATGGCAGTCACTTTTGACTGGGAACACCACAGAAGTAACAAGGTTGATATAAAACAGTCAACATTCAATGAAAGGGATGATCATCACTTTTATATGTTCAAGTGCAGAATGTGCAGTGTGGAGAATGTCATAAGGCCTTGAGGCAATCAGATGTAAAACACAATATTTATGAGTGTTTTAAGTTGTAAATTGGTCAGATTTGACCCGAACAAGACAGGAAGGCTAGTATTTCTTAATTTCTAGTCCTTGGGTTTTTTTTCCCCTGTGCCCCTCATGTTTAGTGTAGGTTTAGTTCTGTCTTCATGTTTATTTTCTTATTCCCCATGTCACTCCTGTCCTTGTGCTCTGTGTCTGTGCCTGTCGTGTGTGTTTTCCTGTTTTATTTTGATAGTCCTGTCCTGTGTTCAGTGTTTTGGCTGTCTTGTTACATCTGATTAGTCCTCGCTGTGTTTCCACCCATTCCCCGTCCTCTTGTTATCCTGCCTGTGAATTTTGGTCCTCAGTCTTCCCCTGCTTGTTGTCTCGTCGTACCCTCACCGTGCTCTGTGTTTTCCTCTGTGTGCCTTGAACAGTCCTAGTTCTAGTTTTCCCAGTTTAGTGCCATGTTTCTAGTTTCTCCTTGTCTGAATTTTGGTTAGCACTCTTATTTTTGGATTGTTTTGCTACAGCAATACAGCTGCCTCCCTTAGTTAATTATTCTGTCTGCAAATCCTGCGTTTGGGTCCTTCATTGTGTCGACCCCAGCACAACATGACAGTTTAACTATTACTAACTTCTAAATTTAGTATTATCCGTTATCTTAGGTATGACAGCAACAATACATAAATTAAAAATTTTAAAAAAGAAAATTCCATGGCTGTGTCCATGTTTTAGAAAATGATGGCAGAGATGGCAGTAACACATCTCAAAAAACACCATCTTTTGTTGTTGGTATCCAGTTTAGTATTGTTATTCTGCCCCTCGGTTGTTGCTTTGTTGGTTTTCTTTGGCTGGCGCATTTCTCAGGTTTCCCAATAGTGAGCAGTATTACCCCTTCAGTTTGTGGCTTCTTCTTTGGTTATTTGGTGTGCACTACACTGCCCCCTTTGGTGATGTGTTGTAAGCAGCAGGTAAAGTTCACGCAGGCAGTGGGAGAAAATGCATGGAGCAGAGAACAAGCTGCAAAACTTTAAGCCCAGTGTACATTGTTGGGGAGTTTGTTGAGCCATAATCTGTAAGTAAGCAATGTCTAGCTTCATTTTCTGTAAGATTTGTTACTTTCATGTTACTTAAAAGGTTATTTGAACGTATAAGGAAAGATGTTAACGATGAATGTAAAGCATAAGGAAAGCTATGTTGCTAACTTCTGTTTTGTTTACAAAATATGTTGATACTGATGCTTACGTATTATTTTACTGCATGTTCACAGTCTTACAAATTAAAAGAGGAAAAAACGGTCTTCAGTTAAAGACACAAAGACAAAGCGATGTGTCCTGTCGTTCCTGGAACCATCTCCTCTTATGTTAAGCTCGCTGCATAGGGTGAATAGCCATACATTCACCTGAGGGCAGCAGAATTGTCTTGCTGCAATATTCAAGGCTTTCCTTGAAAAATAAGCCATCTAGATGAGATACGATGTTGTTATAAAACCTGAATGTACCTTTCAGGATGATGCTGAAAATGTCTTTTTTTTCTAATTGTTGAACCTCTTCCCATCTTTACTTGTGAGAAACTGCCTCTTTCAGATGCTATTTTATACACAATCATGTTAATGGACTATTGCCAATTAATTAGCTACTTAGTGTTCTTCCAACTGTTTCTTTATAGTACCTGTTACTTTTCTGACTTTAGTTGATGCTGTCCTACTCCTTTTTAGATGTGTTAATGCAATTAAATTCTAATATTTTTGATGAAATAGCAAATTTTCTCAATTTAAATACTATTTATCCCTCATGTTGTTAATAAAATATTGATACTTTTTGGAACTAGTATTGTATATGAACATGAATACAGCCATGTTTTTTTTTGGCTGTGATGTATGTACATTCACAGAAATTTCACTGCTGTCAGGAACGCAACACATTGCAAGATGATGCAGGTTTAGCGTGGAATAAAAGCACCACATTTAGAAATATATTTGTGAAAAAACCCCCCAAAAAAGCAAAGCAAAAAAAGCCCACTGAGTTTAAAAAGTCAGTGTTGTAATTTGCAGTTACTTGTTTGTATTTTTACTCAACTGATATGATGCCTACAGGTCAGTGAATAAGTTTGCAAAACTTTTCAACATATAACTCGTAATGATGGCAGAGATGGACCTCCTAGTGGTTTTAAAGTTATATGTAGCTTAATAATATTTCACATATGTCTAGATTAAGAAAATGTTTTACAAAACTGGCAAATAAGTACTTGCTAATTACTTCCATTGTGCCTCCCTCTTTCTGTAGCATACTGGGACCTGAAGGGAGAAGGAGGGGATTGTGCAGGCATGAGTGGAAGGCTGAAAAGTGACTCTGGCCAAAGTTTGGACAGAAAGCACCCTGTAAATAAATGTTCACTAATCTGCAACACTGTCTGTATTGGATCCTTGCATCAAAGCATTCTTTGCAAAATAGCTTCTTGTTTGATCAATATTGCTATACAAATCCTGACCTGACAAGTTACTCAGTGTACAAGAATAAGTGTGGAAATGATTATCAAAGATCAGGGAACAATCCATAATAGATGTTCATAAAAAATAATTAAAATGTGTTGATGTCCTCTCTTTTTAAAAATAGTAGAAGTGACATTTTGTGTTTGTGGAAGCCTTGGTCAAATCCAATTTTTTACTTTGACTTTTTTTCCTCTTTTTCTATGGCTCAGTAGAACATGTTGAAGTGAGCACTTTAGAAATATATATTTCAACTTTGAGACCTCCACACATTGTAAGCTTGGTTTGATTTTCTTACAATACCTACCACCATTTCTCTTGGCTTGCCATATAACCACCTCATTTTTTTTGCCTTCAGTTATCTTTCTCCTGTCTGCCTTTCTCCATTTATAACTTGAGTTTCCAACCTGTTTGAATCAACTAAGCAAGGTTTCAGGCAATGAAAAGAATCAGCCTTGTCAAAGGATTCCTCTCACTCTCCTCTGTGACATCATAGTGCACTGTGCATTTCAAGCTAGCTGCTTTTCCTTAACACCCTCACTGGGGTCAGCCTTTATTTTTGTATTATAATGAATACAAATACAGCTTATAGTAAACAATTTAACGATATGAAAACAAAACAAACAAAAAAACCCCAACCTAAACAAAAAAAAAAAAAAAAAACTCACAACATATACAAGTAGGAGTCAACAGTTTTGAAATAACTCTGGCTAATTAAAATGAAATTACACTTTTTAATAAAATGATTTAACATGTTTAGTTTAATTAAATAAAAAAAATGAATGCATTTCAGTGCATTGTTTGAAGGTTGAGGCATGGTTAAGATCACAACCATTATATATATAAGATCTATCTGTAATCCATCTATCCCTTACAACAGAAAAAAACGTTTTAAGGTATAAAAGAGATTTAAAAATAGAAAGGTATTGAGTTTGTCATTTGTGATCAATCATATCTCATAAATTAGGGGTACTTTGTAATCTTCATTGTTTTCAGCCTTCATAATTTCCAGATGGTATGTGCCATCATTAGTGACTTTAGAATTCATGGGAGCTGGATTCTGGAGCAAAGCCTTCTATGTGACTGATTGCTTTAGTGGGTATTCCTGAGGTATCTCTTCATGTACTACCTAGAGTTATCACCTGATAATGATATTCCACATAACCACATGATCCACATCCTTTATCCATATCCACTAAATATTGTCTCTCTACATTACATCTTTAGGTCAGTCTCTGAGCTCAGTATGTTTTACATACATTATGTTTTAACACCCAGAAGCATACATCACGCATGCTCTGCTATACCTTCTCCAATAGTTGTTATTCAACTGTTGGTCTATGTTTTTATGCTTTCTTCTCACACAACTGGGCTGAGGCCCAACTTAATTCCCCAGTTAGAAGTCTCAGCGTAGTCTCAGCCTCAGCTTTGTCAAAGCTACAAGACAAGATCACATCAGGATACACTGATGACTGCAATAATGAAACACAGTGCCCATGAGAGTTTCACCAGTTCTCAAAACATCTCTATTATTACCATTTCCTGCTGATTCCCTTCGCACCTCCTGCCATTTTTCCCTGCAAATAATATTCACAGCTCATGTCCTGTTGATAACGGAGAGAAAATATTTTGTTAATCTATTCTAAACATGCTTATCACCTGATTAATGTACCCAATGCAATTTACAAAAAGATAAAATTTTCTTTGCATTTATTCCTCCCTATTTCTCTGTCCCCTCATATGGTAAATGGACTGATTCTTATATAGTGCTTCTCTACTCTCTCTGCTTGATAGAACATGCAACATTCACCCACTCGCACAAGCACTTCCTTCTATGCTTTTTAAGTACTTACTAACTAATTCACACACTTTCATGCCTCAGAGATGATTTTGCATGCAGACTAGAGAGAGCCAGGGATCAAACCACCAACCAAGTAGATCAGGGGTGTCAAACTCAAATACACAGTGGGTCAAAATTCAAAACTGGAACAAAGTCGCGGGCTAACATTAATATTTATTGAAAAAAAAAAATCTTCCTCCAGATTTAAGAATGAATCTTTTCTTATGGACTCAAACAAGCTTTGCTCAAAAACTGAATATGGAACAAGCAAAGCTCAATACTAAAACATATTAGCTGTATAATACCAGTAGGCCAGCTCTAATAGTAATTTGGTATGGCTTCGATTATCTACTTCATAGGTATCAAACTCTGGCCCGTGGGCCAGATTTGGCCCGCAGCCTAATTACATTTGGCCCGCGGGCCAGAGTTTGACACCTATGAAGTAGATGATCTGCTCTACCTCCTGAGCTACAGCCAACCTGTATAGACATGTACCCCTGAATCTTATAACATTTAATTCTACTTTTTTGATTCTGGGGTGTACTCTTCCTCAGTTAAGGACAGTTAACTTTCATCAAGTTAACTGTCCTCACTGACAGAGGGAATGATCCTACAGTCTGATTATATTTTTTTCCTCCACCAAATAAGTTCTTATGTTCTTCTTGTAAATTAGAATAAGATGGTCTGACTACTTATGTAACCAATCCGTGCTCTCAGTGGTTTAACAAAGAGGTTACCCTGATGACTACGGTCCAACATGCTCCAATATAGCTGATTCAAATGATCAGTTGGGTATAAAATGCTGTGGCTGTCTGATAACAGGATGAACATTTGAATCAGTTGTGTTGGAACATCTGACCTGGTGTTCCGAAGATAAATAGAATTCAGAAGTAGAAGAAGTCGGATTAGTAGCGCATTTCCTGTTGCTGTGTCCCAGGCAGCTTTGCTTCTTAGGAAAAACAATTACTTGAGCACCAGGTCAAAGGTCAAAACCTTTTTTACTCTTCATTTTATTGCTGTGACATGTCGTGTGACATTAAAAACAATATTAATAATAATATATTATTATTAATAATACAAGTAATAATACAAGTATAATAACCAAAATACATAGAAGGTTAATGCATTTGTAAATCCTAAATATTTGAAATAATATCTGCTATCTTCTTCTTTAGTATCTGATATGCTTCTCAGGACAACCATCAACTTCTTTGTGATTAAGGATGAATCATTATTGTCATCTTAACCTGACGAATAAATTTTAATCTTAGTCAACTTAACAGGAACATTTAAAACCTTATCCTTATTTTTGTTCTTTAGCATATCAGCTAAGAAAACATAGCTATGTTCTAACAACTAAAAATGAAAAAAAAAGCATTAATAACAAAAGTATAAAAAAATGCACAATTAGAAATGCATAATATACGATGCTAATCAATTGATTTGTCTTATAATTTATTTCATTTGTAATATTTAAACCTGTAGTTTTATGTTAGTAATGTTCTATTAAGCAACAGTTTTTGTCTTCTGTCTCTTTTTTCTTCCCGAGTCTTACAAAACCTAAAAGCTATCTACCAAGTTCACATCCCAAAGAAGCTGAAGGCAGAAGGACAAGGTACAGAAAAAAGTGCAACATAAACAATAAAGCTGCCAGCAGCTCTTTGTGTCATGAAAATGATGAATGAAAACAACTTGAAATTTATTAGTCATGTAAATCTGCATGATGCTTTCCTTATTTTCCCTGGCTGTATTATTACAAGAGCAAGTTTATTTATTTTGAACATCAATCAATCAATCAATCAATCAATCAATCAATCAATCAATCAATCAATCAATCAATCAATCAATCAATCAATCAATCCTGTATATTTGAAACGTAATATATCTATAAATACATTTCCAGGATTAGCCACAAACTGCAAGTTGTATCTCAGTTACATATGGCCATTATTTCAATAAAAATGTTAATAAAGTTTACTTAATTTAAAACACCATATGAACATAACATATTTTACGTTCTCTGGAGTATTTTCTGTGAGCTGAAGGGCTGTTCTTTATCAGGGCATGCATGTGCAACATGTCCAATCAGATGAATCTCAAAATGGTTGTTGGAAGTACTGGATATATAACATTTCATATTGGCTTCACCGTATCCAACTGACACAATACTGACTGGTATGTGGATTTTAATACAGCCTCTGGATACACTTACCAAGTAAGGCCCATGAAGACTGTTTGAGTTTGTTTGTATCTTGCAGCCAATTATAGCACAGATTGCTGGTCAAGTCTGATAAAATTCCTTTAGTGAAAAGGGAGAATAATTTCCACCCTCAGGCTCAGATTTCTTCCAACTTCTTCCAACAATACACCCATGGGAACTTTCAACCTCAAAATCATTTTAACATGTTAAACTAAACATATGCAGGGTTTTGGAGGGTCGTGCTCATTTATGAAGTTTTGCAAATGTATCAAACTTCTACAAATATACATATTACCAAGCTGTTATCTCTTACAATAAAATGGGTCTAGATAGTCTGTGAACATACTGCTGTATGAGTTGATTGAAGCAAGCAGTATGTCCTTCAATAATCTTTCTATCCTGTTAATGCTTTTATATACATTTTTAATTCAAAACTCTGCACACAATGTATATTCTGTTTTATATAGAAACGGTTGAGTGCAGTGGTAAACTATTCGGTACTATAGTAAAACGTTTCTAGCATTCAATTACGTAGTGTGTATGGCCATGTCAAAGTTCAGTCAGACCACCATACAGGCTTCTTTACCAGTAGAACCCCACCCTGCCCTCATTTATGTCAACACAATAGTTTCTCCAACCTCAACCAACAAATACATACAGACTCACACATAGCCAGTGTGAAGCTGACAAGAGAATAGCATGGTGAAGACCGTGTTACTTGAGTTGGCATAAAACCTTTTCCATCAGAAATCAGTCTTAAATACATGGATTTGGAACCATACCCAACTTGAATTTAGCAGGTTGGGTGAGGAAGCTACAACGCCTGCTGCTGATAACAGTTGAATAACAAACAGTCCAATTTTCATCTGAACAAATTGAAACAAAAGAGAATGGTCGCCAACAGCGAAAAGCACTGATGACAGTCACCCAATAGGTGTGTGACATTTTGAAATGATTTGGCACATTGCAAACATGCTATATTAATACCATTGTACACACCTGGCTTTTCACATGTTTTCTTAACCCCTTATTTAAACATTAACTGTAGGGGCACAACCTGACTAGATTGCTAGTGCATGCCACTAACAAATAAGGATTATCACTCAGATCCACATCTCACTAATAACTGAACTTAACCAGTGGTGTTAAAAAGGATACACAACACTTCAGTTCAAATTTAGTAAACATAACTGTGAGTAGACATATGAAATCACCCATTAAATTGGCAACTATTGTTTTATGGCTACAGTGAAGTATTCTTGATACTTAAGTCTAGTTATTATCAGTCAAACATTTTCAAGTTGAAGCTTCTAAAATAAAATCTGTTTAATTTGGAATCTTAAATTATTTCAGACTGCTAGTTGGTCATACCTTGTATGACCAACTTTTAAAAATAATTCTTAATATTTTTTTAGCCCAAGCAAAAATTCTGTTACAGTTATATTGGCATTTTAATCCATAAAGAAAAGTTATTTCGTGGAACCCTTCCTGAATTAAACTAAACATCAAAGCCATCATTAATAATAGTCATGAACCTAGGGGTGTGCAAAATGATTTTAACCCTTCTGTACAGCTTGCACATATTATTCTGCCGAAAGAAGCCACTGCCATTAAGGAATACTGTTGACATGAAAGGGTGTATATGGCCTTTTGCATAGTTTAGGTCGGTGGTACTTATGGAGATGACATCCGCATGAATGGAAAAACCCTAGGTTCCACAGAAGAACATATTCCAGAGCATCACACAGCTTTCTTCCTACAAGCTTACTTAGTGCATACTGCTGCCATATCTTCAGGGTGTGGATACATCCACATCCACATGACTTAAAGAAAACCTATCTTATTAAATCAAGGCACTCTTTTTCCATTACTGTGTGGTCCCATTTGGACAGTGATCTGCCCACTGTTCTTTTGGTGATTGACAAGGGTCAGCATGGGCTCTCAAGCTTTGATGCACTATATATTCTGACACCTTTCTATCATACGTTCAGGAACTTTTTCCCCAAGACTATTTTTGGGTCAAAAGTTGTACTACTGTACATCTAAAAATTTACATTTTTGTGCAGGAAAGAAAACCTTCTGAAAAAGTCCAAGTATTATCTGCCAACTATAATTAAAAGCCTGTGTCCCTTCATCTGTGATTGTATAAAGCTTAACTATTAAATAAAAATAGACAATTATTTCAGATCACTGAAAGCAAACAAGAAAAATAACATAAATGACTTCAGTGCTCTAGCTCTTCTGTATTATATATCATAAACACACCATGAATCCTCTGGAGAAGTCAGAAGGACTACATAAGGCTCATAACAGATGGCATAGCATTACTCTTTTAGAATACATCAAAAATTAGATGATCTCAAGAGGACAACACATTCAGAAAGCCCATTATGGTATGTCTAGTGAGAGACAACAGCTTGGGTATGCTCAACAGGAGTTCATTTGCCCCAGTGGTAATAACTATACAATATGTGAATAAACATGTATGGTATAACATGTGCTGTAACATTGAAGGAAAAGACCTTTGATTGAAATAAAATTAAACAAAAAACAAACAAAAAAACAAAAAACACAAACAACCCCCCCCCCCCCAAAAAAAAAACAAACAAACAAAAAAACCTGTGTGACAGCTATAAAAATTAACTAAGAAAAACAAATAAAAACAAGAATGTTATCAAGAACATACATGTAAAAAGTGTATTTACAAAAACAAGTCCTAAACACATAGTTTTTAAAGGCCTGTCTGTGCAAAATTCTCTTGTGACATTAAAAATAGACACAGCGTCAGTTTTGCAACTGAAAGGTACAGTTACAGTTAATTTTCAGTCTAACCTTATTATATTCATCACATTTACATATCACATATTTATATGCAGTTGTCTCTGTGTGCTCTTTCTCAGCAGTGCAGTACACAAGCAGCTATCTATATATGTATATGTATACATATAAAAAGCTGTATGTATAGGTTTTTTTTAATGTGTCTGTAGTATCAGAACTACACGTTAAATACATGTTGAAAATTGTGTCAAAATGCTGCAGTCTTTCAATATGAAATATTGGGTTTCATAAAGATCTGTAGCCCCTGGTGTGATATGCACATTTATGCATGTGCCTCAGTAACAGTGACTTTAATATTGCAGTATGGGTATGACTCTGATGGTATATGATGCTCTGTGTTCTTCTCCTGCACATCCTACAGATTAGCTGTGAGAAGCTCACCTAGATATCAACATTTGCACCTTGTGTATAACATATATGTATAACAATCTCAGGGTAATATTAGTTTAAATCTGTAGCATTCAATTGGATTGAAATTCTATGGTACCCAAGGCTGTGCTTTATTTTGAAAACTTGTTTTTAAGGTGTCCTCCTTACTGAGGTGCATTTGCTAGCATTTTTGGTAGACTGAATTTTAAATTTGAGGTTTTCTGTTCTTTTGAGTTCAACGCCCAATTGGATTTTCAAAACTGTATAAATAAAGCAATTTGAAAGACATTTTAGTTACTGAGTTTCAATCTGTACATCAGACAGCTGCCTTTAATACTGCAATAGTGTGGCTTTCTATGCATGTGTGTATTGCATGAAATAAATCACTAATGGCTTTCCAGTTTTGCTTTGTACTTTGGATGATTCTACAAGAAGCTGCACAGATTGTAAAAATCAATTGCCTCACAGCAGGATTACATATTTACTGTGATATTTATGGATAAAAGGATGGAAAAAAGTGCACCAGATCAGAACTGGGAATAAAGATGAATAGAGCTGTCTTCCATTAGATCTGCAGTAGTACTGGAGTGTTTAGCTATGTATGTAACCCCAAGTACTCTGCCTTACGTAGCCGTGTCAAAACTACCTGTTCATGTGCACAGATACATTTATAAACAGACTCGGGAAGCACCGAAAAGCTGTTGAGCATCAGAAGGAACCAAATGCCTGAAAGAACTTTCCAGAGGTTTAAAGTCCTTCCAATGTTTTTTTTTTCCTTGAAAGGAACATTATTTGTCATGTGGTCTGTTGGATGGAGTTAAAAGGACATTCAAGCTCTACTGTGAGAAAACTGGCTTTGATCTTCTGATGGCCTAAGCTCCATTCAGCACTGCAATATGTAAAGTGTAAATTGTTAAGGGTAGGCTTTACTTTTGCAAACACCGTACATCAGTCAGTATGCGTTTCTGTTCTTCTTCAGCACAGTTCACTATTTCTTCACTTAAAACGCTATCTATAATAGTACCTTTTTTCAACCATTAAAAATTCTTGAGGGGTTATGGACAAAAGACAGACATTATTGTTGCTGATGAACAGCAATCCTCCTAAATCTCTACACACACACACACACACACACACACACACACACACGTTTTATATATATATATATATATATATATATATATATATATATATATATATATATATATATATATATATATATATATATATATATATATCAGATGCAGGAAATGTCTTTTTTTAATTAAATCCCCAAGGCCATTACAGCAAGAGTCTGTTCTTCTTTGTCAAAAAAGAGAGGGGGAGCAAGTGAGAGACAGCAAGAGCAAGTTGAGGTTGACAGTTCAATCAAATTGTGGCTAATAGTTAACTTTATCGGTTTCTCCTTCCTAGGGTGGTATCATGACCAGACACCTGCAACCCAGAGAAAATGCGAGCACAGTGAGAGGGCATGCATCTTCAAACAGGGCCAGGATTTGAGTCAAAGATTTCAATCGGCACTGGAATTATCCCAGCCTGCAGGCATGGATCTGTGGAACTGTTCTATCATCTGAAAGACTTGGATCTCTGCAACACAGTTGCTTCTTTGAACCAGGAAGATTTACTGTCAGGAGTGTGTCTGACTTCATTCAAAGCGAATGCTTTTTAAATATATGAAAGGTCCCTGATTTAAATTTCTGTAAAATAATCAAGAGGCAGTTTATTTGAACTTTTTTGTCATCAATTTTAATAGAGCAAAATAAATAAAATGTTAGCAAGAAGTCTTGGTATTGTTTAAAAAAAGCCTCTAATCATAAAGCCATGATAACACAACATCTTGTATGTTGATAGAAAAACTTGGTGCTGGTAAGGCACAATGTATCTTCCTTTTCAGTTATTACTTCTTGTTTAAAGTCGTGTTTAGTTAGTTCTGATTTTTGGCACACAACCTTGTGATGTTTTTTCCCTATTACATTATCAAGGCTACTGTATTTGGAAAACACTGATTTACTTATGTATATGTAGCAGAAAAATCATCATTCATTTTTAGTCATATTTCAGTCTAGCTAATGAAGAAATCCAATGTAAATCTTGTTCACTCTATTTTTAGGGTGTTTTAAGTCATCTATTAAAAAACATGAGTCAACATTACTGAAGTGACGCTTTAACGATGCGTCTTATCACCGTGTTTATGATGATAAAACATGTCCTCTCGTTAGTAGATGTCAGCGCTGTCACTTGTCATGAAAATGTCCAGAGCCAGGGTTCCTCTTTAATTACCATTGATCATTAATAGGGTCACAAAAGATTTGTCACATTATCCCCATAAACAAAATTGCTTTTATAGAAATCATTGTGATACAAATATTTAGATTCTTGATTCACAATGTGCACGAACTCAAAATCTTTAGAGGTTCATATTTATAAAGTATCGCAAATAATACATTTATACCATTGTATGAGCTACACTTCTTGTAAAAACTGATTGAAAAAAGCTCCTGTCGTGACCTTCCTTCTGTGAGGACACACACACACACACACAGAGAGAGAGAGAGAGAGAGAGAGAGAGGGGGAAGATCATTAGGATTGGAGGCGTTTTTGGATTTTCACTTATTGTTGGCTTTACAGTCACATAAAATTCATTCCAATTTTTTTTGCCTTTGCTTCAATTAAGGTGTTTCTTTAAATCTACAGCAGCTTCCTTTTCAAAAAGTTTACTGACATAGTAAGGAAGTAGCTAGGGAACTCAGTAAGTATGAGCAACAACAGCTTAGGGACTGTTTCTACAATAAAGAGGAATTCATCATCATCCGCAGTTCATCAAAAAAAAAAAAAAAAAAAAGTGCCATTAAAAACAATTCAGCAGATCCTCAAAGTATGGATACAATCTGTTTTCAGCTGTAGAGGTACGCTTCACGTACTTATCAACATGCAGTTTAGAGGCTTGCATTAGAGTGCTTTGGTACTTGGGCCTCTTTTATTTAGCACGGTTATACCATTGTGTATTTAGCTATATAAATATGCTCAAGAGTCTATTGTATGTTTGTCATGCAATTAAAAATTCAAAAATATAATTTTTAAATCAGTAACTTTGCAAATTTAGCGCGGACCCTCACCCCTCCCTCCGGCTCCCACGGCCCCGCTGTCACCGTAAGACTCATACTCTTCCCCCACGTATGCTGCTATTTCCCCGCGCCCCAATAATTCTTGTCCTGTTTCTGTTGCAGCCTCCCACAGTCCCGTTTTCGGCGTTCCTGCGCGACTCATCTCCCGGTCCCTTGGTTTCTCGAGTTTCACGCGTGTTTTCCTTCTACCCTCCCGGGACACCTTCAGTTAAAATAAAGTTTATTTTCTCGTACTCCTGTGTGTGTTGGCTCTGCTTCTGGGTCCAGCTTGTGCGCTGAACTTCGGTTCATGACACTAATAGTTTTAAATAGAGCACCACAAACAACAGGTATTCCTTTAGAAATAAACTTTTCTTGTGCTACTTCTAAAAACTACAGATTCTTAACTCTGCAACAGTTAGACAGAGTTGGTTACAGTTAGGCCCTCAACAGTCAGCAAAACAAGTCATAAAACAATAAAAGAGGCTGCCTTATCAAGAGCATCCCAGCACTGTAGTTCCATTACAATCAGTTTCCTTTATTTTATCTTATCATGTCAGAGGCCAACTGAAACCAAGTCCACCTATATAAAAACACCCCATCAGACACACAGTAGTTTCCTCAGCACTTCACAATTCCCCCAAGGTATAGCGTTTTAACTTTTTATTTTTTCGGATCCCAGACACAGCGGTGTGAGGTAGTTAGCACACAGTTTGGACGTGTAGAAAACATTGCTTGTTTGGAACACATCAGCAGAGAGGTAGAGTTCATAGCTGTTCATAAGAGTTTAATTTAATCAAACCTCATTTTACGGATCTAAGTGGCTCCTCATCACTAGCCAATTCACCATTTTATTTAAATATCTGAATTTTCGGAATGAGGATCCAAGCGGGACACAGAGGCTGCTTTAACGCACCAGAATGCAAATATAAATAAAAGCCTGACTATCCTGAGAGCCTAGCTGCAGCGAGACCTTTCTTTCACACGGATTCCTGGATGTGCGTTGGATCCGACTTTGCTACCCGCACAGAGCGTTTCTGACAGTCGGGCGCTGCTTATACAATAGAGAAAAGCAACAATACACCGTGTTTCTCTGCTCCAAGGTAAGGACGTCTGTTATACCCAGCGCATAAATGTCTCTGTGTTAACGCTGATTATTCAAACCCTGTTGAAAATGTGACACATTTGTTATCCAAAAACATTTCCTCTAAATTTGCAAAGTTACTGATTTAAAAATTATATTTTTGAATTTTTAATTGCATGACAAACATACAATAGACTCTTGAGCATATTTATATAGCTAAATACACAATGGTATAACCGTGCTAAATAAAAGAGGCCCAAGTACCAAAGCACTCTAATACAAGCCTCTAAACTGCATGTTGATAAGTACGTGAAGCGTACCTCTACAGCTGAAAACAGATTGTATCCATACTTTGAGGATCTGCTGAATTGTTTTTAATGGCACTTTTTTTTTTTTTTTTTTTTTGATGAACTGCGGATGATGATGAATTCCTCTTTATTGTAGAAACAGTCCCTAAGCTGTTGTTGCTCATACTTACTGAGTTCCCTAGCTACTTCCTTACTATGTCAGTAAACTTTTTGAAAAGGAAGCTGCTGTAGATTTAAAGAAACACCTTAATTGAAGCAAAGGCAAAAAAAATTGGAATGAATTTTATGTGACTGTAAAGCCAACAATAAGTGAAAATCCAAAAACGCCTCCAATCCTAATGATCTTCCCCCTCTCTCTCTCTGTGTGTGTGTGTGTCCTCACAGAAGGAAGGTCACGACAGGAGCTTTTTTCAATCAGTTTTTACAAGAAGTGTAGCTCATACAATGGTATAAATGTATTATTTGCGATACTTTATAAATATGAACCTCTAAAGATTTTGAGTTCGTGCACATTGTGAATCAAGAATCTAAATATTTGTATCACAATGATTTCTATAAAAGCAATTTTGTTTATGGGGATAATGTGACAAATCTTTTGTGACCCTATTAATGATCAATGGTAATTAAAGAGGAACCCTGGCTCTGGACATTTTCATGACAAGTGACAGCGCTGACATCTACTAACGAGAGGACATGTTTTATCATCATAAACACGGTGATAAGACGCATCGTTAAAGCGTCACTTCAGTAATGTTGACTCATGTTTTTTAATAGATGACTTAAAACACTAAACTCTAATTTCTGTGGTTATTTTAAGTTTACAGAATATAACATGTGGTAAGACGACGAGTTTTACTTCTCATGTTATGTGTATCTATTTATCATGTATGCTACTTTGCTCTGTGGACTGTAAAATGTTTCATTGTGTTCATGAAATAAACCAGACTTTCACTGTCTGCATCTTTTACTGTTTTTCTGCTTTTGTTCACTCCAAGTTTGACAAAACCTACAGATATCCAGAGTTAACTCGCTAACAATGTGGAGCAGTCTCAGTGTATTTAGCTGCTTTTTCCCTGAACACAACCAACCGAGAGAAACGCCTGTGGTCCTCACTTTGGTCATTTTGAACGCTGAAGGAGATTTGTTCAATAGACACCTTATACTAGTGTTTCCTGCACTTAATCCATCACTACTATGTTCTATATAAATCCAGATTCCTTTTATAGTTTGCAGTGAAATTTGTTAAACCGTTGCTTAATGGGACAGAAGTACAAGTCGCTCTTTACTAACACATTTGTAGATGAGTTTAATGCTGAACAACACAGCTAGCAGTCTCACACACTCTTTAGGTTATTCAAGTTTTGTGTGTGTAATGGTTTAGTCTATCAAACCTTACCCCTTTCTCCTCAGTATCACAACAGTATGACTCCCAAAGTACGGCTCAGTAAACAACCTATGATTCTAAAGCCAGAACAGAAAGATACAGTTGGAAGATGAATGATTGCGTTTTTATGATGTGTAGTAAAACGACCCCCTCTTCTTCTTCTCTGTGTTGTTCTTGTGTGTGTGTGTGTGTGTGTGTGTGTGCGTGCCTTAGAAGTCAAATAATACATTAGCCATACTTAAAAAAACATCTGAATTTCATTTAGAACTGAGATTCTAAGTTGTAAGGAGGAATCTTATGCACAGCCAGAAACATGTTTCCCCACTTTCACAATGCTGAGGTGCCAAATCCACAACCCCCAACAAATGGTTTATTACACGCAGGTGTGAAGGGCAAGCTTTACTTACACAGCCTCACACACACAGTAGATTTTTAAAGTTTTTTTGGGTACAGTGGTTTAGCCACAGATGCAACATCCACTTTTGATAAAGATCACTCCACCTGTTTATTTCTTAAGAAATTAAGCATCTTTATTAAACTCTTATTTATACATGTCTACACATTAATAGACACCGTGTGCTCTGAGACATTATAGTCTTCTACTTCTGCTTCCATCGGTTTGCATTTTAAACTCCCAGCCTTTCAGGTTGTTATGAACGGCTTATATTTCTAACATTTTGTGATGTAAAAGTGAACCATGTTTTTTTTTTTTTTTTTTAAATTTTCTGTTTGATGGAAGGACTTAAGACACGAGTTATTTAAACAATTCTAAATGACCGTGTGATGGCCATAGTACTTTATGTGGGCCAAATGTGTTAAGGATAATGTTTATCAATGTAAAATTGCAAAGAACCTTTGAATAGATTATAACATTTTTGTAAACAGATACCTCAGAAGCTGTACTGGTAGATCTATGTATGTAAGGTAAAACTTTCCACAGTACTTCCACTTAAGTAACTAAACACATAAAGTCACCCTTACCAATAATCCACTGCTCCTTGAAAAAAAGTAGCACAAACAGACAACTGACTGAGCAATGATAAGTAGAACTACCCGAGGCCGAGACTCAAGCAGAAGAAAATTAAAAGTTGTTGTTTTTGTGGCTCGAAAAATTAAAGAAAGTATGTTTAATAATTCAACAAGACCCGCACCTTCAACACATGTACATTCAAATTTTGGAACAGGCTCAACATTGCTGCTGTTCAATAGTTTTTATCCGTTTGAAAAAGTCATTTTACGGCTTTAATGTTTCCAGCTGATAAGGAGAATGAGTGCGTTTCAAATGTGCGTCCAAAGGCTTTAAACATCTGCTTTGTCTGTAACGACAGTATCAAACTACAGAGCATTGTTTTTACTAAAATTCAACATTTTCCGATGAAAATTTGGCTACTTTTTTTTTCTTTACTGTAACACGCACCTCAATGCCATTTTTAGGATATTCTTGGTGATCACATTTTTTTCATATTTAGGCTTTTGGCACTGAGGGTATCTAATACGCATGTTGTCACTGTGTTTGTACTACCAGCTGTGAGGGCTCTGCTTTTGCTTTGAGCAGTCTGTTTTTATTTTGTCTCGTGAGTGTGTGTGTTTTTCAAACGAGATCCTCGTCAGTTTGATTTTGTTACCACAAACTTTGTGTGAAGTTCACAACAGAGGTAAAGAGATTTAAACACCCCAGTTTAAGGAGGCAGGCAGGGGTTGGACCAGCTGCACAGGACAGGTGAAGCAGAGAGTGTCCGGGGAGATGTGCAACAGAAGCAGAGGGAACATTTTACAAGATGATAAATGGCAGATTTAGATGATTAAGGATTTGTTGACAAGATTAAAAGACACGTCCGTCAGAGTTCAACAACATTACAGTTTGATTAAATAAAAAAGTTTTTAGACTACACAAGGTTCATTTTCTCCTCTGATAGTAATCATATTAAACATGTCAAGAAAGAAAGAGTATAAAGAAAAATAGTAAATGTGTGTCTAATTAAACTCTTCCTGTGAGCCTTACATCATCCTTTAATATGTTTGGTGTTACAAACTTGAAGAAGCACGGAAAAGATCATCAGACATTAATCTAATCAGTTTTCAGCCTTCATTCATATTGAAAAGTTGAAATCTTCCCTGCTAGACCCAAGTGCAGCGTTTAACACCGTCGGCCAGAACATTTTATTACAGCTATTATTAAATGGAGAGTCCTCTTCACACACTGAGGTTAATTATGAAGCTCCACAGGCTTCTGTGCAAAGACCAGTTCTGTTTACATTATACGTGCTTTAGAAGACATAGCATACCACAGGTCAGCTCAGCAACATTTCGACTTTGGCTTGTTTTTTCTGGTTAACGTTAATTACGTAATTTAGAATTAAAGTTTAGTGTTTTTAGCATTTAGGATGGCCGTGGCGAGTAACTCAAGTGCTGTAAACATTTCATGAAACCTCATCAAAAGTTATCTGAGTTGGAAGGGTGGCTGTTAATAAGCCATTCTTAAGGAAGGAGAACAGAGAAAAATAAGGCTGAGGTGTGCCAAATTACACAAGAAATTGACTGGAAAAAGAAATCAGCTGTAATATGTCTTATGGAGTAATGAATCCAAATTTGAAATATGCATGGAAGAGGTCCGAAGAGAGATACAACAGTGAATGTCTATAGCCGTCTTTAACACAGCGTGGATACTCTACCGTGCTTTGAGGCTGGATTTCAGCCAGTGTTGTTGGAGCTCTTATCCAAATTAATCAAATTATGAATGTAGAAAAGTTCCACCAGATTTTGATCGACCATGTAATACCACGTAGTGTCTGATTGGCTTCAACTTCATTTTTCAGTACGACAATGATCGCAAACATACTGCCAATGTAGTCAAAGTATGCCTGGATGAAACAACGCATCAGTCATGGATTGATCTCTCCAGGGTTCGAACCTCAAGATAATCGAAGCAGTGTGGGATCATCTTGACAGAAAACAAAACAAAAGGCAGCCAGCATCCAAAGAAGAGTCTCGGATGTCTTTCAAGAAGCCTGCAGAACTAAGAAATTACAAGAAAGCTTACCTATTAGAGTTTAAGCTGTGTTGAAGAATGAAAGGCAGCTTTAACTGGACAAAAGGGGAAAAAAATCCCACATTGACAGCTAACTCAAGAGACAAAAAGCATTAGAACTCAAGTCATTACCTTACTTAAGGATAAATAAGTTAATTAATTACATTAATGCATAAGCAGAAAATAACCTACAGTAACTGCTTTGCGATATGGAAGTGCAAAAGACAACTGAAAGGGAGGATAGTTTCTATATATGTGGTTTCTATTAAGGGACAGAGGAACGATAAGAAACGATAAGAAATCAAGGACAAGGAGTGTGGTGTAGATAAGTGAGGAAATCCGATCATTACTACAAATTTAGTTGAAATTTAAATATTTTAACTATGGTGCCTCCTGTGAGGGCTGTCTGTTTTCCACATTCTGCAACGGTAAAATACGACTTAGAGGCGGATATTTGTTTTACTTTATGGGCAACAGTTGTTCTTGCTGTTGACAAAACTCGCCTCATGGTTGACTCTGAGAAAAAAACTCTTTCCCACAGAGGGGAATAAACTTATTCGAATATGAGCTTTTTTCCACTAAGACTTGTTTTATGGGGAGATGTACGAAATTATTTACCGGGTTACAAGCAATGATAATATCGGATGTTGACTCCTCAGCGTCATCATTTTCTATCTATTGAGAAAACTTATTGTTAAAGTATTGAAGAAAAAAACTCCTCCTTGGCCCGCGGTGTGTGTGTGTGTGTGTGTGTGTGTGTGTGTGTGTGTGTGTGTGTGTGTGTGTGTGTGTGTGTGTGTGTGTGTGTGCCTTCTTGCGAACGCCGTCTGTTTTCCACATTCTGCAACGGTAAAATACGACTTTGAGGCGGATATTTGTTTTACCAAATGGACAATTGCTGTTGACAAAACTCGCCTCATGGTTGACTCTTTCCCACAGAGGGGGGTGCTTTAATAAACTTATTCGAATATGAGCTTTTTTCCCCGCTAAGACTTGTTTTATGGGGAGATGTACGAAATTATTTACCGGGTTACAAGCAATGATAATATCGGATGTTGACTCCTCAGCGTCATCATTTTCTATCTATTGAGAAAACTTATTGTTAAAGTATTGAAGAAAAAAACTCCTCCTTGGTGTGTGTGTGTGTGTGTGTGTGTGTGTGTGTGTGTGTGTGTGTGTGTGTGTGTGTGTGTGAGTGAAACAAGATCGCCTGTCGCTGCAATTATGGTTTGTTTTTCAGTCTCTCAAAAGGAAAAGTAGTATTCACTAAGGGATAGTTATTCGTTTTTTACACATAGGCAGCCTGTAGGTTACAAGCGGATAGAAAGTTCTTCTTTTCATCACAAGCTATGGTGTATCTTAAAGGTTTTTTACAGCGTCTGTATTATAGGAAAATAAAATACTATTGAAATCTCTACAGGAAGTCACTCTTTATTTCCATTACAAACGCCGGTGCAGCTTAAGAAAGTAAAATTACATCCGCTCTGTCTCTCTATACATCACAGAATCATCTGCTGCATCACCGCTGTGCTTAGGGAACATGACGCATCAGGTCTGAAAATGACTAGACACTTCCGGAGTATTTCCGGTAGGGTCATAAGGTCCGGATCGAGGCCTTCCATAGTAAATATGCTGTATTTGAATATGTCATATTCAAAGCCTTCTTCTTCTTTGGGAGAGCAGATCTCATCGGACACAGGAACGCTGCTGGGCTGCAGAAGGAAATCCATCTTGTGTCTGTGCCTTAGAAATTGTGACGGACTCCACCTCTCTGCTTTTTTATTCCCCTCCAACAGATGGCGCGCTTCCGGAGGTTTCCCCCCTCCCTCTAAAAACTTTTTTTCCCAACAACAGATGACGCGCTTCCGGAGGTTTCCCCCCTCCCTTCTCAGGATGCAATTCGACACGGTTAGCAACAGATGGCGCGCTTCCGGGGTTCACCCCCCCTTCTCAGGATGCAATTCGACACGCGGGGGGTTTCCCACCCCCCTTCTCCGGATGCGATTCGTCACGCTCATTACACGCTTCCGGGGGGGAGGGGCGGGAGGTCAAAAGGTCGTGATTAGGGCCATCAATCACTTCGGATCAAATTTTGTCATAAGCTGTATGGGATTATCTCTCTGTTGTCCCAGCTTGTTCTTTAGTGTAGTGTCTTAGTTTGGTGTTCTTGTATTCTGTTTAGTTCTGAGTATTTGGTAGCTGCCCTCTGTGTTTCTTAGTTGCTCTGTCTCCCCTAGTCTAGTTTGCATCTGTGCTAATTCCTGTTTTACTTTGAAGGTCTGTGTCTCATGTGAGTGTATCCTACTTTGCTCCCTTGTCTCGTCAGTTCTGATTTCTCCCAGCTGTGCTCTCCTTCTGTGTCTCATTCCCCTCGTTACTTCACTTTGTATTTAAACCCTGTGTTTCTCTGAGTCAGTGCTGTGTCGTCCCTCAAGCTGTGTGTTCCCTCGTGTGCCTCTCTGCAAGGTGTGAGTTTATATTTTCCCAGTTTAGTTTTGTATGCTCGTTTTCTGTGACCAGCAATTAAAGCTGTGATTTTGAGTTCATCCCCTGAGTCTGAGTCCTGCATTTTGGGTCCAACTCCTGCCTGCCGCACAGCGATTCATGACACAGGTCTTTTAACCTAAAAATGTTTTAATGGCCATGAAGAAAGGTCTCTTCAATAGATCTTTCAACTCACCTGTGTTTACTGTCTCCACCTGAAATTAATTGCAGTCTGAATTTTTTTTCTTCGGTCTTCAGCCTTGGAAGAAAAAATAAAAATATTGAAAACCTTATTAGCACACTAAATATACAACACCTTGCTATATTTCAATTGTTTTAGATAGAAGTTGCCACTGCTAGCTAAGTCACTTTTGAATGATGCTAATGAGAAGGGGAAAAAAACCTGCCGAACAATGAGGCTGCTGTTGTAAAAACGCCAACTTTCTTGCGTTGGCAAGGGGTCGTTAAAATATCACTAAGACCCTTTCTTTATGTGTGATTCGTAAAACTGTTTTAATCGGTTAAAACTGTAAAACTGACGACATAATCTATGTTTGAAAAAGAGCGCGAACAACAGCGAACAACTATTCACCACCTGGGTCTGTGCTTTTTAACACAACAGCGCATTCGAAAACAAGTTATTGGCTGCAACATATTAATATACTTGCTTTTTTACGGAAAAAATAAACATAACGAAGGTTCCGTTTTACTTACAAGTTTCTCCAAATGTGTTCTCCAGTCGCTCGAGAAGGGCAGCCATATTGAACAGAATTTTCTGTCAACGTCGTTCAGGTTAGAGAGAAAACGTCATGACGTACACATGCGGAGCTCGGAAAAAAAACATTTACTCAAAAATCATAATTAAGAAAGCAGTATTTACTCTTAACTTCTAAGCCATGTACAATTATAACTGTTTGAATCGTTAACCGAACAGAAAAGTTTTAAGTTGTTTTAACTTTGTGAGGAATTTCAATTGTTATATCCACAAACTTTATAAGTCAGGTAGACTGTTGGGGTTTACAGTGTATAATATTACATCTGTGAGATGATTATGAATTTTTTTTTCTTTTCTCTTTTTATTTGTGAAGAAGTTCATGTAGCCATTACTAGTTAACGTTAAAGGGATGGTTGGCTCAAAAGAGTTCTGACTTTTTGTCAGCCTGGCTACAGAGCTGAAGAGAAACCTGGGGTTGTTCTTATTTTCTTCAATCAGTGATGAATAGTAAGATGTTCTGGCTTTGAGAGGGCTTTCTTATAAAGCAGCAAACTATTTCTCCAGGCTAAATGATGATCCTCTAAATTTGTGACACGCTATTTCCTCTCCAGCTTACGAGTCATCTGCTTTAGGCTACGTGTTTGAGAATTATACCACAGAGCCAAGTACTTCTGATTGAGGCTCTACTTTTCACAGTAGCTACAGTATCCAGTGTCATACGTAGTGAGGAGGTAAACGTTTTAACAAGATAGTCAACCTCAAAATGTGCCGAGGATCATCTAATTGATCAACTACAATTAGCTGCACTGATCTGAGCATATCTCAGGCATGCACAGTGCCAAGCAGATCTCCTACAAATGTTTGATTTGTAATCTGGAAGTTTGTAGAATCACCCTGGTTCTGGCAAAGCTGCATCTTGTTGCAACTTATCTTTCTTCTGTGCAGTAACACAGGTTGAGTGAAGCAGGATCTCATTAGGCAAGTTATTAATATCTAGTATTACACAAGCATTACAGTTTATTACTGCATACTGCAGTTTTATAAAGCAGTTACATTTTCTTGAATCATCCCAAGTTTGGTAAAAGTTTAAATGATCACATTATACAAGCTTAAACTCACCTCCCTGCATATCATCTGGGTTCCTGCTGGGTCAAATTTTGCTCCAGTCTGAGAGCAAAAACTAAATAAAAATATAAAGATAAAATAGCTGATGGGCCTAACGGGGTTAAAAGAAAATAAGAGAAAATGAAATTTTGAAATCTAAATGCAAATTAGTAAACCACCACACAACTGTGCATTTATGGTGTTTGTGTTACTTTGCAAGCATATGTGCACTCCCATGCACTCGCTCTAATTCAGTAGGGAATATTCCATGATATGTGTTTTGCAAGCCTCCGAGGGCTGGCTGGAGAATTCAGATAAGGACAGTTAGGTGTAGTGGAGATGTGCAGTATACTGGGCTGCTGTGTGAAGTGCATTGTGTGGTTCCAGGTTTGCCATTGGTGTTCTCCCCTACTTTACCTGTCACAGTGTTATCTGAAGGGACCCAGAGAGCTCCTTAGGGGCGGGTCTAAGTAACGCCAGACATGCAAGGAATAGAAACTACTCCTTCTCAGAGGCTACTTCTTAAAGATGGCTGACCCCTAAAATTACCATTGTTGCCAGTTTAAATCCACAGAAAGTTTATTTTTTTAGGAATTGGCAACACAAAATCTGCATTTCACTCAGCAGTAGATTAGTGGATTTATGATAAATATACATAACTGGATGATATTATTGGGAGTATTGGGACTCGTTCATAACAGTAAAATGAATCAAGACGATTCATCTCAGGTCCAGCTTGATGTTTATGCAGGTTGTAGCCACTAGCAACCATTTCTAGTGTTGATCTTAAGCCATCATTTTAGGTAACAATCAGTCAATGATGGACAGGTTTGTTCAAATATAAATCATAATTACATTTTGTTGTCCCTGACTTAGCCTGTCGTCCATTCATGTACTGATAGCAGGAGTGACTACACACAGTACTGCCCTTAGTATCAGGGATAAGGTTAGTTTCAGTATCTTTTTCAAGAACACAGACATACAGAGAAGAGGTGTTAAGGCCTAAACCATCTTCCATGTTAGTGAGCAACCCTGCTCTACCTCAAGAGTCACAGTAGCACGTGTTGATTATACAGACTACACAAGCTTCTTGCACTAAACTTCACTGTTACAGGTCTTGCTTAAATGTCAATTACAGGCACTTTAAAGATATTCTTTGGAGTGTTTTTTATATTAATAAACTTAACTCTATGGGGGTTTTTTTTTCTAAAGAAACACAAATTTAGAGTTTTGTTTTTTTTTCTTAAATTGAATTAAGTATACCACAGAGTTTTATAAAATATGCAGAATTATTACCTTCCTCATAAAACACATAGAAAGTATTTCTCATTTAAATTTAATGCTATGATGGCTCTGACTCAAGAGGGATGATGTGTGGCAGAGCATGCTACCTGGATACAAATTTGGGCCTGATCAAACCAGTTGATTTTCCAGGGAGAGGGTGTCTGGTGTACCTGACAATGTAATATACACCTGTACATCACTGACAATATGTCCAGGATGTACCATGAGGTGTATGTGAAACCAGTGTGTGCCTACGATGGGTGCTAAGCAGAGGGGCAGAATCTTGGAGACAGAGCATGGAGACAAACTATTAAAACCACAATCTTTATTTTACATAAACTATATGAGTCTGAACAAACATGGATGCACATTTGGCCGGCAGGCAATCACAAGGCAGTAATTCAATTTTATTATTTAAAAAACTGACCATGAATAAAAAGCAAAACACAATTTCTCTAAAAATATATAGCATTCTTTCTGTAAAGCTATAAATCATACTGAGTCATTTATTACATCCATTTCTTTTTAAAAATTTTTTTTTAAATTAAATACAGTTTCTAGTATTATGTCTCTTACTCAGTGCTGAAGTACTCCTGGCAAAAGCCTTGGTGTGAAGGACCATGGTAACATCTCTCAAGGCACCTGTTATTTAGTTATGTGTCCATGAATAACACTCAATTTGCCTGCATCCACTTGTTGAGCGCTGGGAAAAAAACATAAAAGTGTTACTGGCAGTAGGCTGCTGGCTCATGCCCATGGTGAACATGCTGCTTATAAGTTTCCCCGTGGGAAGGCAGCATGATAGAAAAGCATCAGCATTTCATCGACAATTCTAACAGGAGGTATTCACATTGTCCAAGCTAAATGAAACGCAAGAGAGTACTTTAAATCCACTTGAATTTTTCCAGCATCATCTCTGCTCCTTTCCTGAAATGTGACTGTGCTCCTTGGATAACACAGCCATCATTATCATACAAGAGGACGCCTGTTTGAGAATACACTGTCAGACTAATTAGTTAAAGCATTGAAAGGGAAATAGAAATAGAATGGAAAAAAAAAATATTTAGAGAATTTGCTGTGAAAATAATAATAATAATAATAATAATAATAATGATAAATGAAATATATCTTTGTTCTTTGTTTAGAGATACAATGCAGAACTTTTTAAAAGAAGGTTTAATTCTCGAAAAGTAACATCCCTTTCTTTTTCATATCATGGATGTGTATGAGGATCCAAGGCATATTTCTTCTGCCAGTTTATTGCAACTTTTCTTGTGAATACAGAGTTGACTGTGTAACTGAGTTAAAAATACATCTGAAAAACATGCACTTACCTGGTCTTAATTATTTTAAGTGTGAATTTTATCACACTATTTATTTTGTTGTATTTTATTTTGAAAACCCAGAAACCGGATCTCACTCTAGCGTTTAGAAGCTGCTAAGGCGCGTTTGCACTGTGAGGGTAAGTTCTGTAATGAAAGGATGTGGCATTTTTATGGTTTCTGGTGTGAATGTTGTTACTTAACTTGTACATGTCGATGTATATAGGTTTATATTGATGTGCGAATGTTACTGTGTAACAGAAACAAAGGCTGGTTGCTATGAGGTGCCGTAAGGGACATTATTACTGAAACGCTCTCACACACACTACTGAAACGCTTTCTAAAAAATAACCAGGATAATGCACGTCTCCCGCTATTCTAAATTTTGACTTATGCTGAGGCTAATATATTGTTAAGTAATGCAGCTGTCTCACTAAGGTCCAGAATCGATTTGTTCCACGATTCGATTCAATTCAATTCGATTTGATTATGGGGAATTTTGACAGTCAGAAATATTATAATTCAGATCAGTACATTTACATATTTTTGTATTTAAAAAAAGGAAGCTGACACACGCAAGACTTTATCAAAGGTGTGAGCATCACAGCAGATGCCTTTGTGTCAAAGTAGCTGAAGATAAAACACATAAAAACATGAAGGTGGTTTTCCTGGCCTGGGATTTTATAAAAAATATTCTGCAGTACATCAAAAACGAAAGAAAACCATTAATCAACATATGAACGTTACCTCTGACGTTACAGCGGTTTTATTAGAGACACGGCTAACGTTTTGCATTTTGCATAATTTTAAAAAGTTTAAATTTATTCAGTATTGAACGGCAGAAATTAGGTTTTCTTTTCGGAAGTATGTAAAATGAAAAAAAAAAACCAAAAACCAGTGGCCGACTGCGCTGTAAACAACAGTAGACTTGTGCCTAACAAGCAAGCGAATAATGCAGAAAACAGATTTTTAAACGGGAAACTGTTCTTGAAGTACAGAGAGAGAGAAAGAGAGAGAGAGGGCTGTGCATGACGTGCGATTTTATCGTGGTGGAAGCAAAACAGTGAGGGAATTCATGACGATGTTTATGTGAAGCGCAGTTTGGATCTTCTTTTGCTGCTGGTTCAGTCAATATTGTTTGGAGAGAGATAAAACTAACAGCTTTAGAATCGGCGCAAAAACGGCGTGAAAACAAAGCACGGACCTGCCGACAGATCAGAGTCAGCGAACTGTCGGCTTTCAGCCCCGACCGTGTCCGTGCTGTCGGGTGAGAAAGGCGACATCTCACTGATTCTGATCCGCGGGTCCGCGCTGTGTGTTTACGTCTTTGTGCAGAAGCCGTGTACCTGCTCTCATTTACTGTCTTAGCTGTTTGGTGGTTGTTGAAATTTTGTGAGGTTTCACCAGAGATTCTGGCATTTCGGGCAAAATAAATTTATATTAAAAAATCGATTCAGGATTTTAATGAATCGATTTCACATTATCCAAGCCAGAATCCATTTTAATCAATAAATCGATTACAAAAACCCACCCCTAACTAACAGGTTGCTGAGTAGACATCTGTGTGGTTTGTTTGAAATCTAACACTTTTTCCTTCAGTTTCCTTGTCAAGAATTAACTTCCTGTTCAACTGAAATGCCTTCCTGTTTAACTGAAATGCCTTCCTGTTCAACTGAAATGCCTTCCTGTTTAACTGAAACGCCTTAACTGAAACGCCTTCCTGTTCAACTGAAACGCCTTCCTGTTTAACTGAAACGCCTTCCTATTTAACTGAAACACCTTCCTGTTTAACTGAAACACCTTCCTGTTTAACTGAAACGCCTTCCTGTTCAACTGAAACGCCTTCCTGTTCAACTGAAACGCCTTCCTGTTCAACTGAAATGACTTGGTTTTTCAGTAGTGTGTGTGAGAGCGTTTCAGTTGTGTGTGTGAGAGCGTTTCAGTTGTGTGTGTGTGAGAGCGTTTCAGTTGTGTGTGTGTGAGAGCGTTTCAGTTGTGTGTGTGTGAGAGCGTTTCAGTTGTGTGTGTGAGAGCTAAAATTTCAGTAGTGTGTGTGTGAGAGCGTTTCAGTAGTGTGTGTGTGAGAGCGTTTCAGTTGTGTGTGTGAGAGCGTTTCAGTAATAATGTCCCTTACGGCACCTCATAGGTTGCTGTTAAACAGTGTTTCTGCCGTATTTATGCTCTTTGGCAGTAAGCTTTTTTCGGCCCCCTAGTGGTTGCTGCGCATAGCAGGAAATGTGTTTGGACTCACTGTTTTACTGTGCTTTTTGTGATGTTGTTTTACATTGTAAGAGCTACAATTGCGGGTACCACCAGAAGACACAAGTGATTTCCATGTCTTCTGCAGGTACGTGAGCTTGTTAACAGTCATTTTGTCTGTAAAGCACAAGCAAGTGAAAATGTAATGCGCTACCATTAATTTGTCCACTAGAGGGAAATGTTTAGCCGGTGATACTTCTGTTATCCTGTTATTTTGCTTTATACGATTGTGAAATGTATTTTTATGGGTTATAAGATGTCTTTTTGTATACAAGTTAAGTGTGACAGACTGTAAAATTGAAGAAATTATTATTTTCCATCTTTTCTTTATTAAGAAGTAGATTCTAAGTCTGTCAACACAAGGTGTGTTTGCACTGTGAGGGAGCTACAATTGCGGGTACCACCAGAAGACACATTGTAAGTGTTTTCTATGTCTTCTGCAGGAATAAACCGTGAAAAGCCAACCTTTCTCAGCGTGTGTGATCTTTGAAGAGCTGGAAGCGTTACAACTGCATTATTTTAAAAGTGTAACAGTGTGTCTTGTTTTATGAAGAAAACTTAAATTGTTTGTAAGTCCTCTGGGATATGTAACATTTATTTTGTTATGTGATTTAAGTAAAACAAACAAACAAAGAAACTCTGGGCCATTAAGGTTATGGTCAATTATGATGATAGTTCTGTGACTGTGACTTAATGGTTCTGTGTAAATGGCAGAGTTGTCTCTGGTTTCAGTGCCAGAACCTTTGTACATCACCCACTGTGGCCCTCTGAAAAAGATAAAAGGAGTCTGATATCCCTAAACGTTTTATTTTGCTAGACAACAGTTATTATTTACATGACCGCAAGCTACCTGTTTTCATGTTGTCAGACAAATAACAATGTGTTTGGTCAAATGACCATTGCTGTACCATTGGGGTTTTTTTTTTCTTTTTCCCAGGAAAGATATTTTAAGATTTCTGCCATTTATGGTAATCAAAGAACAAATACCAACATGATGTGGCATCTCCCATGACCACATTGATTTCACAGTTCAGGAGTCCCAACAATTTCAGTTGTGGGCTTATGATTAAAAATGGCTTTCTAAACCTCCTGGCACCAAACAGATCACTAACCTTGTAAGCAGTTTAAGAGAAATACTGTATTTCCGTGTTTTATGGACAGAAAGGATCGCCATTAAAAGAGAAACCAAGTGCTAACAAGGTTACCTCCATATGAGAGCAGGAAAAAGAGATTCGTGTATAAAATAAAAATCTACTTAACAAAAAAATAACCCCTAGATTTAACCTTTTGATATTTCCTGCTGTGCATCTATGTGAAAGACACAATTATAGTCAAAAGTTACACACTCTTGACTGTCATTTCAATAAGGAGAGATCACTTTGAAGAATTGAACAAGATTTCTTGAGATGGAGAAATTAATGTATTTGACAGTTAGAGTCCAATGACATATCGTGACAGAACAGAATCCCACCATTGATAGGATTTAGGACAAGACCACCCAGAGTCTAGACGCTGGTGGTGGTGGTGGTGAAGATGAAGACTGAGGCTTGAATAGAGCTTTGGCTGAAGTCTCTGAGGTAGAGATGGGGAAGAGGTGGTTTGCACGAAAGAGAGTCTGAAAGGGAGACTGACGAAGAACAGAGCTAAACCATGCCTAAAGTGGAGGCTGACTTGGCTCAAAGAAGGTGGATGAGAAGATAACTGGACTAGAGTAATGATGTCAGTATTGAGATTGACAGATGAACACCCAGGAAAGCAGGCAGATGAGTGATTACAGAGCTTCCTTATTGAACTTACACATTAGCGTAATGATAATTTGAAGGTTTTAATGTCTTGTAACTGACTTTTAGAGTAGTTGCTTTTAAGCACTTTTTTTAAACAGGGTTGAGGTCAGGGCTTAAGGAAATCCATTCTAGAAGCTTAATGAGTTATTTCTAAACAACTGCAGATTACAGTATCATCCATTTAAACTGTATATAAGTATATACGTTTTTGGATATGTCATCACTTGAGCTATTTGGCCACAATTATAAGAGGTGGAGGAGCAAAGGGTAGGCTCTCAAACCTAAGAACACTGTACCAGATATCAAGTATGATGAGCATCATGCTCTCGGGCTGTTATGATGCTAGTGGTACCAGCAATTGGACAAAATGGATGGAATAGTGAAGAAGGATTACCTCTGAATTCTTTAAATTCCCCACAATTCAACAATTAGACAGTTGAAACTTAAACACAATTATGAGGAGCAATGATCCCAAACACACATCAAAATTGGTTTTAGAATAGATAAAGTAGGCTAACATTAATTAACATGAAAATGAACTTTACCAATTCTGCCAGGAAGAGTGTTTAAATATCCAGCCAGATCATATACCTGGTACTCTTATGTTGAACATATTACTCCAACAATTTTTTTTAGCATCATTCACTTCATGTGAACTTTAAGTAGATTATAGACAGTACTATTGCTTTAAATTATGCAGTCATTAGGCATCTTGATTCCACACTCCATATGTATGGTGGGATATGATATGAATAAATCATAACAGAAGATTTACTGTTGATCTTTTCCATTTAAATGAGGTTAACTAAGACGTTGCACTGAAAACTAATTACACTGATCAAAGTGCAGACATTTGCTTTATGCAGGCACTCTACTGAAAACTATCATAAGTCGTATTGTAAGTGAGTTGTGTTCCTCAGCCAAAGAATGGATAATCAAATACAGCTTGTTCAGTCCACTATTCATTGAGCATAAATCATAATACTTTTAGGTTGTATAACAAAAAGAATCATCCAGTTATTTCTATGACCATA
Source organism: Rhamphochromis longiceps (assembly GCF_057381845.1). NCBI lineage: Eukaryota > Metazoa > Chordata > Actinopteri > Cichliformes > Cichlidae > Rhamphochromis > Rhamphochromis longiceps. The sequence continues at coordinate 37,603,812 of NC_140563.1, forward strand.
AGAATCTTTTTTTTTTTTTTTTTTTTTTAAATGACATCAGAAACAGCAGTATGCGACATTACGTGATGGCAGAGCTTCAGTTCATCCTTTGTCATTTTTTTTTTTTTTTTTTTTTTTTTTAATAAATAGGACAGGGGGAATGAATGAGAGAAAGAGGGGGAGAGAAAGAAAGAAAACCAAAGGGGAGAAGAGACGGTGAGAAGGGGGGGGAAGAGAGAGAAAAAAAAAAAAAAAAAAGAACTCCTGGGTCACCTGTATGGAGAAAAAAAAACAAACAAACAAAAAAAACAAACAGAGGCGACAGCAAACAACAAAGAGCAACATAATAATAGAGAAAACAAAGCACCATCACAATAAACTAGCTAGTCATAGATATCAATATTTACTAAATAATAAACGATATTGTGCAGCACGCAAGATAGACAGCGCACAGTGTGCTTTGAGGCAGCAGCCAAGAAAGCTTTAGTCCGCGTCTGTGAATACCCATGTGTGCATACCTGTGTGGATCAGCATGCTTGCATTCCAAAGGTTTCTCCATGTAATGATCTGCTAGGGAGTGTGGGGGGGCCACAGCCCCGTCCTCCAGGGTGTGAAGCGGGTATGGAGGAGATCAAAACTCCAGACATCCAGAGGCCCCCAGAACACAAGAGACCATGGAAGACCAACAGAGGGGCAGCCGCGCCACTGTTCCAGTAAGAGCTGAGGAGAGTCCCAGATGAGGGCTCGCCCAGCAGCCGCGGAGCAGAAGTCAGGGGGAGTTGCAGTGACGCGCCCGTGAGCTCCGCCGGCAGCCAGCTGTGCCTGAGTGACCGAGCCCCAGGCCGAGAGGCCGGGGGCACCCCACCTCCAAAGGGGCCCGAGCGAGCCCCAGGCCCCAGACCCCGACAAGCGGCCGCCAAGGAGTGAGCCGGTGTGTACCCGGACGCCCACCCCCAGACACAAAGAACCACCAACACACCGACACCTGAGGGAGTCCGCCACCGGCAGGGGAAGTGGTGGTGGGTGGAGATAGGCCTCCAAACCTTGGAGGGCCTGAGGTGTCCCCAGAGAGGTGGCGTCTGATGACCATAAGAATCTGTATTAGCATACCTTTGGGGAAGAATTATGGGGTTTTTTTCAGCTTTTCAACACACTTAGAAGACCGTGCAGAATAATATCAGCTTTTTAGGAAATAACATGCACAGCAGCATAGGGAATAAAACAAATGTAAATGAATTTTCAGCTTCCTCTTGACAGCTAAATTAAATGTGTTCTACCAGTGTGTTTTACCTAATAAAAACATATCAGGTTGGAAAATTCAGAGCCGTTCCACTTATGGCTGATTAAGTGAATGAGTAACATGAGGTGTAATATATCTCTTGTTTAATATATTCCTTCCTCTTACATCCATTACAACCTGCATCCACTGCAGTGCACTGTGTGTGGTGCAGTGGCATAGGGGCTGCCTCTCTTCCACATGACACCCTTCCATTTTTCACAGCAAGAGGATACCTTCATTTAAGTGAATATGACGGAGATGACTGAGGGTCACTTGAGGAGAAGTGGAACCCTCTAGGTTAAAGTGCTATGATCAGTCACCGGATTATGGATCAAAGAGTCTAGCTGAACTCTTGACTGTGAATTAGGGATCACTTGCGCATGAGAAAACACAAGAAGAACATAAACATCTTAGCATAGCTTGGACTTTCTTTCTTCAATGCACATCACATATAAACCACACATATATTACATTGTAGAATCTAAAGGGAGAGACAGGTTTGGAAAGATTTTAGCATTAATATAGCTGACATCTTGCACAGCAGGTACTACACCGTTTTAGGCATTATGTAAATTAGTACTTTACACTTGTCTAGCACGCCTCTAAAGAATCTCTGATCCTATTGTTTGCTCCTCTACTAGAGGATTTCACACTATTCTTCAGAAAGATTTATCCTCATTTGGAAATTTGAGAGGAAGCAGATGGAGAGGGCTGTCAAGCATGTCAGCCAAAAATCTCCCATAAATTTTCAACTGGGTTTTTATCGGATGACTGCACAGAGAATAGCATGTGATTGATTTTTTTTTTTTTTAAATTCTTTTCAAACCATTCAGTTACATCACCCTGCTTTATATGTATATTGCTTTCTATTGAATGTTTTATATTTTTTTAAAATAATGAACATTATTTTTTGCCTTGTACTTTGATGAACTTGTCACCCCATCTACCTCTCTCCCTCTCTCTCAAACACTTTGATTTTCAGAGATGGCCAAATTCATGCTTAAGCTTATGTGTGTAACTGCATTGATGATATATTGATATTACCTTTGAATAGGAAAAAACAGAAGGCACTGGAAAACGCTAATGAGGTCATTGTCTTTGATTGTGCATAGAGTTGCACATTTAAGTATGCATATACAATCTCTAAAGGCTACCAGTATGCTGCAGAGACAGGGCAACATGAAAACTCTTTAGTTTAATTACGATTTGGAGTTTTTTCTCCTTGTAAATTTTCTGTCTCTTGAATGAAGGCACATTCCACACAGTGGTTTTTAAGTAATTGTTTCACATGATTTCTGAATGTCTTTCAAAGTGTTTATTTCTTTCACTAAGTCCTGGTACTGGACTAAGGCTACGTCCACACATACACGGGTATTTTTGAAAACGGAGATTTTCCGTTTTCGTTTTAAAAAATAATCCCGTCCACACGTAAAGGCAGAAATGAAGGAAAACGCTGCTAGGAACATGCCAAAGCAACAGGTGGCGATATATTCCTAACTGTGCAGAAATGTTGGCCAATCAGAAGTCTAGAAGCCTCGGTGGGGAAAAAGTAAACAAAGCTGGTGCATAGAAGCAGAACCGAGCCGTATGTGTGGAGGGACAGTAACTGTGTGTGTATGTAAGCATTTAAAGACTGCAGAGACTACAATTAACAGTAATAGTTTTGTAGAAATTAATTTCACCGAAACAATAACGTGTGTGACGTCAAAAGATGCGCACACCTTTGACGCTGCGTTTTCTCCGTTTTCTCGTCCACACGTAAATGCAAAAACTGAGTTTTCAAAAATATCCACCCTGGCCGGAGTTTTTAAAAATCTTCGTTTTCAGTGACCAAAAACACCGTTTACGTGTGGACGAAAGGTGCAAACGCATAGAAAAATCTGCGTTTTCAAAAATACCCGGGAACGTGTGGATGTAGCCGAAATGTAAAGCTTTTTAAGGCATAAATTGATCTTTTACTCCAACAAGGTAATTAACAAAGCTCTATTACCACAAAAAACACTAAATTTAGGCATGCTGTGCAGTGTAGAAGTGGCAGGTCTAGAAAGTTCTATGGGATACCAACAGTATTTAAAAGTAATACATATATATTAAAAACAAAAACAGGCAAACAATTAAATATATAATTGTTTATAAATACAAACAGCTGACACAGAATCTGAGAGCTTCGTCTAGCATTTTAGTTGATCAATCTGTTGTTCACTGAAGCTTCATCAGAAAGTGTCTCACTGTAAGGGTCAAAAAGTTATTCTTAAGAAAGAGAAACATGAAGGAAAAAAACAAAATAAACAAGCTGATGTATGCAAATTTACTCGAGAGCTGGACTGAAAAGAGAGAGATGTTTTTGTGATATTTAATGGATCAGATAATTTTTTTTTTCTCCCCGATATCCGATCCAGTAATTTAGGTCAGGATTGGACCGATACCAATACTGTATATCGGATCGGTCCATCCCTAGTTGAAAGAGGAAGAACAAGAATGAATGTTGGATGCTTGCAACTGCTGCTAGTTACAGGACAAGAATAAAGTTACATTTCTTTGGATGTGTTAATAATGTAATTTATCAGCGGTTAACTTTGTTATCTAAATAAATGGATCTAACTCAAACAACAAGATTGATATTCATAATATTTTCTAACCGTGCATTAGTTCATTCAACAAGACTGACACTTGTAACATAAAGTACATAATAGTTGACATAACTAGACAATATTTTGTTGCTCTGAAGACTACTGAAGAAACTCCTGAAGAAATTGCAAGGATGCTTGAGAGGTTAAGCTGTATTGAAGAATGAAGTGGTTATACCAAAAACGGAATTTCAGCTCTCTAGAATTGTATAAGTTCTACCATATACATTGTATTTCCATTTAATTTTGCACATATTTTAATAGATTGCTGCACCTATTTCCAATTTTTCTAGTAAAATATAAAGAAATGAGGAGAATCTTTATACTTTTAATGGCACAGTACTGCATGCTGGGATATTTCTTACATTCCTCTACTCAGTCCTTACAGAAAAAGAAAAGAAAATCTTTGAATATACAAACATTTCTTTGTGATGAAAGTTCAGTAAAATGTGTCCGAAAATTCCTTCCCACTTCAGAATACTGTACAAAGGTTGTGGGCAATGTTCCCTCTAAGCTGCGCGCAATTGCGCACTGCTGGCACGGTCTCTGCGCACAGAAAATCTGAATCTCTGAAAATGTGTGTTGCGCACAAAAAAAAAAAATCTAACCTGAATTGAAATTAAAATAAATACATTAACAATTCTGTTTTGCAGTGTTAGTCAGTAAGTGACTGGCTGCCCCAGTATGGGATGAGAACGATGCCACGTTATCCCATAGTCCAGCCAATGATGCGATTCACATTCGTATATACGCACCTAATCAACGTCGACAGGCTATGACAGCGTCCTTATGTGCCGACACCAGTAGTGATGTGCGATACCAGTCATTTCCTTTCCGATCCGATACCAAGTAAAATTCAGGGTGGTATCGGCGATACCGATCCGATACCGATACTTTTTAACATTAAGTTGTTGTACATTGTATTTCAAATTTTAGCTTCAAATTGATTACAGAACATCAGACTACTTTTTTTTACTGTTTAATAATGCAGAATTATTATATACAAATAAAAAAAACCTGAAGTTGTGTGCTATTTGAACACGTAATTTAACATGTCATTTAACGTTTATCTTGTCTGGACATGTCAACAAAAATATTCAACACAATTTAACGTTTATCTTGTCTGGACATGTCAACAAAAATATTCAACATAATTTAACATGTCATTTAACGATAACTTGTCTGGACATGTCAACAAAAATATTCAACATAATTTAACATGTCATTTAACGTTTATCTTGTCTGGACATGTCAATAAAGACATTCAACATAATTTAACATGTCATTTAACGTTTATCTTGTCTGGACATGTCAACAAAAACATTTGACAGTAACACTTTCCCTTATTCACAGGTTTTTGTTTAGGAACAACAGCATGTTTACAGTTTTCCCTCTTTTTTTTTTTTTTTTTTTTTTTTTTGCCTGTCCCGTTTGGCTCTTTTGCCATCAGAATTATTGTCTAAAGGCAAAGAAAGATGCCCAACGGATTTACTTTACCAAATTGACCATCCCAGCCTTGCCGTAATGGTCCATTTGATTCACCTTTTATGGTTTATTTTATTTTCACTTACTGAATACGGGACAGACTTGACTGGAGGAAAGAAGGAGAGAAAGAAAGAGGGAAAGAAAAACAGCTGAGAAAAGGGACGGGGGACAAGGGCAAAAAACAAAAACCAACAGAATGAGCAGAAAAAAAAAAGCATATATCAATCACCTGGATCACCTGCTGAGAAAGAAAAAAGAAAACAAGCAGAAGAGAACAAGAGTAATAGAATAAACAACATCACAATGATATATGGGAATATGACAGTAAATACTAAATATTAAACATTATTGTGCAGCACATAAGATCAACAGAACACAGTGTGCTTTGAGGTAGGAGCCAAAAAGGGTGTAGTTTGTGGGTGTGATCACCCGTGTGTACACCTGTGAGCATGGACGCGCTTGTTTTTTTTTTTTTTGTTTTTTTTTTAAAAGGTTCCTTCATGCAATGATCTGCTAGAGGGTGTGGGGGGGCCACTGCCCCGTCCTCCAGGGCATGAAGCAGGTATGGAGGAGATCAAAACTCCAGACATCCAGAGGCCCCCAGAACACAAGAGACCAAGGAAGACCAACAGAGGGGCAGCCACGCCACTGTCCCAGAAAGAGCTGAGGAGAGTCCCAGATGAGGGCTCACTCAGCAGCCGCGGAGCAAAAGCCAAGGGGAGTTGCAGTGACGCGCCCGTGAGCTCCGCCGGCAGCCAGCCGTGCCTGAGTGACCGAGGTTTGGAGTGACCTCCGAAGTGGCCCGAGCGAGCCCCAGGCTCCAGGCCCCGATAAGCGGCCGCCAAGGAGTGAGCCGGTGTGTACCTGGACGCCCATCCCCGGACACAAAGAACCACCAACGCATCGATGTCTGAGGGAGTCTGCCACTGGCAGGGGAAGTGGTGGTGGGGGGAGATAGGCCTCCAAACCTTGGAGGGCCTAAGATGTCCCCAGAGAGGTGGCGCCTGACACCCAACCTGACATATAGACACAGAAATACAGGCACACACAGATACAAACATCCATTCCCACCCTCATGCTCTCATATACACTTACTCCACACTCAACCAACGTGGAGACAGACATAAAGAGACGCTGTACACACGATCACACTCCCCAAGCGTACTCTACAAACCGGGTCTAGGTACCCTTGCCCCTGGAGGGGGGAACTGCACCCAGACCCAGGTGGTGTTACCCTTTTCCCTGTGGTGGGGGGAGGCAGACCGCCCCGACTCCGCAGCAGCAGTTTTCCCTCTAAGTCTGCTCCGTTTATTGCTCACAACCTCTCCTGCTTTTGAAAAGATTCTCTCTGCAGGTACAGAAGAAGCAACGATTCCTAGGTATCTCACTGCAAGTCTGCTTAGGGATGGGAAGGTTTGTTCATGCTCTTGCCACCAAACCAATGGATCCTTATCTCGGGGAATCAGTTTTTCCTCTGAGTACCGGCGTATTTCAATGAGTACATCACTGGAAGCTGACCGGTGATGTTGGCTTGACACAATCTGCATGTCAAAATCTGTCCATATCCCTCCTTTTGTTGCAGCTGGACCTGCGGGTGGAGGACTCGGGGTAGACCCTGAAGTAAGGCCCTGAGGCAGAGCTAACAGTAGGCATTTTTTTACTTATTTTTACTTCCAATAGTGTTAACATACTACACAGATCATGAACAAGATTTTTTTTAAATTTTCGTTGTAAGTGGACTAAAGCAGTTATTTCAAAGTAGTCTAACATAAATGTAAATGCTGTCATTTGATTATTTAAATAAACCATGTAACTTGGATGGATTCAATGCTGGCATGACCACAGTGCACACGTCTGCTGTTGCTCACAGTGGTCCAAGGTATCACTCAGGGAGTTTGTGTGTTCACTCAGACACATGAAAAATTAGAGGGAACATTGGTTGTAGGGACTCTATATGTTTATATTCTTTTCTATTACACAATACCACCATGTATACCAGCAATGACTCAAATGTGTTCTCAATAACAATGACACCAAATATATACAAAATCATAGAGAACATGAAAAAAGAATAATGAGTGCCTGAATCCATCGTCAGCCACATTTTTGACACCTGGCTTTCAATTCAATTCAATTTTATTTATATAGCGCCAAATCACAACATAAGTCGCCTCAAGGCGCTTCATAGATACAGAGAAAAACCCAACAATCATATGACCCCCTATGAGCAAGCACTTTGGCAACAGTGGGAAGGAAAAACTCCCTTTTAACAGGAAGAAACCTCCAGCAGAACCAGGCTCAGGGAGGGGCGGCCATCTGCTGCGACCGGTTGGGGTGAGAGAAGGAAAACAGGATAAAAGACATGCTGTGGAAGAGAGACAGAGGTTAATAACAGATATGATTCAATGCAGAGAGGTCTGTTAATACACAGTGAGTGAGAAAGGTGACTGGAAAGGAAAAACTCAATGCATCATGGGAATCCCCGGCAACCTATGTCTATTGCAGCATAACTAAGGGAGGATTCAGGGTCACCTGGTCCAGCCCTAACTATATGCTTTAGCAAAAAGGAAAGTTTTAAGCCTAATCTTGAAAGTAGAGATAGTGTCTGTCTCCTGAATCCAAACTGGAAGCTGGTTCCACAGAAGAGGGGCCTGAAAACTGAAGGCTCTCCCTCCCATTCTATTTTTAAATACTCTAGGAACAACAAGTAGGCCTGCAGAGCGAGAGCGAAGTGCTCTAATAGGGTGATATGGTACTACAAGGTCATTAAGATAAGATGGGGCCTGATTATTTAAGACCTTGTATGTGAGGAGCAGGATTTTGAATTCAATTCTGGATTTAACAGGAAGCCAATGAAGGGAAGCCAAAACAGGAGAAATCTGCTCTCTCTTTCTAGTCCCTGTCAGTACTCTTGCTGCAGCATTTTGGATTAGCTGAAGGGTTTTCAGGGAGTTTTTTGGACATCCTGATAATAATGAATTACAGTAGTCCAGCCTGGAAGTAATAAATGCATGAACTAGTTTTTCAGCGTCACTCTGAGACAGGATATTTCTAATTTTAGAGATGTTGCGCAAATGGAAGAACGCAGTCTTACATATTTGTTTAATATGTGCATTGAAGGACATGTCCTGGTCAAAAATGACTCCAAGGTTCCTCACAGCGTTACTGGAGGCCAAGGTAATGCCATCCAGAGTAAGAATCTGGTTAGATACCATATTTATAGGATATGAAATAATTTCTGGGCTGTCTGTAACAGTTTTTGATATTTGACCTTTGGAGCAGGGTGCTTAGGGTGCTTCACTTCAGCCTATTAGCAATTATCTCTGTAAAAGTGGAAATAAGAAAAAGATCAAGAAAAGCTCACCTAATAATGACGGAAAGGAGAGGCCAACAATAAGAGTCAGAACATTTTATTGTTTTTATTTTTTTGTTTATTTTATTTTATTATATTTATTTATTAACATATCAATAAGGAATACTTTTGTGTATTACATTTAAAAGTTTGAAAAGATTACTTTAATAATCAGGGCCTGCTTAAAGATAATTGTTGGAACACTTCTGGAATCAAGACTGGAGAGTGTAAACAGAGTACACTGATGTTTTTGAGTCAAAGAGTGGATGACAGACAGTGAGCAACATGCATAATGTGATGTTTACCCCAACATAGGTGTCAGTTAAATATTTATTTTAGACAGGGAATCAATATTGTAAGTGGGTACACGTGAGAGATGAGAAAATTCCTTTGGATGCAAGAAAATTGATTTTTAGCAACAGTCCACTACCAGCTTAAATGAAATTTTGCCTTCCCAACAAGCTCTAATTTTAAAGTCTTTTGTAGTGAATATTTTAAAATGATTGCCATCCAATTTGCACTCCTATCAACCCATTGCAGACACCACTACGACCATTGGCTCTAAAGTAATTAATCGAGGCAATACTGGGATAACAGTACCTGCTGCTCTGCTGACACAAGCAATGTAATGACATAACGCTGTTTTAGTAACCTGTTGGTAACTAGAGCATTCATTTACCAAGTGACAAAAAATTTATTTCATTTCGGTTTATTTTGATTTACGTGCAGCCATTTCATTTTAGCTCAGTTCTTCAGCTGCTACTGTCACAGCAGAGGAACATAGCAATGGTAAATACAGTAGCTCCTTTTGTGACTGTATTATTTATTTTATTTCATTTGATCTCTCTATTTATTTTAGACTGGCTTTTATTCACAAAAGCTTTCAGGTTGTAAATGATATGTGCAAAGCAGGGAGATTATTATTTTGATGTGAGATGCTGATGCTCCGGTGCAGACAGCAGAATCTGTAGTCTATTTTTGTGGATTTTGAGATTTTCCAGATAGTTACCTCATCTAAAGGGGGCTATTGGCCTAAAAACATGAGGTCATTGAGATGATGAAACATTGCGCAACACTGTGAACTTCAAGACAGCTATCACTCACTCAATACTTGGATGAAAAAAAGTTTTTATATTTACAAATTTAGAATAAGTGCTGATACCACATCTGTCTGGAAAGAAATGGCCTATATGTGTACAAGTGCTAGGAGATAGTGACAATAGAATAATAGCCAAGTTAGAATCACCAGTTAACCTCAGAAGTATGTTTGTAATCTGCGAGAGGAAACCAGAGCACCCAGAGGAAACCCAGGCAGACACAGAACATGCAAACTCCACATGGAAACTAGATATGCAATTCAATGAAAATCATAAATGTCAACCTTGTGATGTTGTTACTAGAAGAAAATTGACAGAACACCAACATCATTCTTTAAAGACTGTGTACAGATCTATCACAGTCCAAAGCTATCTGTCAAAACTAGTAAAGATTTTTCAGTGAGAAGCAAAGCTTGTTTATATTGTATCATATTATAATATATTATATGACAATTCCCACGACCCATGAGACAAGACACAGAACATAGTAAAATATATAAAATATTTTTCACTATGTTATTACAGTTAGAAAATGCATTCTTTCTGCAGATTGTTACGACTGTGATCGTAATCATGTGTGACTTTGAGTGTCCAGGTGCTCCTCCGGGATTGGTGCATCCAGGGTGGATGGCTCACACCGATTGGCTGAGGACTGGGAGGCAGCGGATAAGAAGAGACCGCCAGGGACTGCCAATTCATTCATCCTCGGCCCAACCCAACCGGCAGACCGTCCACTGTGTCAAAATATTATGTTAATGTAAGAGCATGTAGGGGTGGACCGCCTTTTTGGTTGATCAGTTTTCTCCTGTTTTTATTAGGCAGGGAGGAAAGTGATTGTCGTTTGGTTTGGTTCTTTTGAGTAGGTAAGTTGTGTTTATTCCTGAGATAGGTTACTTTTTGTTTGTTGTTTTGGCCTTGGGTTCACCCTGAAGTTATGGTATGCTCCCTTCCTTTGTTTAACTGCACTTATTGTAAATAAATCACTGTCACAAAATATTAAGTGTGTGACGTGCTGCTTGGAGTTGGACGAGGATGGATCACCCTTTATGTTGTGGTCTGGCCGCGCCTAGACGGGCCATAACAAGGTTTAATATTACATTAGTTCATTCTGAATTAATATTTATTAATATTTAATAATTAATAATATTTATTAAAGGAGTAGTTTAATTTTCAGTTTCAGCTTTGTCAGACCATATATGACCATTTAAGAGTTATACATTGATAATATCACCATGTCTTTTCATGATTTCTTGTTCCTCCTCTACTTTTTCATCTCCATCCTCCTCCACTGCTCTCTCTTCCCTCATCTTCCTCACTAAACTAATCTTAAGCCAGAGGTCTAACAAAAGAAAACATGTATAAACATGCTTACTTGTTACCAATATTGTCATACTTCTTCATTGTTAGCACCAGATAAGCCAAGCTCAAGTCAACTGTCTCTCATGAAATATATTCAAACATAGTGTATGCATTTAAATATTACATTTTTAAATAAATAGAAAGTAAAAGACACTTACTAGCCATCCTCAGCTGTTACAGGGAAATGCAAAGCAGCCAGGGTGGTTTTGGGGTACAGAGGATTAATGCTGGCCTGCTAGTTTGCATTTATACGAATGTTCTGGTTTTGGGGTACAGAGGATTAATGCTGGCCTGCTAGTTTGCATTTATACGAATGTTCTGTCTGTATATATATATATATATATATATATATATATATATATATATATATATATATATATATACACATATTCAGGAAATTTACTTTCAGTAAAGTAAACAAAATAGCTTAAAGGCAAAGGGATTTTATTTCATTCTCACACCACTCAACTTACTGTTTTGAATGGCGTAGTCTACAGCTAATAATCCTCTTTCTGTCTCCTGGGTAGTGATTTGACCGTTTCACCAACTCTTGAGCTTGCAGTATGGCACAATGAACTTCTTACACTTGGGTGAGCAGTTGATAGCCCCCCAAATGAAAGGTTTATGGAGTCATTAGTAAGGTTTTCATATGTCTGTGCCACTTTTAATTACTTCACAGTGAATAGTCATGTCCACTGTGGAAAAGGTGGGAGGAAGACACATGAGATGTCCTTAATTAAAACTTGGAATGAACCTACGTTTTCTCCTTCTGAAACGTGGAGAGTACTGCACAGCAGTCCATTCATCGAATAGGATGAGGTTTGTATTATGGGTTCTTCACCAATTTGATGAGCCTAACCAAATACCATAGTGCATGTCTGCTAAAGGCTATGGTTATTGTTGTGATTGCACATTTTGTTTTCAACCAAATGAGCTGAAGTGGCATCACCCACTACGAGACTATAATGTAAATGAATAAACACAGAAAGGTCCCTGTTCAGTGTGTAAATTAAGATGAGCTTATCTACGTGACTTATTGAACTGCACATACACTAACATTCTGGAGGGCACTTTCAGCCAATTAACTTTGAAACACCTCAGAGCAGAAAACAAAACAACCTTCTGTATCTGTGTAAAACTATTGTAACACTCTGGAATGTACTGGAATAATCTGCATTCTTAGTTAACCTTTCAATCGTTCATGAGTGAAAATTAGCAGGATAATGCATTTTTTTCTTTTAATAAAATTCTATTTTTTCCATATGCAGTTGCTCTAGCTTATAATTATTGCATAGTTAAAATATGTACCAAAGAAAATAACAACTGAGCCACATGTCAAAATTTTGCTGATGCTTTACTTTATTTATTTATTTATTTTACATGTCACATGCCCATGAGAGAAATGTCAGTGCTATCAAGAAAATGGTGTTCAATTTGCTAAATGTCACCAGAATTCATTTGCACACAGAACATTTTTTTTCTCCTAGGACAGAAAATGTTTTTTTTTTTCATCTATGCAAATAACTGTAGTCTTTGTAAGGTACATTATTATATTGATACTGATATGACTGTATATAATTTGATTTATTTAATTCCCAAATTTTTTTTTTTTTCAGATTTACTTACTCTTGTATATTATTTAGTGATTCTATTTATTGTTTTATACATTTTTATTTAGTGAAACAACTTCTACTTATTCTGGTTATCTTTTATTTCTTATACTTTAAAAATACTGGTAGTGATTTGAGTGTTCTTAACCTCTTAAGCCCCAAAGGGGTTTCTGAGCTTCCTGCTTGAAAATGGAATGCCCAAAATTAATTGATTATTTCTCCGCACTTATAAACTCTGTGCTTAAAATCTTAGTATCAAAATAAAGCTAACACTTGTGAAATTTCATCAGAGGTCTAAATATTGAAGCAGATATTAATGTGTCAAAGTTACTAAGACTGGAACACAGAAAAACTAAGTAGATTTTATCCTTGCCTAATTCTTTTTATTTTTTAGCATATAACCCTTTTAAAAATATGCTTCAGTTCACATTTTATTCTAGAAATTCAGTAACCAACATATAAACATCATCTGTGCAAAGATTTATGTTTCTAAAGTAAATCAATGAAAAATTACAGCACTGTCAATACATAAATATCCAGACGTTTTACAACAATGTCCAATTTTGGCACACATTGGACACGAGAGCAGAAATTAATTAATTTTATTAACAGGCCCAAAATGCTTTATATATATATATATATATATATATATATATATATATATATATATATATATATATATATATATATATATATAGGCCTGAACCCCCTCAGTGAGATCATTAACAAGACTGGCTACGGATACTGGCTACGGATACCGACTACGGAACGGAGAAGTTGTCAGCCACCTCCTGTACATGGATGACATCAAGCTGTATGCCAAGAGTGAACGAGACATCGATTCACTGATCCACACTACCAGGCTATACAGCAATGACATTGGAATGTCGTTCGGACTGGAGAAGTGTAGTCGGATGGTATCAAAAAGAGGGAAGGTAGTCAGAACTGAGGGGATTGAACTACCAGAAGGCAACATTGCAGACATAGAGGACAGTTATAAGTACCTGGGGATCCCGCAGGCAAATGGGAACCATGAAGAGGCCGCTAGAAAGGCTGCAACCACCAAGTACCTGCAGAGGGTCAGGCAAGTCCTGAGGAGTCAGCTGAATGGTAAGAACAAGATCCGGGCCATCAACACGTACGCCCTGCCCGTGATCAGGTACCCTGCTGGGGTAACAGGCTGGCCAAAGGAGGAGATAGAAGCCACTGACATAAAGACAAGAAAGCTCCTTACCATGCATGGAGGGTTTCACCCCAAGTCCAGCACCCTGAGGCTGTACGCTAAGCGGAAGGAAGGGGGCCGGGGACTGGTGAGTGTCAGCACCACAGTCCAGGATGAGACAAGGAACATCCAAGAATACATTGGGAAGATGGCCCCAACTGACCGAGTGCTCAGTGAATACCTCAGGCAGCAGAAACCCAAGAAAGAGGAGGGAGACGAGGAACCATCATGGAAGGACAGGCCCCTGCACGGTATGTACCACCGGCAGATAGAGGAGGTGGCTGATATCCAGAAATCCTACCAGTGGCTGGACAAAGCTGGACTGAAAGACAGCACAGAGGCACTAATCATGGCAGCACAAGAACAAGCTCTGAGTACAAGATCCATAGAGGCTGGGGTCTATCACACCAGGCAAGACCCCAGGTGCAGGCTGTGTAAAGATGCCCCAGAGACAATCCAGCACATAACAGCAGGGTGCAAGATGCTAGCAGGCAAGGCATACATGGAACGCCATAACCAAGTGGCCGGCATAGTGTACAGGAACATCTGTGCCGAGTATAACCTGGAAGTCCCGAGGTCAAAATGGGAGATGCCCCCATGGGTGGTGGAGAATGACCGAGCTAAGATCCTGTGGGACTTCCAGATACAGACGGACAAAATGGTGGTGGCTAACCAACCGGACATAGTGGTGGTAGACAAACAGAAGAAGACAGCCGTAGTGATCGATGTAGCGGTTCCGAATGACAGCAACATCAGGAAGAAGGAACACGAGAAGCTGGAGAAATACCAAGGGCTCAGAGAAGAGCTCGAGAGGATGTGGAGGGTGAAGGTAATGGTGGTCCCCGTGGTAATCGGAGCACTAGGTGCGGTGACTCCCAAGCTAGGCGAGTGGCTCCAGCAGATCCCGGGAATAACATCGGAGATCTCTGTCCAGAAGAGCGCAGTCCTGGGAACAGCTATGATACTGTGCAGGACCCTCAAGCTCCCAGGCCTCTGGTAGAGGACCCGAGCTTGAAGGATAAACCGCCCGCAGGGGCGTGCTGGGTGTTTTTATATATATATATATATATATATATATATATATATATATATATATATATATATATATATATATACATATCCACCCGTTTTCCCTAGTCAGCCGGAACCGTTGTCTGCACCCGCGTCCTGAATCGGCTTATCGGGGCATCTCTTCCCCTCCACCGGAGCCTTTTCACGGAGAGCTGGGGCTGTGTGCGTTTCCTAATGATGCTGCCAAGATTTCCCATTTTGTTGGGTTGCTTAGGGGTAAGGCGCTTGCGTGGGCTGAGGCGTTTTTGTTTTCTCATCCGATTGCCTTGTGTTCCTATGAGGACTTCCTCAAGGAATTCAAGGCTACGTTCGCTCACCCGATCTCTGAGGGTACTGCAGCTAAGAGGCTGTTGGGACTCCGCCAGGGAAAATGCAGCGTTGCGGAATACGCGATCGAGTTCCGCACCGCTGCTGTTGAAGCGGGTTGGCCAGACGCTGCGCTGCGGGGTATTTTCCTAGCGTCCCTTTCCGAACAACTGAAGGATCAGCTGGCTGTGCACGACGAGCCGGCCACGTTTGAAGCGCTTGTCTCTCTTGCTCTCAGGATCGATAGTCGACTGAGGGAGAGAGACGCTGAGAGGCGGTCCAGACCCTCTCCATCTCTGTTTCGACCCGCGGCCATTTCGGCGTTACCCCCGTCGCTTCCGGTGACATCATCCATCCATCCTCGCTCTCCTTCCCCTGAGCCTATGCAGATTGGCCGCGCTCGGCTCACTCCTGAGGAGCGGGTGCGGCGTTTCCTAGCCGGAGAGTGCTTCTACTGCGGAGGAAGCGGCCATCGCATCGCTGTTTGCCCGGTCCGGCCAAAAGGCGTGGCTCGCCGGTAAGTCCGGGGTTACGGGTGGGCAGTGTTTTTAAGAGTGATAAACCCCGTTTTTTGCTTTCGGTTTCGTTGATGTCCGGTACTAAGGCTCATTCTCTTCGTGCGCTCGTTGACTCCGGGTCGGAGCAGAATTTGATAGATGCTGCGGTGGCTAAATCGTTGAATTTGCCCCTCATTCAGCTCGAGCCTCCGATCCCGGCCGCCGCTTTGAATAATGAGGTGTTCGCGATGATCACTCACCGGACCGCGCCTGTCAAGTTAGTCACGTCAGGTAATCATCAGGAAGACATAACTCTCTTTACCACCTCTTCCCTTGACGTGCCAGTGATCCTTGGTTTTCCGTGGTTGCAGAAGCACAATCCACACATTGACTGGGCAGGGAAGAGAGTAGCGAGTTGGAGTTTGTTTTGTCTCGCCAACTGTTTAAAGTCAGCGCTGCCCTCGGGGGCTTTTGTTTCTCCTCCAGTGGTTGTCTCCCCCCCCCCCCTGACCTTACCTCTGTCCCTCCTGAATATCATGATCTATAAGAAGTGTTCAGTAAGGACAGGGCTCTGTCGCTGCCTCCTCATCGGCCCTATGATTGTGCTATTGATCTCCTCCCCGGTGCCCCTCTGCCCTCCAGCCGTCTCTATAATCTGTCCCGTTCGGAGAGGGGGACTATGGAGACATACGTCCGGGATTCGCTGGCGGCCGGTCTCATTCGTCCTTCTTCCTCACCGGTGGCCGCTGGTTTCTTTTTTGTTTCTAAAAAGGATGCGTCGCTCCGGCCGTGCATTGATTATAGGGGCCTTAATGCGATCACGATTAGGAACAGATATCCCCTGCCTTTGATCAGTTCAGCTTTCGAACCCCTCCATGGGGCCACTGTCTTCTCTAAGTTGGACTTGAGGAACGCATACCACCTTGTCCGCATAAGGGAGGGCGACGAGTGGAAGACTGCTTTTAACACTCCTCTGGGGCATTTTGAATACCTGGTGATGCCGTTTGGCCTCACCAATGCCCCTGCAGTCTTCCAGGCACTGGTGAATGACGTGCTCCGGGATTTTTTGAATGTTTTTGTGTTTGTTTATCTGGACGACATTTTGATTTTTTCTCGGTCCCTTGAAGAGCATCGGGTGCATGTCCGGAGTGTGCTGCAGCGACTGTTGGAGAACCGCCTTTATCTGAAGGCCGAGAAGTGTGACTTTCATGTCTCGTCTATCTCGTTTCTGGGCTACCTACTGGCGGAAGGGCAGGTGAAGACGGACCCTGTAAAGGTTAAGGCAGTAGTGGAGTGGCCCGTTCCTGGTTCGCGTAGACAGCTGCAGCAGTTCCTTGGCTTCGCGAATTTCTATAGGCGTTTTGTCAGGGACTACAGTCGGGTGGCTGCGCCTCTCACTCGCCTTACTTCCTCCCGGGTCCCCTTCGTTTGGTCCCCCGAGGCTCACTCGGCCTTCGCCACGCTCAAACGGCTTTTCACTTCCGCTCCTGTTTTAGTCCATCCTGACACGAGTAGGCAGTTTGTGGTGGAGGTTGATGCTTCAAGCGTGGGGGTGGGGGCTGTGCTGTCTCAGCGTTCTGGTCCTCGTGGCAAGCTCCAGCCCTGCGCCTATTTTTCTCGACGCCTATCTCCTGCCGAACAGAACTATGACGTTGGGGATAGGGAGCTCCTGGCCATTAAGTTGGCTTTGGAGGAGTGGCGCCACTGGCTGGAGGGGACGGAACATCCATTTATCATCTGGACAGATCACAAGAATCTGACTTATCTCAGAACGGCTAAGAGACTGAACTCCCGGCAGGCTCGGTGGTCCCTTTTCTTCGCCCGATTTAACTTTGACATTTCCTATCACCCGGGTTCTAAGAATCTTAAACCCGATGCTCTGTCTCGCCAGTACTCCTCGGACTCGGACTCCCGGGACCCGGAGCTCATTCTCCCTTCCACCTGCAGGATTGGCTCCCTCACCTGGGATGTGGAGGAGGCTATACGCCAAGGACTGCGGGACGACACTGATCCGGGAACTGGCCCGCCCGGTCGGCGTTTTGTACCCTCTGCCGCCCGGTCGGCTGTTATCCATTGGATCCATACAGCCCGGTTTACTTGCCACCCGGGAGTGAGTAGGACCACGGCTCTGTTGAAGAGGTATTTCTGGTGGCGTTCTATGGACAAGGATGTGGAGGCTTATGTGGCTGCCTGTTCCGTTTGTGCCCGTAACAAGACCTCTAATCGGCCCCCGTCTGGCTTACTCCAACTGCTGAGTACCCCGCATAGGCCTTGGTCTCATATCGCCTTGGATTTTGTTACCGGCCTCCCAGCCTCTTCGGGGAAGACGGTGGTTCTGTCCATAGTTGATCGGTTTTCCAAGGCGGCTCATTTCGTGGCCCTGGACAAGCTGCCGACGGCTGCGGAGACCACCCAGATCCTTACAGACCATGTGTTCCGTCTTCATGGCATACCCTCGGAGATTGTGTCTGACAGGGGGCCTCAGTTTGTCTCCCAAGTATGGAGGGCCTTCTGTACAGCCCTGGGTGCCAAGGCCAACTTGAGTTCTGGTTTCCATCCGCAGACCAATGGCCAGACTGAGCGCTTGAACCAGGAGTTGGAATCCGCTCTTCGCTGCGTCTCGTCGCTGAACCCGGCTGCCTGGTCGTCTCATTTGCCTTGGTTGGAGTACGCCCATAATTCTCTCACGTCTTCAGCGACGGGTTTGTCCCCCTTTGAGGCCTCGCTGGGGTATCAGCCACCGTTGTTCCCGGAGGATGAGACGGATTTGGCTGTTCCTTCGGTCCAGCATCACCTTCGACGCTGCCGGCGGGTGTGGCGGAGGGTCCGACGGGCTCTCCTTGCGACTGTCGACCGGCAACGGGACTATGCGGATCGTTGCCGCTCTGTCGCTCCGGCGTATCGGCCTGGACAACGGGTGTGGTTTTGTGCTAAGGACATTCCCTTGCGGTCGCTTTCTCGAAAGTTGGCTCCCCGCTATGTTGGCCCCTATGAGATCACTGCTGTTGTCGGCCCCTCGGCAGTCCGTCTCAGGCTCCCGGCCTCCTGGCGCGTCCACCCGACGTTTCACGTCTCTCAGGTCAAGCCGGTCCGTAGCAGTCCTCTGTGTCCGCCGTCTGTTCCCCCGCCTCCCGCCCGGCTCATGGACGGTCATCCGGCCTATTCGGTCCGGCGGATCGTTGCTGTGCGCCGCCGTGGTCGTGGTGTCCAGTACCTAGTGGACTGGGAGGGGTATGGGCCTGAGGAGCGTTCTTGGGTTCCCCGGTCGCTCATTCTGGACCCGTCCCTGATTGCTGCATTTCGTTCCTCCCCTCGCAGGACCATGGGTTAATGTGTTTTTGTTTCCTGTATTCTTCAGATTCACCACCCGTCGCACTCATCAGTAGTGCTGGTTTGGTCTCCATTCTGTTCTTCCGTCTGCTCTGAACCCGAGGATTATATACTCCACTTCTCCTCAGCCTGCCCTTCAGTCCGTATTCTCCACCTCCTTGGAATCTGGACCGGACTCTCCACACTCTTGACCCTCTCTGGAATACTCCCACGGCAGCCCTTTTCCCACCTAATAACTAGGGTCTCCAAGTAAGCCCAAGACTATCCACTGGCACTCCGTACCTCTGTCCCTTACTCGTTTTTTTTCCATTCAGTAACATCTCTCTCCTGTGTTTACAGAAGTTCCCGTTAGAGTTCTCCCCGTGCTCTACGCCGGTCTCTCCGCCCACGGATTTCCCTTAGTTTCTGCGTATGGTTTCTGTTAAACCCAGTTCTGTTCACGTTTTGTTCTTTTCAATAAATTATACACAGTTCGAAGCAAATTGAGTCTGCTCTTGAGTCCACCGCATTCTCGCCCGTGACAGCTTGTGGGGTCTCGCTTTAAGGCTAGGTATTGTTGTCACTGAGGAGAGTAGTGATCTTTGTATGGTAATCTGTAGTGTTTAGGACCACGGTGCATCTTCCCTTGTCAGCTGGTAAAACGTTGATGTTGTGGTCTTTGCTCAGGGAAGCAACGGCCTTCTTTTCCTGTATTGTGAGGTTGGATGGAGGGACTTTGGCACTGGAGAGCGTGGCTGAGACTTTCATCCTGATTTGCTCTGCTTCTGTCTGTGATAATTTATTAATCCGTATGGCAGATTCTGTGGCTGTGATGAGGTCCAATATGGGCAACTGTTGTGGAGAAATGGCAAAATTGAGTCCTTTGGCTAATACTCTCTTTTCAGGTTCAGTGAGAATCCTGTCTGAAAAGTTCTTAACCCATTTCTCCTGACTGACTTCAGGTGTGTTTTCTTCTCTGGGTTGTGTAGGTTAAGGAAAAGAAAGACAACGCAGGAAATTTCACACTTTGCTTTCAAAAACACACACTCCTCATCCTGAACCTACACAACCCAGAGAAGAAGTATATATATATATGTATATGTAAAAAAAACACCCAGCACGCCCCTGCGGGCGGTTTTATCCTTCAAGCTCGGGTCCTCTACCAGAGGCCTGGGAGCTTGAGGGTCCTGCGCAGTATCTTAGCTGTTCCCAGGACTGCGCTCTTCTGGACAGAGATCTCCGATGTTGTTCCCGGGATCTGCTGGAGCCACTCGCCTATCTTGGGAGTCACCGCACCTAGTGCTCCGATTACCACGGGGACCACCGTTACCTTCACCCTCCACATCCTCTCGAGCTCTTCTCTGAGCCCTTGGTATTTCTCCAGCTTCTCGTGTTCCTTCTTCCTGATATTGCTGTCATTCGGAACCGCTACATCGATCACTACGGCCGTCTTCTTCTGTTTGTCTACCACCACTATGTCCGGTTGGTTAGCCACCACCATTTTGTCCGTCTGTATCTGGAAGTCCCACAGGATCTTAGCTCGGTCATTCTCCACCACCCTTGGGGGCATCTCCCATTTTGACCTCGGGACTTCCAGGTTATACTCCGCACAGATGTTCCTGTACACTATGCCGGCCACTTGGTTATGGCGTTCCATGTATGCCTTGCCTGCTAGCATCTTGCACCCTGCTGTTATGTGCTGGATTGTCTCTGGGGCATCTTTACACAGCCTGCACCTGGGGTCTTGCCTGGTGTGATAGACCCCAGCCTCTATGGATCTTGTGCTCAGAGCTTGTTCTTGTGCTGCCATGATTAGTGCCTCTGTGCTGTCTTTCAGTCCAGCTTTGTCCAGCCACTGGTAGGATTTCTGGATATCAGCCACCTCCTCTATCTGCCGGTGGTACATACCGTGCAGGGGCCTGTCCTTCCATGATGGTTCCTCGTCTCCCTCCTCTTTCTTGGGTTTCTGCTGCCTGAGGTATTCACTGAGCACTCGGTCAGTTGGGGCCATCTTCCCAATGTATTCTTGGATGTTCGTTGTCTCATCCTGGACTGTGGTGCTGACACTCACCAGTCCCCGGCCCCCTTCCTTCCGCTTAGCGTACAGCCTCAGGGTGCTGGACTTGGGGTGAAACCCTCCATGCATGGTAAGGAGCTTTCTTGTCTTTATGTCAGTGGCTTCTATCTCCTCCTTTGGCCAGCCTATTACCCCAGCAGGGTACCTGATCACGGGCAGGGCGTACGTGTTGATGGCCCGGATCTTGTTCTTACCATTCAGCTGACTCCTCAGGACTTGCCTGACCCTCTGCAGGTACTTGGTGGTTGCAGCTTTTCTAGCGGCCTCTTCATGGTTCCCATTCGCCTGCGGGATCCCCAAGTACTTGTAACTGTCCTCTATGTCTGCAATGTTGCCTTCTGGTAGTTCAATCCCCTCAGTTCTGACTACCTTCCCTCTCTTTGTTACCATCCGACTACACTTCTCCAGTCCGAACGACATTCCAATGTCATTGCTGTATAGCCTGGTAGTGTGGATCAGTGAATCGATGTCTCGTTCACTCTTGGCATACAGCTTGATGTCATCCATGTACAGGAGGTGGCTGACAACTGCTCCGTTCCGTAGTCGGTATCCGTAGCCAGTCTTGTTAATGATCTCACTGAGGGGGTTCAGGCCTATGCAGAACAGCAGTGGGGACAGAGCATCTCCTTGGTAGATCCCGCACTTGATGGTGACTTGTGCTATGGGCTTGGAGTTGGCCTCTAGTGTTGTACGCCACATCCCCATTGAGTTCCTGATGAAGGCTCTTAGGGTCCCATTGATCTTGTACAATTCTAGGCATTCCAGTATCCAGCTGTGGGGCATT
The DNA here is from genome assembly GCF_057381845.1 of Rhamphochromis longiceps. NCBI lineage: Eukaryota > Metazoa > Chordata > Actinopteri > Cichliformes > Cichlidae > Rhamphochromis > Rhamphochromis longiceps. Next base: position 37,625,866 of record NC_140563.1, read on the forward strand.
GAGTCATAGGCCTTCTTGTAATCAATCCAGGCAGTGCACAGGTTGGTCAGTCTGGTCTTGCAGTCTCGGCTGATTGTTCTGTCTACCAGTAGCTGGTGTTTTGCGCCTCTGGTATTCTTGCCAATTCCTTTCTGTGTCCCGCTCATGTATTGACCCATGTGCCTGTTCATCTTAGCCGATATGATGCCTGACAGGAGCTTCCATGTAGTACTGAGGCAGGTTATTGGTCGGTAGTTGGAGGGGACCGGTCCCTTCTTGGGGTCCTTGGGGATCAGGACCGTCCGGCCTTCAGTTAGCCATTCCGGGTGTCTCTCGTTAACTAGCAGCTGGTTCATTTGTGCTGCCAGACGCTCGTGGAGTGCAGTTAGCTTCTTCAGCCAGTAGGCGTGAACCATGTCGGGCCCTGGTGCTGTCCAACTCTTCATACTGGAGACCCTTTCTTGGATATCTGCCACTGTGATGGTTACTGGACCCTGTTCAGGGAGGTCGCTGTGGTCTGCCCTCAGATCCTCTAGCCACTGAGCATTGCCGTTATGGGTTGCATCCTTCTCCCATATGCTCTTCCAGTATTGCTCCGTCTCCAGCCTTGGTGGTGCTGTTCTCTTATTATTATTGTTCCCTTGCCACTGAGAGTACACCTTTGCTGGTTCTGTGGAGAACAGCTGGTTTATTCTCCTGCCTTCTATCTCTCTGGTGTACCTCCTCAAGCGGCTGGCCAAGGCTGTGAGTCTTTGCTTGGCAGTTTCCAAGGCCTCAGGTATGGACAGCTTGCTGTATTTCTTAGGCACCTTATTCGTCGCACCTTTCTGCAACTCCGTTAGTTGGCTAACCTCTCTCCGTGCTACTTTGATCTTGCCCTCTAGCCTCCTTCTCCATGGAGGGTACTGCCCCTTATGGCTGTTCAACTTGTAGCCAAGCATCTCACTGATCACTGCTGCCGTATTGTAGATCAGCTTGTTAGTGTCGGTATTGCCCGTAGTGCTGCATTAACATCATCTAGCAGACCTTCTGAGGGTACTTCACGTAATCTTGGTAACCGGCTACGGGGGATCCAGGTTTCAAGCTTGGCCATGATCCTATTTTTCAGGTCAGTTCCTCTCGCACTCAACGATCCTTCTCCTATCACACTTGGGGCTATGTACCCAATCTCGGGTGGGGGTGATGATATCTCCCCCCTGACCTGGCGTCCTGACTCCTCCTTGCCGTAGCATTTGTGTTGTACCTCGTCAATCTCTAGCTGTGAGAGCAGTCCCTTCTTTCGAATGTTGGAACACTGAGCTACTAGTTGTTTCGCCGTCATTGTGGATGTTGGGTATCGAAGAATCCATAGGTCCCTCATCCTATTCATGTAGCCCCTTCCGCCGGGGTTACTTGCGTAGTAGCATTCCAACAACGCCCTGTTTTCGTCCCTTGCCCACCGATGCCTTCTTGTTCCAGTAGCCCACTTTTCGTCAGGGTGCCCTGGTTCCTCAACACCTGACGCAGACCTTGTTGATCCGGGCGACGTCCGAGCCGGCATGCCTTCATATTTATCTGTCTCGCTCATGTCTGCGGTAGGCTTGCTTAGCATAGGGGGTCTAGCCTTAGGACCCTTACTGGATACAGACGCCCCAGGCAGGAATCGAACTTGCGATCCTCTGTTCCAAAGGCGTGTAGTCTAACCACTACGCTATCCAGCTGCTGTATGTGATATATATATATATATATATATATATATATATATATATACATATATATACACACTTGTATAAGTATATGTAAGATAAGATAAGATAAGATAACCTTTATTAGTCCCACACGTGGGAAATTTGTTTTGTCACAGCAGGAAGTGGACAGTGCAAAAGTTATGTGGCAAAAATTAGAATACAATAAGAATAAATACAGTACACAACTGTACAGAATAGAATAAAATAAAATACTATATACAGTAGAATAAAATAAAATAAATATACAATAAGATAAAAATAGAATACAAATACAAATACTATATACAACTGAGTAAAAATACAACGATGACAGAAAGGATTATTGCACTTAGTATTATTGCATATGTATGGATGTGTGTGCTTGATCAGTTAAAGTCTTTATTATGGAGTCTGACAGCAGTGGGGAGGAAAGACCTGTGAAATCTCTCCGTCCCACACCGTGGGTGCCGCAGTCTCCCACTGAAGGAGCTGCTCAGTGCTGTCACAGTCTGCTGCATGGGGTGGGAGATGTTGTCCATCAGGGATGACAGCTTAGCCGCCGTTCTCCTGTCACTCACCACCTCCACTGGGTCCAGAAGGCATCCTAGAACAGAGCTGGCCCTTCGGATCACCCTGTTCAGTCTCTTCCTGTCCCCAGCAGAGATGCTGCCGCCCCAGCAGACCACGCCATAAAAGATAGCAGAAGCCACAACAGAGTCATAGAAGGTCTTCAGGAGTGGGCCCTCCACTCCAAACGACCTGAGTCTCCGCAGCAGGTACAGCCTGCTCTGCCCTTTCCTGTAGAGGGCGTCTGAGTTATGAGTCCAGTCCAGTCTATTGTTCAGATGAACACCAAGGTACCTGTAGCTGTCCACAGCCTCAATGTCCATACCTTGGATGTTCAGTGGTTGCAGTGGAGAATGCTTGTGCCTGCGGAAGTCTACCACCAGTTCCTTGGTTTTACTGGCATTGATCTGGAGGTAGTTCAGCTGGCACCAGTCCACAAAGTCTTGGGTCAGACCTCTGTACTCCTTGTCGTCCCCATCAGTGATGAGGCCGACTATTGCAGAGTCATCAGAGAACTTCTGCAGGAAGCACTGGGTGGAATTGTGGGAGAAGTCTGCAGTGTAGATGGTGAAGAGGAACGGAGCCAGAACCGTTCCCTGTGGGGCCCCCGTACTGCAGACGACCCTGTCCGACACACAGCCCTGAGTCCTCACATACTGTGGTCGGTCGGTGAGGTAGTCCAGGATCCAGGTAGTGAGGTGATGGTCCACTCCGGAGTTCACCAGCTTGTCCTTTAGAACCGAGGGAAGAATGGTGTTGAAGGCACTGGAGAAATCAAAGAACATGATTCTCACAGTGCTTCCAGCGGTCTCCAGGTGAGCGAGGGAACGATGTAGGAGGTGAATGACGGCATCATCCGCTCCAATGCCAGGCTGGTAGGCAAACTGAAGTGGGTCCAGTGATGAGCTTATTAGGCGCCGAAGCTGAGCCAGGACCAACCGCTCCAGGGTCTTCATCAGGTGGGATGTCAGAGCCACCGGCCTGTAGCTGTTGAGGTCCTTGGGGCGTGAAGTCTTTGGCACTGGTACAACACAGGAGGTTTTCCAGAGCTGTGGGACTCTTCCCAACCTCAGGCTCAGGTTGAAGAGGTGCTCCATCACCCCACACAGTTGGTCCGCGCAGGACCTGACGACCCTCGAGCTGATGCCATCTGGACCCGCTGCCTTCTTGCCATTAATCCTCCTCAGTTCCCTCCTAACCTGGGTGGTTGAGAGAGACAGGCTGGAGCCTTGTGTTGAGTGTGTATTGGATGCTGTTGTTGGGGGTGGGGGGGAGTGAGCAGGGTGAATAGAGGAGGTGTGAAGTGTCTGAGGTGGAACAGCAGCAGTGGGGGTGGGTGAGTCTGCAGCCGATGTTGCAGACTGCCTCATGGCTGAGTCAAATCTGTTGAAGAAATGATTCAGTTCATTTGCCCATCTCACATCCCTCCCAGGCAGAGAGTTCTGCTGTTTGTGGCCCGAGATGGTTCTGAGGCCTCTCCAGACTTCACCAACGTTGTTTTGTTGAAGCTGGTTCTCCATCTTCTGCCTGTAGCTCTCCTTCCCATTCCTTATCAGTCCCCTCAGCTCTCTCTGCACCCTTTTCAACTCCTCTTTGTCTCTGGATTTGAAGGCCCTCCTCTTCTGCTTGAGGACGGTTTTAATTTCTGGGGTAATCCAAGGTTTGTTGTTGGAGAAACACCGTACAGTCCTGGTAGGTACAGTGTTATCCACACAGAAGTTTATATAGTCAGTAATGCATGTAGTAAGGCTGTCGATGTCCTCACCGTGGTCATCACAAATCACCTCCCACACAGTCGACTCAAAACAATCCTTAAGAGCCTCCTCGCTCTCCTCTGACCATCTCTGTACTGTGCGGGTGGCTGGTGGCTCCCTGCGCACTAAGGGCTCATACACAGGGACAAGGTGCACCAGGTTGTGATCAGATCTGCCCAGGGGAGGGAGAGGTGATGAACTGTATGCCTCTTCTGCATTGGCATACAGTAAGTCCAGTGTTTTATTGACTCTGGTTGGGCAGGCCACATACTGGGTGAAGGTGGGCAGTGTGGAGTCCAGTGAGGCATGATTGAAGTCCCCCGATATTATGAGAAGGGCTCTCGGTGATTGTGTTTGCAGTCTGCTGACCACAGAGTGGAGAGAGTCACAGGCTGCATCCGCGTTGGCCGAGGGGGGGACATACGCTGTTATCGCGATAACATGCGAGAACTCCCGGGGCAGGTAGTACGGACGCATGCTAACGGCTAACAGCTCAATGTCTCTGCTGCAGAGTTGCTCTTTTACAGTGATGTGCCCAGGGTTACACCATCTGTCGTTCACAAAAACTGCCAGTCCCCCTCCTTTCCTCTTACCGCTGTCTCTGGTCCTGTCCGCTCGCAGCAGCTGGAATCCCGGTAGTGTCACGCTTGTGTCCGGAGTTAGCGATGTTAGCCACGACTCCGTTAGCATCATGATGCTACATTGCCGGTACTCCCTCTGTGACCAGGTTAGCGACATGAGCTCATCCATCTTATTGGGCAAAGATCTTACGTTTCCAATAATTACAGAAGGAAGAGATGGTCGATAACGTCTCCTTCTCGGGCGACGGCGCTCCTTCCCAGCACGACACCCCCGTCTTTTCCTCCTCAGCTCGCTGGGAATATCGGGTCTGTCCGCCGGCAGTACCGCTGCAGGACTCAGCGCTAACAGCTGATCCTTACTGTAAACAAAGGATCTCTGCTCTGGGTCCCCAGACACGGGTGAAAAAAGTAGAAATAAACTGAGAAAAACGACCAGGACTAGCACAAAACGGTAGAACATGGTTGCAGAGTCTAATTACTAATACGTTAGTTATAAAAAAATTACGAGAAAAAAGATAAGAAAGAAAGAAACTCAGAATGAGCAGAGCTGCTGTAACAGGCTGCCGCACACGGGGGGCGCCGGAAGTAAAAGCTCTGGCGGACTTGGTTCTATGGTAGGTCTTAAAGGGTTAATGTCTTGTTTCAATTTTTTTTAACAAATCTTGAATTTAAACTCAATGGATGCATGGACAGATATATCCATGTAGTAGCCATGTAGTGTGATTGACCCATTTAGTGGATAGAGAATTGAGCATGCACTTTATATCTAATGGTCTTACTGCCTATATCTTGCCAACATCATCTGTTTGACTTTCAACAAAGCCACACTGTGAATTTTCAAAACATTAGGAAGAAGTTACCTAGGACTCATATAATACTTTATTGATCCTTGTTAGGCACACATTTCTGTCTCCTTTGTAAGCGGTGAAGAGGCAGAGGCAGCTGATAAGTTTTAATGTACTGTTCACTAGGGATGGGTATCGTTTAGGTTTTATCCGATACCGGTGCCAAATCGGTACTTTTGAAACGGTGCCGGTGCTCAAACGGTGCTCAAACCGGTGCTTAAAGAATGGAGAACACAAAATTGGTCCAAAAACCTCTCATGTTCAGCTGTTTTTTGTAAAAATATAACAATGTTAGCATTTTCTGCAGCTATGGGGCATATATGGTATCACTCTTGGCTGGAAGCAGTGCTTAGACAATGGAAAAAACACAAACTTTGTCCTAAACCTCTCATGTTTAACTGTTTTCCACTTTTTCTTTGGTCATTTTAGCCTTTTTAGCCAGGGTGAAGGGATTATCTGCCATCAAACAAGAAGACAGCCGCTGATAGGTTTGTAGCATAAACCCTATTCGCTGGAACGTTGAAGACAATATAATTACACCGCAAAGCAAGACTCAAGGCACTAAAGTTCTCTGGTTACTCATGCATGAGGGAGACCTGGCTGGAGCCAAGCGTCGTTCCACCACTTGACCTCTGTCAGACTCTCAGCCAGATTTCCCCACAGCACTCCTTTTATTGTGGTTACATGAATATGCATAGGTTCATTAACATATAGCATCTTACCTAGGTATACATGTGAACAAAGAATACTGTGTGTGTGTGTGTGTGTGTGTGTGTGTGTGTGTGTGCGTGTGTGTGTGTGTGTGTTACTGCTGATCAAAGGGTCATATAACATCCTTGGTCAGGAAGAGGGTAGACTAGATCCCCCGGTGAGGAAGTCCAGCAGTTCATCTAAACAGAAAAGCACTTAGACTAGAACAGACGTAGCTACGTTAATCCTATCATAAAACAATGAGACAAGATGCAAACTTTTCCCATGCCCCCAAGATGCAGGGGTGCATTCCAGTGTGGAATACACACCAAGCCTCTGTAGCCTGTTAAAGATCACACAACTTATCACTACACAATTGATTATACACCTCTAAGCATATATGGTTAAATATTTCTAAGCATAAATGACAATCAACAATACAAACTCTAACATTCCCCCGTTTTTGACCTTTATGCTAGAAAAGTTCCCAGTTATGAATACCTCATGTCTGACAGCTTTAAGGCAAACATTTTTATACTCAGCATATGTCAAATCACCCTAAATTATTGTAAAGATACACAGTTTAACAAATGTATTAGCGGTTATCCCATTCATTGAGCTCATCTCATGGCAAACTGCATCTTACGAGCAACCCAAGAAATTGTTGATTTAATAGTGAAACTAAGAAAGTAACATTTTCAAAAACATCTCAGCTTGGTGACGCTTCCTTCAGGTGTGCAAATCACATATCTCTGCAGAGTGGTTTGAGTTCTGCAGGGCGTCATAAATGTCTCTTCCAGTTGTTTCATTGTCCATAGGACCAGAGTCCAAATGTATGTAGAATAAACATTCAAACATACCAGTTAGTTTTGTTGTTTGTCAACATGGGTCTCAGCTATTTCCAAAGTTGCAGACCTCTCAGCACTCTAGTTTTATGGCCTCCCATCACCTCACTTCAGGCCTTCATCCTGCGAGGGGGATATTTATGACTCCTTCATTGTCCACGCTCTGCAGAAAACACCTCTGTGGAAAGGGTGCAGGGTTCCGTTATCTTACTGCTGTTGTGATCCCAGCAGTCTTCAGTGTCATCGTATGCATATAGGAAACTGCTGTCATCACCACCATAGCTTCTGGTTCCTGTGCTTTCACAGAATCATGATGTCATCCTCGAACTCCTTCTGCGCTGTCGATGGAGCTTGGCACGCTCCCTCATCCTTCGAGTTTTCATGTTCCAACGCTGCTGAAGGTTTAAGGCAGAGCACGTCGTACACCTTAGTCGTCTTCCTCAGCGTCAATATTGAATCTTTCATTTTATTTAAAATCTTGCTGTGGGAAGTCTCCTCTTGATCTCCTGGAAGCTTAGTAGCACAGCTCTCTGTGTCCTGTCTGCTGTGCTGAAGATGATCTCTGATCCTCCTGAAGTCTCTCCTGGCCTCAGCTCCCATCTTGTGGACGATCCTCTCCTCTATTTTGCAGGCAGTTTCATGGTCCTTGCTGTGGCTCCAAGGTCTGATTTCATGATGGGCCCCAACCAGCTTGATCTTTGACCTCAACCACTGCCTGAGCTATGCCTGGAATGTTTCTGCTTCTCACTGCTGCACCTGTGTTTTAGAAAAACTTCTATTTGGAGAGCATGTCAACAATCATCAAACCACATTCTTTAGTTCAGTGAACTTATAGACCATCAAAGCCTCATCTGAACATGGATGCACCACTTGCATAGATTTAATACCTGTAAATAAACAGCTAATCACACAAATCACTGCAACAATAATAGTAAACATTGTTTAATATTAATTCTGGACCCCACCTCTTGACACATGGACAACCATGCGTCAACTCACCAAACCTGGATCCCTGTCTTAAAAGCTGGCTCCACCAGGAGCCTGCATACTGGTGGCCATCATGGCCCGGAAAACAAGATCTGGAAATAAAATCAAACTTCACACGTATAAACAGTTATCAAAAGAGTAATAAGCATTCAGCACGGGCAAGACAAGTGTCATGTGCAGGTCTTCTCAAATCATTAAATCACTATTATTACCATAATTCGCCTCAAACATGGATCATCCCATGTGCTCAGTTAACATTAATGTAATCGGTGACTTCTCTTAAGCAAAGTCACTCCACTTACATATTATTATTATGGGCTCAAAGTGGCCAGCAAAGAGCCCATAATAAACTATTCCATAAATACCGTAATCTCTTATTTGTTTTACTCATGTCACTTGTCCGTTTCAGCTGAATCTTCCACATGCAGTCCCAGAAAAACAAACATTAGCAATACACATTGACTATCCTGGTGGGCAGGCGTCGGCCATCCACATTCCAGAGGTGCCATAAAACACCATAAAGTTAACACTCGCTGTGGAAAAAGTAACACTGGTCTCATCACAGTATGTCTCAGACTATATTAATTTCTCCATCAACATATAGCCTGTAACCACAGTTTTCTTCACACATAAACCCAGAAATCTTGTAGTAGAGAAACATTAGCCAGCATTCCTATAAATCACATGATCAAACACATGAAGAACCGTAATGCTGTAAAAAAGAAAATGCAAATGTTAGCGCTGCGCAGATGTATACAATTTCTCACAGTAACTTCTGTGAGCAACAAAAGGTAGGGAATATCACCCTTGGTAAATGCACAGACACAGAAAGTGGCATTTCACAGGTTAAATCATCATGCACCCTCGAATGTTGCTGTCATCTTACTGCTCCTGTAACAAAAAACCACATATAGATTCATCCACCCTTTTGTCCTGTCTAGGTGGAGATTAACTTTGAGTCGTGATCAAGTCTTGTCAGCTTTTACCAGTCGATCAGTCAGTTTGTTTGTTTTTCCATTCATACATTCATCCATTCTTTGTTTCTTTCTTTGCTGATAGTGGAACCTGTCGTCGCATTTTAGTTTCCACTCCCAGCAAAATTACATCATTTCAAAAAAAGAAAAAGAACTTTAGATAGGATTACATCGCTGAATCCGGTTTTAGGACAGGGACTCTCATTTAATATTGTCCCAATAAAGTAGCTTTCTCCTGAGTCAATTTCAATGTGGAGAAAACTCACTTGACACAATTTTCTCGACGACGTGTAGCGCTTTTAATTCCCGACGTGCAGATCTGCTTAAAGACAAGAAATAGACAAACAAAGTCAGTGCCTGTTCAAAAGATAAAAATGAAAAATAACAAATTATCAAACAAAACTTTCAGTGCACTGTGAAAGTATCAAAAATAAAAAGGCCTTGTTAAGTCATGACACAAACTCCTCATCAACTTCACAACAGGAGAAGAATCATCAGCTAGATTCACTCCAAACCAACCATCAGCTGCACAACACACAACAGTCTAACCCTAATGTCATATTAGCTATGAGTTTAATCACCAGGTCTGTGCTCTTCACTCATCTAAATCACAGATCTATTTTATCCAGTTTTCCTTTTTCCCTTCATCATAAAACATATGACATGCTGTCATGCACCTCATAAAAACAATTTGTTCTGATGTATTCAAAGTTGTGTATCTAAATACAGGATTCACTCGCACATCAAACAGGAAACTCAGTGTTTTAGAGTTTCCACTTAACACACAAACTCCAACACATCTCATTCACTCATGCTAGAATTCAGTCACCTTTCATTAATCTAAAACCGATCAACTAATTTGCATATCAGCTATTAACCCACTAAGTTGACAGGACATGTTCAAAATATTATCACAAAAGACAATTTCCCTCATACAGTAAATTACTTGTGCTGCATCAATCAAGCAGGAAGCTTCTCCCAATTTACCATTTTAACAACTAAATTTATTGTCTGATCGCTGGTTAGTCAAACCAGGATCCTTTTTTCCACACAAGTTAAATTGTTGTCCTGCAATTTAGAGAGTCAATTTTTTTTTTTTTCATTAGGATAAATTCAGTATTTGATAACAAGTGTCTGCTAAATTGACACTATTGTAACACTGATGAAAGATAACAAGCTAATTTTCATTGCATGGGTGTTGAGCTGTATATCCAGCAGAGCATGTTCCTAAGCTGCCTTTCCTACACACTTCTCTGCTATTATTCGATCATTTCTTAACTAATGTGCTATGAGTCTTCATAAGTCATTTTGTATTTGGAATTGTTAGTAGGGTTAATTCATATTCTGCTTGTTTGTGTGATTTTGTATGTTTCTATTTGTTTCAGACTCCTTCACAATTTTCCAACTTAAGCAGTCAGTTTTCTTTTCCCCAGATTTGCTAACCCAAATTTTGATTTCCCACATTTAATAACAGCATTCCTCTGTGTTTCCACTTACTCTCACTCTGTTGTCATCTCACTCTGTTGTCCTCTCCCACTTGCAACAGTCCCCAGCCGGCAGTTCTCCTTCAGCTTTGTCCTGTGTTCCACTGTCTCTTCTTGCCATTTTACTCCACAGGTGGCAAATGTCAAACTCCAACAGTCTCCTCAGTTCTCCTCAAAAGTTCTCTTCACATGCACAGTGAAGTTGCAGCTTGTTGGAAACACAGTGCCATTCATCCGATCAGTCAGGATGATGGGTTTGCTCTTCTCTGATGCTGTTTGTCCACATTGCTGCTGCTTTGCTGGGACTCTTTGCTCAGGACTTGCTGCTGTCTCTTTATCTGCCATTTTACTGCTTTGGAGCTGAATTCTTCAGGGAGGAGTGAGCACTTGCTTGTGAGGTTGAGAGACACATACACATTGCACTGTAAATAAGTCAGCCAGAAACTTGGCTTGAACGTTTCCAATTATTAAACTATTGTTTAACAACTATTGTTTAAATTTTCGTCCGACCGCTGCATGTGGAAAATTGATTCGGGTCTGCTTTTCACCTGAAAGTGACAAACTAAGACATGTTCATTATTATCATCACTGCTTAATCAACACACATCTCGCTCTCTCTCTCTGTGTGTTTGTGTGAACAATCCTTTCTTAAAAGCAGAAAATGACATTGTAGTTGTTTTTCGGCTGATCAACACAAAACCTTTTTCCTATGATTATTTTTCCTTCGTCTACAATGTAATTTGTCTCTTTTTCACTCTATTTTTTTTTCCTTTACAATAGCTTGTGATCCGCAAAATCACCGTTCTCACTCACAATCAAAGGCAATTACTTTTGCACAGTACACAAAAACACTGTGATGTCAGACACATTCACACTCACTTTTTCATCTGCACAAATAAACCATATGGCTGGAGATATGTGCCATGGTGATCCATAGGCATGATCACACGTTTATTTAATTATTTTCAACCCAACAAAACAAATAAACAAAAACATGATGCTGATGCTACACACACACGAGTCAAGGTGCAGAAAAACTGCTCATGGAAACGCTGCACACTCCAGTTATCATAGTTATCATAACTCTGTTTCTTTCATATTCAATACAGCTTCTCCATCATGGACTTTTAGATGTTTCATACAGGGTTCAGAATATTGGTTGTTTTCACAGACATGCTGTATATCTCAACAATGGCTCATAATAAGACGACAGTCTTTCGCACAGGTCAAGTGCCTATATGCACTTCATTAGTTTAAATATTTACCTATATCACTTCACCTCACATGTCATTGTACTGAATTTGAGCAACCACAAGCTTAATGTAGGTTACTTTTAATAACTATCCACCTCAATTACGTCTATGGTTTGGCACACAGGCTGTTAACATTTTGTGTCAGGAAGGGGTGGGGGAAAGCCACCCACCAGAGCACAGCTGCTGATGTGGGCTGGCCTTTTCCACACACTCTTCAAGGCTGGTGCGTTTTCTGAAAACTTCTAACATTTGAATCTCTTCCATTCATAAGCCTGCGATTAACCGCACGGCTCAGGTCCGCGTGAAACCCGCGCGACCGCATTCGCGTGCACCCACGCAGCTGTGGAGCCTTCGCTCTCTCTCTTTTTTACATAAATACTTTGTGCTGCCAGGAGCAAAGTCCAGCACAAACGTCTTTCTCCCTCTAACTCACTCTTGGTTGCTTAGAAACCCATAATAACAACAACAGCTGCTGACGTCACACACCACGCGGTCTGCTCCGCACACACTCACACAACAACAACAACAACGAGACGACGACAAAAATGACAATAACACAAAATAGGCCTACTCCGGACTCACACCGGACCGCTCGGGACCCTGACCCAGCTGTGGGACGCTCACCCACTCGCGCGACAAAACCCAATGAAGGGACGCTTGGGACACACACCCAGGGCGATTTCAAAACCGGACACTCACCGGACGCTTGGGACCCTTGGGCGATTTAACCAAAACTTCTTTTTCGGGACACTAACCCAGTTATCGCTCCACAAAGCAGCGAACTTCTCAACGCCTCACAAAATGGCGGAGACTGCACAAGGACACGGTTATAGAGTCGGCCTCTTTAAACTTACTTGGCGTTGCTTAGCGTGTAATATCAGCCTGAATCCCACCGATCGCCATTCATCGAGGAGAAGGACAGACAGCGAATCCACAGGAACTTCCTGGCTGACGTCAGTCTTTCAGCGTGCCCCTCCTCCCCCCGGTGAATGCGATTCCAGGGCTCCGGCTCGAAGGACCAATTAATGATAGGTTTGTAGCATAAACCCTATTCGCTGGAACGTTGAAGACAATATAATTACACCGCAAAGCAAGACTCAAGGCACCAAAGTTCTCTGGTTACTCATGCATGAGGGAGACCTGGCTGGAGCCAAGCGTCGTTCCACCACTTGACCTCTGTCAGACTCTCAGCCAGATTTCCCCACAGCACTCCTTTTATTGTGGTTACATGAATATGCATAGGTTCATTAACATATAGCATCTTACCTAGGTATACATGTGAACAAAGAATACTGTGTGTGTGTGTGTGTGTGTGTGTGTGTGTGTGTGTGTGTGTGTGTGTGTGTGTTACTGCTGATCAAAGGGTCATATAACATCCTTGGTCAGGAAGAGGGTAGACTAGACCCCCCCGGTGAGGAAGTCCAGCAGTTCATCTAAACAGAAAAGCACTTAGACTAGAACAGACGTAGCTACGTTAATCCTATCATAAAACAATGAGACAAGATGCAAACTTTTCCCATGCCCCCAAGATGCAGGGGTGCATTCCAGTGTGGAATACACACCAAGCCTCTGTAGCCTGTTAAAGATCACACAACTTATCACTACACAATTGATTATACACCTCTAAGCATATATGGTTAAATATTTCTAAGCATAAATGACAATCAACAATACAAACTCTAACAGCCGCATGTAGCTATGATGATGTTTGCTAGTTCACCTTACATGCATTAATGTAATAACGTGGTTAGCCTACTCAACGTAAATTAGCTACTCATGCAGAGAAGAACGGCTGCTGCCACCATCATCTGTCATCATTTCTGCTACACTGGCAGGGCTAGGGGCCAGGACTCTCCTCTTCGTGTTTTTGGGGGATGTTGCATAACAGGCAACCCACCCGCAGTAGATGTGCTCGGTGTGAGGTCTCGCAGCAAGCTATCAAATAGAGCGCATTTCTGGGCTTTTAAAAAAAACGCTATGCGTCGCCAGGTGTTTCATCGGATTTGAGGTGTTTCCTCCTTTGACAGTATCACAGTATCAGCTTAAAGCACTTGTTGCTGCTGAGTTTGCATATTTTGCTATGAAGTACAGCCAGACTTTTGACCGCTTCGCCTTGGACATTTTTAATCTGTAGCTCTGCTCTAACAGAACGTACGTACCTGGCCCCGCCTACTATCCTCGGAAACGTAAAATGATTGGCTAGAATCTAAAGTGTATCACAGCTCAGGAAAAAAAGCACCGAAATAAAGCACCGAAATGTGCGCTGCTTTTCGGTCTGGTTACTACCGTTTATGTCAGAACCGGTGCCATCATGGCACTGGACACCGGTACCCATCCCTACTGTTCACCGATATCTGGATGGTTTCTGATAGTTTTTTTAGACTCAAATTCTCCTCACTTGCTACACTGTGCTGCTGCCCTGTGTAGCAAGTATCTGTGTATTAGCCTTGTGTTAAATAATGGAAATATTATCACCTTTTGAAAGAGCCTGGCCACAGAGTGCCACCCCTGTAGCATCAAAGAGAGGTAACACAGCTGAATAGGTGCACTGGCGCTTGAATCTGTAAAGGGCAAGCTTTAAGGATCATCAAACATAGCATTTGCCACAATACATACTATGCATTACAATGTCTCCTGCAGAGGTTTGGATTGGAGTGTTTTTATAGCTATGTTTTGCTTGTTTTAATGTTGTATATAGAAATTATATCTACAATGTAAAACATGCACTTTGTAATGCATATTACAAAGAATTTAGTAACTGCAAAAACTCTCTGCTTTTGTTGTTGTTTTAGCTGCTTATCCAACTCAGTATAAGTTGGAGTTGGAGCCTATCCCAAATCTTATTTCATTAAAAGTAGATACACCTTGGACAGGTCACCACTCACTTCATTGTGCATTCTAGCTTCATTTATGTCATTCAAATTTATTTGATCACGATTGCATAAAAATTAACATACTTTAACACTGCCTGCTAATGAGACAGTAAAAGACATATTGTGCATCTTTTAGAAACTCGAATTTTAATTTAAACTATTTATTTTGTGCCTCTTGCTAAAAATCCAAAATGTCAATATCCCATTGATACTAAAAGAAAAGGGGGAATTACCAGGGTCAGCAGTCTATGTGTCATCCTCCAAGTTTCCTGAAAGTCTGCAAATTTCATTTTAAAAATCAATCTCATGACATTTTCTCAAATAGTTGCAATAAAGGAAGTGGACTGACTGGCAGACGCTGAAAAGCACACAATATATTACCAAGCCAGTAGTTTTATTACATAATTGACTTTAACCCTTACCATTTTTATATGTTAAGCAACATTTTTATTACAAGAGCTTAGCAAATATAAACATTCATAAGCAGACACCAGTTATAAAAATAACAGCAATAACAATATTTGATAATGAAATCGATCGATAATGGTCCCATTAAGCATGGGCCAAAAAAGACAGAAGACACAGAAAGGATGTCTTGATGCATGCTCAATCATCCAGGTAAGAGAATCCCAAAATGTTGATTCTGTTCATCGAGACGTAGCGTTTTCAGTGGGAGAAACTCACTCATCCAACGAAACGTTTCTCCCTTTGAAAACTCCAATTGAAAACTCTCATCCAAGTGACTTCTTCAGACTGAAGAATCAACAGAATCAACCTTTTGGCACACAGAGAGGATGAGTCTAGATGCAAGTGGTGGTGATAACCCAAGAAGTTGCTGTGCTATATAATGGTGCTGTCAAAATGAAAGAGACTGACATCATTAGAAAATGAAAGTTTTATAGAAAAAACGTTTTTATTATTTAGTATAGAAAGCCCTCTTTTTCAATTTTAGTTGAACCTGATTTCTTGTCACTATACTTTAATAACAGGAAACTATGTATCATATTTGAACAGAACTATGTATTTCATCAAATAGATTTTGCAATGCACAAAACAGAACAAAGGTTTAGGGTTTGATAATCTAAGTCTATAAGCAATCAGTTTTGGCCAGTATATAAATTTACAGAGTCAAGGAAAACAAGACACCATGTAAGGGCAAGTCAGCTTGCCAAAGAGGGTTCAGATGGAGGATCTCTCTATAAAAAGATTGATTTAATCACATACCCTTCTTAACTTGAATTAATGAATCATTGTTTCCATGTCTATACCCCGAGGAAAGACAAAGTACTGTCTGGCTGGCTGATCCCATGCATTGGATGATTAGCACTCTCATTAAGGGTGGAGGTGGAGTGTGTAAATCTCAAGAGATTGAGAATAGCTGTACAGGTGCAGCAGTCATGTACACTGTCTAAATTTTCTGTTTGGTGTATATTACTTTGCACCAGACTGAAAGTATTTGTTTCAACATCAAATAATATATTTGTTCAGTATAAAAACTGATTATTGATTAGTCATTGGCACCATTATTTCAACTTTTATTTTTATATTGATTATTGTTGTTTTATTTATTTATTTTATTATTCTTGATAGTTGGCAATATTTGTCAAAGTATATGACCTATATACCAATCTGACCTGACAGCTATGTCAGAAATGAATCCCTGCACTGTGTAAGAATGACGAGGGATGTCACATCCAGGCTGGAGAAACTGATCAGGAAGGCTAGCTCTGTGGTCGGCATGAAGCTGGACACTCTGGTGACAGTGGCAGAGAAAAGGACATTAAAGAAACTGATGGACATTATGAACAATGCTGGGCATCCTCTGCACACGGCCATAAACAATCAGAAGAGTCTGTTCAGTGACAGGTTGCTTCTCCCCAAGACAAGAACTAACAGACTTAAAAACTCCTTTGTCCCACACGCCATCAAACTGTTTAACTCCTCTCTGGAGGGGAGAGGGAGGGGAAACAGGAGGACAAAGGAGGGGGGAACAACTAAGCTGTAGTGCCTCTTCACCTCACTGTACAATACCTTGTGCAATACTTTTTGTAAATAGTCAACAGTGCAATAGACTCAATACTTGAAATGTGCAATTCACTTGTATTTTTATTTTTTATTCCTATTTATTCTATTTATCCCCTTTGTATATTTTATTTATATTTGTCTCTGTATTTATATATGTGTGTGTGTGTGTGTGTGTGTGTGTATATATATATATATATATATATATAACAATTCTGTAACTGTAACTTCGGTCGTTGCTGTGCTTTTTGGAAGTCGAATTTCCCAGAGGAACCCACCCGAGGGATTAATAAAGTTCTATCTTATCTTATCTTATCTTATCCATCGTACAATCCTCATTGCCCACTGACATAGCAGTGCTGATATGAATTAGGATTTAGACTTCTTGATACAGTCACATGTAGGTCACAGGCTTGCGCTCAGTGTTGCAGATTTGAAAACAAAGAAAAAAATACTGACAAAAACCTGTAAAATTATGAAATTTTAGGACACAAGATTGATAAAATAGATTTGTGGCTTTCTGTGTATGCAATGAAGCTGTCCTGCAATCAATAATACACCATTCAAAATTAAGGATATCTGTAACTGCTCTACAGAGAATACAAACTCCACCTTTTTAATGATTGAAAAGAATTGATCGCTAAAGTTTTTCAGCAAGAAAAGCATATATGCAGTTTATTCACTAAGTGGTGTTCATTAACATCGATTCAGCTCTACAGCAGGACCTTTAATCAAGTTATGCAAATGCCTTGAATATAATGACACATATATTATATATAACATGTCACATTATATATGACATGCCTAAATAGTTGTCCTTCAGTACTTTGGTCAAGACACTAAAATTTTAGCACAAAGGAAACAAAGCAAGATTAAAAAAAATTTATTCTACATTTTTAAAAAAATTGACAAAGTTTGGGTGAGGTGTGGCATCTTCAGTTTGTCTTCTTTAGTCTTCTCTTCTTTAATGTTTCATTATTTTAATTCTTGGTTTATTTTTTTATTATTTATTTTATATTGATTTCTTCTGCTTTATTTTGCTTGTTTTAAACACAACTGCAAATATTGTTTATAACTTTACATTTCTTCCTTCTTCCTGGTCTGGACTACTAAGAATGACACCCCAAATTTAAGTTGGGTAACAATTTGGGATAGACACAGTCTATCCCAAAGTGGTTTTTGTTGGTTTTTGTCTTTTGCCCTTCTCCCCGTCCCTCTTCTCAGCTGTTTCTCTTTCCCTCTTTCTTTCTCCCCTTCTTTCCCCCAGTCAAGTCTGTCCCGTATTCAGTAAGTGAAAATAAAATAAACAATAAAAGGTGAATTCAAATGGACCATTACGGCAAGGCTGGGATGGTCAATTTGGTAAAGTAAATCCGTTGGGCATCTTTCTTTGCCTTTAGACAACAATTCTGATGGCACAAGAGCCAAACGGGACAGGCAAAAAAAAAAGAAAAAAAAAAGGACTCTCTGCTCCGCTTGTTTATTTGATTTTAAATTAAAGGCAGGTTTGGGTGGAAAGAGAAAAAAAAGAAAAAAAAAAAAAGAAAAAAGAATGACACCCCAAATTTAAGTTGGGTAACAATTTGGGATAGACACAGTCTATCCCAAATTGATAGACTGTCTATCCCAAATTGTGGGATACACAGTCTATCCCAAATTGATATATATTCAATGTATTTTCAATGTCTAATTGAAAATATATTAAATATATATTCATTTTCAATTCAGTGTATTTAGTTTCACTCATGGCAAATCACAGTAACAGTCACTCAAGCAACTTTGGTGCTATATAAATGAAATTGAATCAAACTGAATTAAAGTTTTCTCTTTAAAACTTTGCTAGAGAAACTTCTATAATGCATTTGTAAACCAAATCTTACCGTGACAATCATCCAGTCATACTCATGAATGCTCTCAAGCAAGTCAATCTAATACAAGGATTTGAAGGAAGCCATTTGAAAGGATACAATAAATCAGTGGTTCCCAAACCTTTTTTGCTAGGCCCCCATTTGTTTTGCAAGAAAAATGTTCGTGCCACCCCGCGCACACACAAACAGAAATTGCAAATTGCAGAATGGCAGAGAGAGACCAAACACTGTTACTGTTAATCTGTTAATCTTCAGGTTTTACACGCTTACATATACAACACGCAGTTACTGTCCCTCGATTTAGAAAGGCAGAGCTGTCACGGTGTAATTATTTTACGTGTAGTTGTTTTTTTTCCTGTGTAATAATATTCAACATTGCTATCAATAAATTTTTCAAAAAATGCCTCTCTGTGCAAAATGGTTTTAAAAACATAAACAACTGTGGGATACTGTTTGTCTGTGATTTGAACCGAGGGAACAAATTGTGGCAGGATCAGCCTGATATTATTTGTATCCCACTGTAACTTTACTGTATAAAGAGTTAACATCTCCAAATGTCAGGAGTAGTTAGTCATTACAACAAGTGTTTGTGAACTAAAAATCAAGAATGTGGGATACTGTTTGTTCATGATTTGAAGAGCCCAGCGCTGCTCCCGACGAAGGGAAAACCGATTCTGCAGGGGAGACCTACCTTGGCACTTGTGCAGGTGAAGCCAAAGGGAAGATATGCTTCACCATATTTCCTAGTCTTTGGCTTAGAATGAAGTTGGTTTGGAAAGATATTCAGCTATGCTTCATCTCCTGCTTTGCGTTTGTGTGGGAGCCCCGTGCTAGCAGTGTGCAAGCGTTTTTTTTTTCCCCTTTTCATACCGCCCCACACTTTGGGAAGCTCTGCAATAAATAAATAAAGTAATATACAAGGATGTAGAGAAAACAATAACACTGTTTTATATCCCTTATACATATTGTACTTTAATCAGCATATTGTGCTCGATTGTAAAAGACTAGTCTTGCTTGTAAAATTCTTGCACCGAGTGAAGTGAAAAAGTGAACCAACTTATGCTGGGCTTACACTGTGCGATTTTTGGCCCATTTTGAGCCGATTTTGGCCTTCATCATGCGTCGTGCATCGTATAGTATACATGGGGTAACGAGACGCGATTAACACCTCACGACCAGCTCCCAATCATCAAACGCTTGGTCGCGAGGATTTCAAACAGGTTTGAAATCCTCACGACCATCGTGAGGGTGTCACCGCAGTTTGTCACACTGCGCACGCGCAAACACAAATGTCAGCGAAAAAGACAGCGCAGCATGGCAGTGCAGCGTGTGATCTGGACATAAGCGATGGAGGCACAACTTGTAGAACTTTGGAAAGCTCATCCGAGCCTTTTCGATGTGGCCTCACAAAATTATCACGACCACAACAACCGTGAAAATAGTTGGATCTACACTGCTGCTCAATCACAGCTGCCTGATCAATGTTTGTCATTAGCAATTTAGCGAAGTTGATGGTGGTGGTGTGCGTGTCTATGTGAGTGAAAGACAGAGAGGGAGAGCGAGCGACAGAATTTCTGTTATAACCTTCATTTTATGGACGCACAGTTTGAGCACTCAGGTCGCATCAGAGCATCGGGCCGTATAGCGTGAGACCCTGCATCGTGACCTACGAACTTCTAACCCCTGCGAGTCAACCGCACAGTTTGAGCAGGAGCTTAATCGCGTGACTGAAAAAATCGCACAGTGTCTGCCCAGCATAAGTCTGCGTAAAGGTAAGGCAGTGAAATATGTGTTGGAGCATCTGCATTTTTCCTTGGGTAGTAACTTGAACAGAGTAAAATGATGAGGCATAAGCTTGTGTGTATACTAGAACTACTTTGATCGTCTTCTGTGACCTGCTTCAGTACTGAACTTTGCTCTTTCTCTTTAAACATCCATCTTGCAGTACCAGGTTGAGAACAGGGCAACCTCATTCATTCCACTAAAACTGGGGAACACCTGCTTGGCTATCATAGACGAGTAGCACTGGAAATATTCAGTATACTCAACAACTGGCTTTTCACTAACCAAATAATTTTAAAAACATAGATTTACAATGAGGAAATGTTTGAGCAGCATGTTTTACACACATTTTCGACATTTGCTTTTTAATGAGTTCACCATTTCATTTCCACAATATGTACTGCTTGTGGGGATATCAGAATGGATAAAAGCAAAAAGGAGTTTAGACTCGCAGGCCTTAGGCAGTTTGATTTTACTCACACTCCAATATCAGTATATGAAAGCAACTCTTAACGCATGTTTTTGAAGTTATATAGACTGGAGTGAGTGAAAATACATTTTTTTTTAAATTTTAATGTTTAAAATAGGAATCAAGATAATGGTTAAAATGTTTTTTACCCCCCAAAAAAACAAAACAAGAATTTTTCTAGTATTAAAACAGGATAATATTTTTTCAGCTTAAAAACCAACCAAACAAAAAAATAATAATTTGTGCTTAGTTATGCTGCAATAGACGTAGGCTGCCGGGGATTCCCATGATCAAGGCTGGACTGGGACAAAAAATCGGCCCGGGCATTTTGACTAGAGACCGGCCCACCAGGATAAAGATTGAAAATGTGACGTCATTCAGGGATAAAACCGCAAAGGTTTCTGGGAACTTGTGGCAAGAGGTACTAGCGCGCGCAGACTTTCAATTGAACTCCGTTACACAGCGATAAAAAGAAACCCAAAAAAATGGCAAGAAGCTGTTGTATTATTAACTGAAATAGCCGGTCGCATGACAGCCACGGGAAGCCGATGGGTAAAGAGATCGTTTTTTTTTTTTTTTTATCGGATTACGTCGTTGAAGAGAATTTTTTTTAAGCCATGTTTCCGAAGTAAGAGCCGACGGATGGCCAAATATGTCTCAGAACACTCCAGCTCACATGTTAGTCTGCTCCAGGCATTCCCACAAAGATCAGAGTTTTGTAGTCGTTAATACGTCATTTTTCTTAACATAATTGGTGATATAGGTTACAAGCAAGTCTGGCGCTGAACAGAAATTGTCGCGCTATGCTCCTTTGTTTATTGTGCATAAATAGTGAATTGTTCTGACACAATATTGCGTTTCGCTTCTGTTATTACCATGGTACACTGACAAAAACATATACTTTTATTCACAGGATAAAACAGTTGTTTTGTATCACTAATTGTCCAGTACAATTACAGCATACAATATTATTGTCACTGCTACATTTCTGTAATGCTACCAGAAATTATTTCCACTACTAATTAATTACCGTTGAGCTCAAAGGTTATATTAATAAACGGTTAACGAATGTGTATTTATGGCGACGATTTGTGAGGCTGGTAAACTTACCTTTGTTCGTAGGATGGTCTTTACTTTCTACACGGTGCATTTCAAGGTCCTGCACCCATCCGTCGGTAAACTGTACCTGGGCTTGTTGCAGTGACCTGAAGTTACTAAACTTCATGAGTGTATGCACTCACTCCAAGAACTGTATAATTATAAATCTGAGCGTGGTGAAAGTTGGGCAGCACGCTAACGTCTTTTGTCCACTCTGTGTGCTCGTAAGGGTCTGACCCTTTCACTCCTTTGATTTTTTCCTCATATCTTTTCTTTGTCTTTTCGTCGAGTCTGTCTTTGTACGGACCGGCATTGTTCTCCTTTTGTTTTGTACATTCCTTTTTTGTGCGGCAAAGAAAAAACAAGAAGGTATTGGAACCGGAGAATGAACGTTTTGCGGTGCTGCAAATGCTTGCATTTGATGCGGTACTTGGATTGTTTTGCCACGAGTTCCCGGCATGCAATGCGCGAAAATCACGTGATTGCTAAACAAGGGGGAGGGTGCATCCGGCCTCCTCAGCTGTAATTGGTCCAGCCCAGAGTCGATCATGACCAATTGGCCAATCCAACACCTTTCATTATATATACCCTTACTAAAAAAAGAAAAAAATCGGCCATCGGCCATCGGCCCATAAAAACAAAAAATCGCCAGCGGCCCACCGGGCGAATGCCCGGTATGCCCGATGGCAAGTCCAGCTATGCCCATGATGCACTGAGTTTTTCCTTTCCAGTCACCTTTCTCGCTCACTATGTATTAACAGACCTCTCTGCATTGAATCATATCTGCTATTAATCTCTGTCTCTCTTCCACAGCATGTCTTTTATCCTGTCTTCCTTCTCTCACCCCAACCGGTCGCAGCAGATGGCCGCCCCTCCCTGAGCCTGGTTCTGCCGGAGGTTTCTTCCTGTTAAAAGGGAGTTTTTCCTTCCCACTGTTGCCAAAGTGCTTGCTCATAGGGGGTCATATGATTGTTGGGTTTTTCTCTGTATCTATGAAGCGCCTTGAGGCGACTTTTGTTGTGATTTGGCGCTATATAAATAAAATTGAATTGAATTGAATTGAATTGAATTATTGGGAATCTTGTGAAACATTTGGAAAATTCACACAGTAAAATCAAATCAAATCAATTTATTTATATAACACTTTTCACAGGATAAAAACCACAAAGTGCTTCACAGTAATATAAAACATAAATACATAAAATACATTAATAATAAAACACACAGCACAAATCTAATTAAAAGCCAATCTAAATAAATGAGTCTTAAGTTGCTTTTTAAAAGAATAAATACAATCAAGGCAAAGTAATGATGGAGGGAGAGCATTCTACAACCTGGGGGCCACCGCTCTAAAAGATCTATCACCTCTGGTTTTAAAATATGTTCGAGGGACTACCAACAGCCTTTGATTAGAAGATCTCAGGCTGCGAAAGGGAGCGTGGGGTTCTAAAAGATCAGAAATGTAAGCAGGGGCATCACAATTCAAAGCTTTAAAAGTCAGTACCAAGATTTTAAAATGAATTCTGAAATGCACTGGAAGCCAGTGTAATGAACATAACACTGGTGTAATGTGCTCTCTTTTTCGTGTCTTAGTTAAAAGCCTTGCAGCAGCATTCTGGACTAACTGGAGACGGTCAAGATTCCTTTTGGCTCCTCCCCTTTGTGAGTGTGGACGCTTCATCTCTTTGCTCTTGAATGCTTTGCTTCTTATATTGATTTTTATTGATTTTTATGCTGATTTTTTCCCTTTTTTCCGTGTGAGCTTACCTGCGATAACTTCTGGACACTTGTAGATCATTAGGACTAGAGTGTTCTTAACAGAAACAGCAACATTTTATGGTTACCTTGTCCTCAGCGCTCCGTGTATCTGAGGCCTAGACACAGCTGAAGCCTGATTACAGCGTCTGGGCACCGAGCAGCCTCAATAGCCTGGAAAGGTGCTAACCGCTAGGCTAACTAGCAACAAGATGCCTTCCCTCTCCACAGATGACTACCACAGCCTCCTGCAGAAGATTGCAGTACTGGAGACAAAAATTCATCGCTTAGAAGTAAACGTGGAGGTAAATGGACTGTGTGGAAATGAAACAACCTTGCCTTTGATTCAAAACAATGGCGATGAGCAAGCTAGTACACAGCTAAGGAGCACAGATAACATGACCAAGAAAGTAGACTCTGTGCATTATAAATCCTCAAGTGATAATCCCCCCTTAGACTGTCTTGGTGCAAAACCAAGACATAAATCATGTCTCCTGGAAGGGGGAGGACGTATCACAGGCAGGGCACAGTGAGCTGAAATCTCTGAAACCGACTGGCCTTCACTTCCTACGAGACAGAGAAGCTCTTCTACCCCTGTATACAGGAGGAAACAGGACTGGACAACCGTGAATAGGAAGGTTAACAACAAACCTCCAAAGCAACTGAATGTGAAACTGCAGAACAGATTTGCTCCACTATCAAAGGACCCTGGATCTATATCGGACAACCATCCATCTAAAAGCAGCGAAATAAGGTCTGAAAATCTGTTGAAAAGTGAAAGGCCACAGGGAAAGCTAAAGGCTAGGCCTGAAACTCTGATTGTGGGTGACTCTGCCGTAAAGGATGTACAAAGGATGTGCGGTAAGAACACTAAAGTCCTCTGCTTTCCTAACGATATGGTCAACAACCTGAAGGAGAGAATTCTTCAAATTGCAGATGAATATCCAACTGTGACAAACATTGTTCTGCATACAGGGTCAAACGATGTGTCCAAACAACAGTCGGAGGTTCTGAAACGGGACTTTACTGGATTATTAAATACTGTAAACTCTCTGAATGCAGCTGTATTCATCAGTGGACCTGTACCGCCGGTCAGAGGAGGAGACGAGAGATTCAGCAGGTTGTTGACACTGAATAAATGGCTTATATCAGCATGTGCTGACCACTCAGTGCATTTTATCGACAACTTTAATATTTTTTGGGAACGCAGGCATCTGTTCAAAGCAAATGGATTTAATTTTAACAAGTCAGGGGTGAAACTGTTCACCTCCAACTTGTTTTATTCCATACGTCATCCATCTGTGCTTGGTGCCAAGGCTGAGATAAACGAGGAGTTATCTCATAAAGAGGAACAAACAGTACTCCAAGAACAGACAAAGCCCAGCAGAAACCTTGAGGAGGAGCTCCATTTGCCCCCACCCGGGAAGAGCCTCAGAAAGGAGAGACATCCATGGCATCTGAGGAAGAGCCTCAGAAAGGAGAGACATCTAAGGCAAGAAG
The DNA here is from genome assembly GCF_057381845.1 of Rhamphochromis longiceps. NCBI lineage: Eukaryota > Metazoa > Chordata > Actinopteri > Cichliformes > Cichlidae > Rhamphochromis > Rhamphochromis longiceps. The sequence goes on from NC_140563.1 coordinate 37,650,898, forward strand.
AGGGGTCCCTATTTGCCTCCAACTCTCTCAACAACACCAACGACCAGGACAAGGGACCACGACCTTCCCCAGTCCCCCAAACCCCTGACAGGCCATCACCCTCCTCCCCCTCCCTTTCTCCCTCCTCCCCACACCTGAAATTCACTGAGGAGATGATGGAGCGGGTCAATGCTGGGCTCAGATCTACCCCCCGTCCCAATCCCTTTTTGTCCCCCATAAACCCCCCACCAGAGCGGCCAAAGGTTCGCCATCGAGCCCCACCCTCAACAGAGCAATCGAAGTCACATTGCCCAGCCTCGCCCCCCTTAGTTCCTCTTCATGCCCTGTCTCCGCAGTCTGATGCGTGATGTGTGAAGGGTCCGGGCTGTGAGGATTATGGCAGTGATGACTTTTCCCAGGAGAAGCTGGGACCCTGTTTACTAGAAGGTTTTAAAATTTCTGTACTTTTAGGTGACAGGAGACATGTGGCCTGGTCAAAACACAGAGAGCTGCACTCTAAAAGATCTTTAAACATAGTAAACATACCTTGTGTGCCACAGACTGCTCCCAAACACGAGGGGACAAGTAATACCTCTAAAACACTTAAGTTGGCTTTATTAAACATTAGATCTCTAGCTGGGAAAACATTTTTAATTAATGATTTAATCACTGAGCACAGCCTTGATTTTATGTTTTTAACTGAAACTTGGTTGGACCAAAGTAACAGTGGAGCTGTTCTCATCGAGACGACCCCTCCTAACTACAGTTTTATCAGTGAGGTCAGGGCGAGCAGGAGAGGAGGAGGGGTTGCTGTCTTATTTAATGAATCATTTCAATGTAAGCAGCTATCTCCTGGAAGTTTTCAGTCTTTTGAATATGTGGCTTTACAGCTGAAGGCCCCATCCAAAGTTGTGTTTCTTAATGTTTACAGGCCTCCCAAATACTGCACAGACTTTTTTAATGACCTCAGTGAACTGCTGTCTGTGATCTGTGTTGATTTTGACTGTGTAATTATTGCTGGGGATTTTAACATTCATGTGGACAACCCTCAGGACAAAGGGACTAAAGACCTGAGTAACACTCTGGGCAACTTTGGGCTGACTCAGCATGTAACAGAGGCCACACATAATAGAGGACACACTCTTGACCTACTGATCTCCAAAGGCCTGAGCATTTCAAAGGTTACTGTGTCTGATGTGGGCCTGTCTGATCATTACTGTGTTTTCTTTGAAAGTAAAATCTCAGCCCACACAAATATATCAACAACAGTGATCACAAAACGGTGTATAACTGAACACAGTAGTGCAATTTTTAACCAGGTCTTCCCATTAACACCTGACCTGTCCAGAGGGTCAGTCAATGAGCTCGTCAATAGCTTCAATGCTAACATGTTAAATGTAATGGACACTATTGCTCCCATTAAGGTGAAGGTTATCTCTGGAAGGAAAAAGTCTCCATGGAGAAACTCCACACTGGTGAAAAATGAAAAAAGAGAGTGTAGGAAAGCTGAGCGCAGATGGAGAAAAACAAACCTCCAGGTTCATTATGACATTTATAAAGAGAAACTTCACAATTATAATTTACAACTGAGGAATGCAAGGAGGTCCTACTTCTCTGACATCATCACTAAAAACAGCCATAATGCTCGGGTCTTATTTTCTACAGTTGACATACTAACAAACCCTCCTGTGTCAGTGGCAGCTGAACTTCATTCGACCATGGCCTGCAATGACTTTGCCAAATTCTTCACTGAAAAAATCCAAAAAATTAGACAAGCAATTGGTACATCAACAGCAGATCCAGGATATGTACTGTGTCCACCAAAAAACTGTTTAAACACCATGAAACAGTTTCAACCTATTAACAGCAAAGACCTGGAGGACATCTTAGGTCAACTGAACTCCTCCTCCTGCTGTTTAGATGTCCTGCCAACAAGTTTTTTCAAAAAGGTCTCAAAGACTTTAGAGTCAGACCTGTTGCAGATCGTCAACTTTTCTTTATTATCAGGTGTGTTTCCAGAATCACTAAAAACTGCTGTAATCAAACCTATACTGAAAAAGGACAATCTTGACAAGACACAAATGAACAACTACAGGCCGATCTCAAATCTCCCGTTTTTAAGTAAGATCATTGAAAAAGCAGTTTCTCAACAGCTCAGTTACTTCTTAAAACAGAATAATTGCTACGATGCCTTCCAGTCAGGTTTTAGACAGAATCACAGCACTGAAACCGCTCTGACCAAAGTGTTCAATGACATATGTCTGAATACAGACAGTGGAAAAATGTCAGTCTTAGTTTTACTGGATCTCAGTGCAGCATTTGATACAGTTGACCACAACATATTACTCAAACGACTGGAGAACTGGACAGGTCTTTCAGGAACTGTACTAAACTGGTTCAAAACATACGTAGAAAACAGGAAATACTTTGTATCAATAGGTAACTTCACATCTGAGCAGACAAGTATCACATGTGGAGTTCCCCAAGGTTCCATCTTGGGACCCCTTCTGTTTAACATCTACATGCTCCCACTGGCACAGATTATAAACAACAACAAAATAAACTATCACAGCTATGCAGATGACACACAAATATATATCACAATGTCACCAGGAGACCGAGGCCCTGTACAGGCTCTTGGTAAATGCATTGAGGAAATCAATGACTGGTTGTGCCACAATTTTCTCCAGCTAAACAAAAACAAAACTGAGGTAATAGTCTTTGGCGCCAAAGAAAAACGATTACAGGTCACCAGAGAACTTCAATCTATACATCTAAAAACCACAAACCAGGCGAGAAATTTGGGTGTAGTGATGGATGCAGACCTAAACTTAGAAAAACACATTAAGACAATAACAAAGTCAGCTTACTATCACCTCAAGAATATATCAAGGATAAAAGATCTGATGTCTCAACAGGACCTGGAAAAACTAGTCCATGCATTCATCTTTAGTAGGCTTGATTACTGTAACAGCATCTTTACAGGTCTACCTAAAAAATCAGTCAGACAACTACAGCTCATTCAGAACTCTGCTGCTTGAGTCCTCACTAAGACCAAAAAAGTGGACCACATCAGTCCAGCTCTGAGGTCCTTACACTGGCTGCCTGTCCGTCAGAGGATAGACTTTAAAGTTCTGATGCTGGCCTATAAAGCTCTGAATGGTTTAGGACCAAAATACATCAATGACCTCCTGACCCAGTATGAACCATCCAGATCCCTCAGGTCATCTGGATCCGGTCTTTTATCAGTTCCCAGAGTCAGAACCAGACACGGAGAAGCTGCATTCAGCTTTTATGCTCCTTATATCTGGAACAAACTCCCAGAAAGCCTCAGATCAGCTGAAACACTCAGTTTATTTAAATCCAGGTTGAAGACTCACCTGTTCTCAGCTGCATTTGAATAAAGCACCAAATCCACACTTTAAGCTTAAATTTCAAAACTTACATTTAACTACTGATTTTATCTACTGTTCTGATTTTATCTGTTTTGATTTTATATACTGTTGTTTGTTTGTTTGTTTGTTTGTTTGTTAATTAGTTAGTTAGTTTATTTGCTTGTTTTAATCAATTTTAAATCATGCTTTTTATTTGTTCTTGTTTCTAATGTCTCTGTAAAGCACTTTGAATCACCTTGTTGTTGAATTGTGCTATACAAATAAACTTGCCTTGCCTTGCCTTTTGCTCAAACAAAGAAAAAGGCTGTTACAATAATCTAAGCGAGAAGTAATAAAAGCATGAATAACCATTTCTAACTCAGACTTAGACAGCAAAGTTCGCAGTTTGGAGATGTTTCTTAGCTGAAAAAGGCAGTTCCTAAAAATCAAGATTGTACATATTTAAAATGTCCTAATCAACTCTCCTGAGGTCAGCAATAATGTTTTTTAAAGACAGACTCAGTGTCATTTATCTTTTGTTCAGTGACATCTCTGTAACTGGTTTTTGAGATTTAAGTGTTGAATAGCCAGATCACTATCAAAAACCTGACTTTTAGAGTCTGATGGCAATCCCTTAATTCTGGAAATCACATTGATTCACGACAGTTACTTTGACACATACCACCTGCCCACTGTTAAGGTTCACAATTGAGGAAGGAGAGTACACACCACCCATGGTCCAGAAGCTCTTGGTCAAACGATGATTTTAATGAACACACGTGTGGGAAGACACTCTGTACGCAGACAGCCAGTAGTCCTCGACTCAATCAAAGCATGAACAGATATTTTATAGCATCAGGGTTTGATTTACTGACGCCCCTTCATGCGTCACAGATACATTTTATACATAGATCAGACTTTTAACCCAGAAGATCATCTTCTATTTTCATGGCTGGTATTTTCCGTTCTTATCTTAAAGTGAATTGTTCCTCTTTCTTGCCGAGACACTTTTGCAGTTACAACCAGACATGACTAATCTCTCCTCTAAATAAATCTAACTAATGTGTGTGTATGTGTTGACCTCACATGCTCTTTGTGTCACCTCTTCACCTACTGTCTGTGTCTCGTCCTCAAATGCTCTTTCTCAATTCACCTGTTGCACTTCTGACCTTTTACCAGACCAGAGGCTCACTGAGACTATGTGTATGTCTTCTACTAAATAAATGTTTTAACCAAGAACCTCTACTTAAAAGCTTAATATAAAATGATCTGATATATAAGTGTTTTGTAAGCATGTATTGCAATTCCTTCTATGGCTCCAAGTCACTTGCACAATAGATTGTCCGAACATCGCGCCGAACAAAGCTTCCGACCCCCAATTAATTGACCGAGCTCCAACTCTTTAATAAGCACAGATATGCATTGTGTATAAAATAGTCATAACTGCTTAAGGCCTTCTTAAAGCTATCTGTTACATTGTTAAAGCCTCGTCTTAGCCTGCTGCTCAAAATAACTTCCACTTCTGCAAAACTCTCCAAGCCTGTTTCCTGTCCTGTTACTTTTAGCCTTTCTGAAAGACACACTGTTCAACCCCTGAATGCAATATAAACTCCAGATTGTATTATTAATGCAATGGTAATGATGACAATTATTTAGCAATAGCAGTAAAATAATTTCCCTGCTCCACACTCCCTCTCTCGACCTCTGGAACACCAGAGGTCGCAATACATTGTGTCCTCGCTCAGACCCTCTCTGGTGGTTCAGCAGGCCTCGAGATCTCCAGGATCCTCGCCCCTCCTGTGGTCGCTGAGATCTTCTGCAAAGGAAACAAAACACCTTTTCCTGCCTCTCCCTAACTTATCCTTTTTGGGACTCTTTAATCAAAAGCATGATCCTAATTATGCTCTTAACTTATTGACTTGTATTTATGTATATTCTTCAACGTTCCTCATCACTTTAAAACTCTTTAAGCCCTGCTTTCACGTCCGGTTGCTCGCTCTATTTTTCCCTTATCTGATCATCAACATCCTGTGTACAAATTGTCGCTGCTGCAAGTTCCTCTACTCTAAAAGATCCAAAAGAAAACAACCACTTTAATCAATTAAGTTTAAGCATATAAGCAATTACTCCTGCATAAATTTCATCATAGCTAAATGCTGCCTAAAAACAACTCCTATGTGTTAACTTCATTTTAACCTCACATTTCCTATGTTATAACCCGTTTTTGGTATAGCCTTTTTATTTCATTGCTCCTTTTAACGTAACAATACCTTCTAATTCTAGTTTATCAGACTTAACCAAAATATGCTTTCCTTCCTCTTTGGTCCTTCTTTAAGTTCAGTTAAAAGCTAAATGAATTTGAGGCCTTTTGCCTGGAATCAATACTGTCATGTGTGTTTCTTAACTCTGTGTCTGTAAGCGTGTGCAATCCTTCAATGACTTCAATAACTCATATCAAAAAATGCAATATATAAAAATCATTTCTATTTATAAGCTCTCCCCTTTATCCTAAAAATACCTCCTATGTAATATCTGTATGTGTAAGCCTACATTATAACCACTACTTCTAGAAATCAAAAAGAAATCAAAGCTGTTCTACTCCTTCAACCCTCACTAATTTTCCCTCTAAGAATTATTCACAGCTTTGAAAAACCGGCATTGTATCTTCTAAACAGGATTCAGTTCTGTCATGGTCCTGGGCCATGTTGGCCCAGTATTCTTGGTTCCTTGTATTTTCACTCCTTATTTAGGCCATGTTTTCTGAGGTGTCCTGTTGTGGTGTTCCCTAAGTGTTTTTCCCTTTGTGACTCTTACCCCCTTGTGCCCCTCTGTGTATTTATGAGCTCTCGTCTCTCTTTGTGTTTATTCCATGTTTCCCCCAGCCTGTTATGTCTGTGTTCTCCCCGTGCTTTCTCTCCTCCTGTCTGAACCTCTGTGTACTTCCTGTTTTACTTTGACAGTCTCTCGTCAGTATGCGTAATTTTGTGTTCACTCCTGCCCTGTCTCGTTATGTTTATCAGTGTCACCTGTGTTCCCCACCTGTGTGTAATCTCCCTGTGTTCTCTGGGTGTATTTAAGTTGTGTCTTCTGTTATTGTAGTTCCTGGTTCGTCTGTATTGTTTCCCCTCGGTCTCCCTGCGTCTCTTGTGTATTTCCCCGGACCTCCCTGCATCCTCGTTTCTGGTTTGTGTTATTAGCTTACCCAGTTTAGGTTTCCGGTTTCTTGTTTTTCCACCAGTACAGTTTTGTGCCCACCGTTGTAAATAAATATTCACCTGCACCAGAGCTGCCGCCTTTTGGGTCCTTTTCTACAACCCCACACGGCTTGCCTCGCAAACCGTGACAAGTTCACTTTTAATCCTTTAACCTTAACTTAAAAATAACAGTTTCAGTTTTACCATATCCAAATGATCAAAAACCCCAAAAGTCCTAAAATGATCCTAAATTATTAAACAATTAAATTAATAAACCCTAAACCCCCCTTTATCTTGATACATTTCATGTGTCAAGATACTATACAAAACTTAAAAATGCTCAGTTTTCCCCACTCATGATCCAATCTATGTCATAAAAATAAACTTAAAACAGAACAGTTATCAGTCATGTGTTTCTACAATTAATGGTAACTGAGTTACATCAAAAAATATTTCCCCTTTAGCATTTGGCATTCTCCCAACAATATACTATAATCCCATAATCTAACCCCAGTCAACAAAACAAAACAGAAATTTTCTCTGGTAAAAGCCAATTGTTCGTCCACATTTATTCATCCCCCTCCTTCATCCAGTCACACATTCACTCACATGCATTCACACCATATGTTTGCTAATAGTGGAGCTTCCCGCGTCAGATTTTCCACCCTCAGCAAAATGAGCTCAGTCATTTTTTATTTTCCATAGGAAAATATTTCTTTATGCTTTTGGACTGGATTGACTCGCATAAAATCCTTTTTACAGGGACTTACGACCTGAATTGTCCCCAGGTAGCTTTTTCCTCAGCCAATTGTAATCTGGAAAGCCGCCTTATATTTGCTCTTCCCGAGAATTTTCAGCGCCGTTATTCACTGTTGCAGGCCTGCTTAGAACAGAAATAAAAAAATAGAGCTAAATGTTAGCTCATAAAAACAAAACAAAATCACCTGACAGGTTTTCTTTAAGTGCACTGTTACAAAATAATGGGCCCAATTTTAGACATGTCGATGTTTCCTAAAACTCCCTCTATTAAAGACAAAAACAACAACCCAAACCTAACTGACAGAATGAACCCATCACCACAACAACCTCAACAACCTTAAACACACAAGTCTTGCCACCACATAATTTCACCTCCTCAATACACCGAAAGTCTCATTAAAACCACACAATTTGCACACAAAAATCACCCCCTTATGCTCTGTAACATACTTCAATTCAGCATAAGACCCCCCTTACAACAACATATCACTAAACTATAAATTATTTCCTACCCAAATCTGCACTCCTCTTGTCTGCCGTGCTTCCTCTCCTGAAAGTCACTTCCTCAGTCACCCACACACACAGGAAGTTCCTTCGTCACCACTCACTCCAACTAATTTGCATACTGAGTCATCTCTCAATGAGTTGCTGTAACAACAGAAACATATGTTTAAACATTACCAACTCATTAAATTATTTTATTTCTTGCTACAGTGATCACTGGTTTTGATCACTTAGTACGAGAGAGCACTCCTAAGTCACTCTTTTAAAACTACTTTAATCACTTTTGTTTACATAACTCCCTTTGTCATATGGCTTCTTTTGAGTTATTCCTCAGCTTCAAACTCAAATGTATTTTATTAAACATTCACACCATTGTATCATTCATACAAAATAGCAAGCTGTTCTTCATTGCATATGTTTGTGTTCTTAGCCAGGTTTAATCAGTGTCTATGCATTAAACTCCATGAGCTTGTCTTGTCTTTATAAGGTTAATGCATTTTCTGTTTGTGTATGTGAATTTGCATATGTTGCTTTTGCAGTGTGTCAGACTCCTGCACAATTCTCCACTTAAGCCGTCAGTTTCTTTCCCAAATTTACTAACCCAAATTCTGATTTCCTACCTTAAATAGCAGCATTCCTTGTCCTCAGCCAGAAGGTAGGGCTCCACTTGCCACTTACCCCCTCTGCCTCAGCCCAGCGGCTTTACCCTTGAGGTCCCGTCTTCTTCACTTCATCTCACCCGTGAGTCTGAGCTCACCGGGACTGAGTGAGGCCGAGTAATCGTGGCTGTGCCTGCCTTAGGTTGTCCCAGGGTTTCGAGGTGGGATCTTACCCGTCATGGGCTATCCAGCCTTCCATACTCGCCTGATACGGGGCCCAAGTGGGCAGGGGAGGGAACACACTGGCTCTGGAAATTAAAGGAGTGTAAGCTGCTTCCTTCATTGCATCTTATATTAAACTATCTCACTTCTGACTCCTTCCTAGAATAATTTCACATATGGCACTTTGTGTATGTGTGTTTTCTATTCATTAATGTAATTGTCAGTTATTTTCTCTCTTCATTTTACTTTTTATCTGTTTGTTTGTAACGTTCTACTTTAGTTCTACTAAATCTTGACGTAAAAACAATACACCCTTATTTCACGCACACACTCTGCATTTTGCCTACGCACACACTTCTCTCTCAGACTTCCTCTGTTCACACACCACCTTGCACTCACTCTACTATCAACTTTCATAGTGTTATTATTATTTAGTGTTTTGTACACCTCACACAGAATCATTCAAATCGAGTACTCACAGCATTCACATCACAACCTTCAACTTTCACTTTCAATCCTGCAAGACGCAGAGATGGACATCTCCTTCACCTAACATAAAACTAAATTACCATATCAACATACAATTACTGAAATTCAAACTCACATACACCGTCTGTTTTAATAAAGTCAAAGAGTAAACAGGTGTACCAAGTGTATGTACTTATGTGTTTTTAAACTGCAAGAAAAAGAAACTCAAACTCTTATAACATCACTCATGCCTCTCTCAAATTAAAACACTTTCAAACTTTAAAACATCCTACTTTACATCACCAAAGAAATACCTCTCACACCTTTATTCATCATTTAAAACCTTCTAGTCACCGCATTCACACTTAAACTGTGACCAGAGTTGAGGAATATAACTCAAAACACACTTCCCTAAGAGTATTTTAGACATGCTTGTCATAATCAAAAAGAGCAAGTCAAAAACAAACAAACGAAAAATTGAAACCTCCATTAATTCTCACCGCACACACAAGAAATTGAAAAAATAAACCACACCAGCAACTAATGCTGGAGAAAAGTTACTACTGCAAGTAATGTGTTAGTCTTAAATATATACAGTGCTCTCAATATATTTATATATCTGCATCCAAACTCAGTCGATTACTATACATCCACTACGGCAACTCAAAACTTTATTTATAGTCCTCTAATGAACATAAATGGCATTTGAAACACACACTCAACAATGTTTGCAGCAGTATATGTAAAACCAACTGTGGTTTCAACAGTTCACTGCTTACTAATTTGCATTTTCACACTCACACACACACCGTCTAAAATAGCAGCAAGCAGTCAGTGCATTGCTGACTCGACACACAGAGATCTCTCACACCAAATTTTCTTATTCTATATTACAACGACGTCTTATATTTACAACCACTGTCAGATCTGTCAGCTTTAGCGCCTACACAATTTCGACAAATTTAAAATAACCGCCCAGCGGATAAACTCCCTGAGTTTTTTGCGACCAATTAACCAGTATCAAGACTTTAACTGTTTCTGGCCTCATCTCTAAAATCCCTAACTCAATTTAAAAGCGTCAACCAACCCAAACTTTGCCTGAAGCTCTATTTTTTGGCGTTTCCCAGCCAAGGCTTACCCTGAAGTTTTAAGTTAAAGTTACACGCCCGAAGTCCAACTTCTTCTGACCAAAAAAGCGCAGGTACCGTTCCAAACGGTAAGGAGACTCTAACTCCTAGTTATTCTGGAGTGCCCCAAGCTCCACAGTGACCAACTGACTATCCCTCTTCGAGGACAATGCCTAAGTGTCCTTGGCATTGGCAAGCGTTACCTCTGAGCACTGCGCTTCCTAGAACCCCCTCGGTTCCGTTCTAAGATAATTTATAATACTTTGGAACAACAGTAAAACACCCAACAAAGTGTAAGACTGAAGCAGGTCCAACCTTATAACCAAAAAATAACCAAATTCCCTAAGATACTAAAATCATTGAGCAGTCCAACTGCTTACCACCACGGTCCAACCGTATTAAATCCTTTTAGCGGTCCAACCGCATTCAATCATTACCAGCAGTCCAACTGCTTTTAAATCCTCAGTACTGTCATGAGATTCTCATCAAAATCAAAGCAGACATTTACCGGCAACTTTTACTGAATAGACATTTAATTTTATCATCCAATTCAGCACACTTCGGATAAAATCAACAGGCCTGTGCCTACCTCTTTTTAAAGGCGCCTGTCCCCTCAGTTTGGTTGCCGGGTCACGCCTGCCTGTCTGACCACAACGGACCATACATCACCATCTACACCTCCAATCCTCCCTCCTCAACCACCGGACGAAGCCCCCAAATGTTAAGGTTCACAATTGAGGAAGGAGAGTACACACCACCCATGGTCCAGAAGCTCTTGGTCAAACGATGATTTTAATGAACACACGTGTGGGAAGACACTCTGTACGCAGACAGCCAGTAGTCCTCGACTCAATCAAAGCATGAACAGATATTTTATAGCATCAGGGTTTGATTTACTGACGCCCCTTCATGCGTCACAGATACATTTTATACATAGATCAGACTTTTAACCCAGAAGATCATCTTCTATTTTCATGGCTGGTATTTTCCGTTCTTATCTTAAAGTGAATTGTTCCTCTTTCTTGCCGAGACACTTTTGCAGTTACAACCAGACATGACTAATCTCTCCTCTAAATAAATCTAACTAATGTGTGTGTATGTGTTGACCTCACATGCTCTTTGTGTCACCTCTTCACCTACTGTCTGTGTCTCGTCCTCAAATGCTCTTTCTCAATTCACCTGTTGCACTTCTGACCTTTTACCAGACCAGAGGCTCACTGAGACTATGTGTATGTCTTCTACTAAATAAATGTTTTAACCAAGAACCTCTACTTAAAAGCTTAATATAAAATGATCTGATATATAAGTGTTTTGTAAGCATGTATTGCAATTCCTTCTATGGCTCCAAGTCACTTGCACAATAGATTGTCCGAACATCGCGCCGAACAAAGCTTCCGACCCCCAATTAATTGACCGAGCTCCAACTCTTTAATAAGCACAGATATGCATTGTGTATAAAATAGTCATAACTGCTTAAGGCCTTCTTAAAGCTATCTGTTACATTGTTAAAGCCTCGTCTTAGCCTGCTGCTCAAAATAACTTCCACTTCTGCAAAACTCTCCAAGCCTGTTTCCTGTCCTGTTACTTTTAGCCTTTCTGAAAGACACACTGTTCAACCCCTGAATGCAATATAAACTCCAGATTGTATTATTAATGCAATGGTAATGATGACAATTATTTAGCAATAGCAGTAAAATAATTTCCCTGCTCCACAACTGTTGTTTGTTTGTTTGTTTGTTTGTTAATTAGTTAGTTAGTTTATTTGCTTGTTTTAATCAATTTTAAATCATGCTTTTTATTTGTTCTTGTTTCTAATGTCTCTGTAAAGCACTTTGAATCACCTTGTTGTTGAATTGTGCTATACAAATAAACTTGCCTTGCCTTGCCTTGCCTTTTGCTCAAACAAAGAAAAAGGCTGTTACAATAATCTAAGCGAGAAGTAATAAAAGCATGAATAACCATTTCTAACTCAGACTTAGACAGCAAAGTTCGCAGTTTGGAGATGTTTCTTAGCTGAAAAAGGCAGTTCCTAAAAATCAAGATTGTACATATTTAAAATGTCCTAATCAACTCTCCTGAGGTCAGCAATATTGTTTTTTAAAGACAGACTCAGTGTCATTTATCTTTTGTTCAGTGACATCTCTGTAACTGGTTTTTGAGATTTAAGTGTTGAATAGCCAGATCACTATCAAAAACCTGACTTTTAGAGTCTGATGGCAATCCCTTAATTCTGGAAATCACATTGATTCACGACAGTTACTTTGACACATACCACCTGCCCACTGGAGTACCTGGGCATGGGTTTGTCACCAGTTCAAATAGTAACCATGATTTGGAAGGCCTGAAGGATATTTGAATGTGCTTTTCATCTCTGGAGTGTAAGCCTTATCTACCTGGAGCTTTGAGTTGAGAAACTGCTTTTTCGTCTCCTTTATCTTGAGCTGATGAGATGAGAGATAGCCTTTATTTGTCAGTTGCAGGTCTTTGCTGCAGGTCTTTGCTGCATCTCTCGAGATGACAGACCTTGCCGACCGTACATACAATACACAAACATCACATTGGGGAGACAGGTCAGGCTAGGTAGCGAGGAAAAAAACATTGAAATGTGTAACACAAAAGGATAATACAGGAATGCACAGATATCAACACACCATAGCACAATAAACACAGACAAGCAACATGGGAATAAGGTCCAGTGTGTACATCTGATCTGGGACCGCTGCAATCTTTCGACTGCGCCTCCAACTGACCTGATGTCCACATCAAAGGGGAGGTAAGCGTTGGAGGTGGCGTTGGATCCAGGGTAGGGAGGGTGATGCGTCGGTGAGTGCTTATCAGTATCAGTATATGTATGTTTGTGCGTGTCCATACTTCAGCTGAGACAGTGTCCTTCGCCCTGCCAGGCTAAGTAAACAGTCTTCCAGCCAACCCTGGTGGCCTTGCATGAAATGGGAAGGAACAGACTAAACACAGTCGTTATCAGGGTGTTTTGTTCAGCTCCGGCCTTGCAGCTGGCGCCGAGAGGGTATCCGCATGAAGGGATGGTATTTTTTACTGTAGTGCGAACAGCTCATATGAATTTCAAAGCAGTTCTACAGTCCAACACTGGTCTCTCACTCTCCCGTTGGAGAGCCGCGAGCTTCGCCATACTTGCGTTCTGTGATGTTGTCATTTCTTGTGCTCAAGGAGCCAACTTCTGAGAACTCACGGCAGTGTGCCTCCCCGAGATGTCATCCAATTTTGCGCCCAGAGATGTTATTCCGAGCTAGCCCTTCCGAGATGTATCCAGTCTGCAGTCAGAGATCTTATTCTGAGTATTCACAGCAGCCGTAGCCTCTCCAAGATCTTATCCGTGCTGACTCAATGACCCCATTTTGAGAAACTCACGCCTCTCTCATCGTTCCAATCCCAGCGGGCAGCCTTGTGGGGGTTTGAACAGCCGATTCCGCTTTCTTAATTCTTCGATAAGTCAGGGCCAAGCCAGCTCCGATCAGCCAGAACTCTGTTACCATGGTTCCGAATAGGTAGATATCTTCAGCACTCAGGCTCACCCAAGCCCAAACTTCTCGTTGAGAAAGGGGTGTCAATTGCATTTAGGGACCAGTTGATCCAATCCATAATTCCTCTTTTAGGTTTTAGAAAACAGACTGTGAGAGAATGGGTTTTCTAAATATACTTTTCATTTAAAAAGATTAATGTCATGTGGTCAAACTTTTCTTAATGGAATTGCTTTCAAACAGATTTTTAATAAACACAAGACATGTTGTTCTTCAAGGCCAGCATTTTCTTGCCATCACTGAGAAAAAGAAGTCTTTCACAAAGAGACAGGCTGCCATTCCATTCCTCTCATCCTTTTCCCTTTCATTGAAACAAAATGTTGAGCGAGAGGAATGGTGGAAAGAGGGGTTAATAGCCACTCTTGTCCAGCAAAAATCTATTCTGCAGGTGACGGCATGAAATAGAGGAAAGGTACATCCTGCACAGGCTTGTATTAGTCTATCACAGAGCTAACATATAAAGGCCGCCATTCACGTTCATACCTACAGTTTAACATAACATGCATGTCTTTGGACTGTGAGAGGTTTCTTTGATGCACACCACCAGGGACAGGGATAATGTACTCCACACATAAAGGTAGATTCAAGCCCAGTAACTTCTTGGTGTGAAGCAACAGCACAAACCACCACTATGGCAATAAAACACAAGGAAGAAATGCAGAGTATATTAGTATGTGATTTGTGAAAAACCTTTGATCAACTGAGGCAAAGAGTTCACTCAAAAACTGAAATACATTATACATGGTGGTACAGTTAGCCACAACTTTATATTTCACAGAGACACACGGTGTCTCGCTTCTGCATGCTCATTCATCCAGGTAAGGTAATTGCAGAAAGTTTACTATGCACTTAATGCATACTATTAAAATTTGGGCTATAATGGTTGTATTGATGTATATCAACTTGAAATGCTATCAAAAATGGCACTACAACATGTAAAAATATAATATAAGCTCTGGCGGACTTGGTTCTATGGTAGGTCTTAAAGGGTTAATTATTGACACATTTAATTTATTATTGACATATTTAATTAATTAATAACAAATTTAAATAATTATTGACAGATTAAATTAATTATTTAATGATTTATTTATTTAATTCATTTTGGCACTATTGTCCCCTTCATGTCTCACCTTGAAATCATTTTATCTGTCAGCCTCACCCATCAAACTAAGGGGGCGGGGTTAACGCTGCCACTGCAGCTTCTCTAACATTTGATTGGTTGCCATACAAAGTAAGTCAAGACAGGTCGATGCTAGATAATCGATTGCTTGTGTGGACTTGGGGCAGCCGGGTATCCCAGAATGCATTTCAAATCACAGGCAGCAATAGTGGTGGTGTAAAGTTTTAAAATACTCAGTTTTTTTGTCACTAACTACACTTTTATTAGTGTTTTAGCTGCAAACTTCGCGACGTAATCTTCGTATGTCTGGTCAGGTTGTCAACATAGAACATGTTTCCAAAAGTGCTCAGATGTTTTCAGAGATGTTACTAGCTTTACAACCAGTTAGCTTACATATTCCACTCTCCGTATTCCACATGTTGCATTCGCAGATTCTCATTTTCACCGAACGATCGTCTCTTTCTGCCTGGTCTTGTGTCTCTGTGCTTCTGTAACATAAAGAACGAGCTGACATTTTTCTCACGACACCAGCGATCAGCTCAACAGGCCCTCAGTTTACCTGCATGCATCCTCCTCCTCACCTGTCAGCTGTTTAACACCTGCTGCTAATTCAAGAAACACGCTCACATTACCTGGTGATAGTCACAATTTAACTGGGTAGCCGGTACTCGATATGACACAATCTTTCTGCACAATATAAGTAAATATAATTTTGTTTTTGTTGTTTTTTTTTCGAGCGCAGAGCTGCTGGAGCTTGTTTCCCTACAGAGCACTTTATAGGCGAACCCACTTTATCAGCGGCTGATGTCCAGTCACCGGCACACAGCTTTGAAACCTCATCTGAGTTTTAGCCCTCAGTGGTTAAACGCTGGACTTAATTCACTCAGGTTTTGTCTGTCGGATCGCGTTTACTTTGCTGTTTTATTTACAACTGAGCGAATCGGTTTGCCTGAGGTTACAGTTACGTCTCATAACTGCATAGTTTTACTGAAGTTTAATGGTTCACTGGCACATGTGTTAGACTGAACCATTCGCTTTTCTTTATCTGGTGTGTTTTGGATTTTTTAACAGTGAATTTTGAAATTAAACTGGCTTTTAAAATGTTTTTACACAACGAGGAAAAAGAAGGCGCATTTCCACCGAGCGGAGCAGAGTTTGCAACAGCTTGTTCATCATGAAGACTGCAACCTGGACAGAAATATTGCATCATCTGTTTTTTAATAGTTATTCAACTGTATTCTAAGCACCAGCGATCTGTTAGAATTTTTAGAGTTTACTTAACTAAAAATAAATGAGGTTGACATACAATTTGTGTTTTTTCTTTTTTTTTGTTTTGTTTGTTTTTTGCTGTTTCGGTCATGTTATGTTTAACTGTCAAAGGCTTGTTAGAAACTGTGAAACACATCGTGCAGACTTCTGGATGTTAGAAGAAAACTAATATTGCTCATGAATGAGACTAAAGGCAGAATGGTGTCCTTTAAAACTAAACATGTTAATAGGACCTTCCTATTTATATCATAGTGTAGCGGGTCAGGGCTGTTCAGGGTTCTGTTTTTACAGTTATGTTTTGTTTATGTTTCCATAGTGACGGGTGACGCCCTCTCGCTGCAACGGTGTGTCCTTCCGGGGTCAGAGGGCACCCTGTGTGACAATCCGAATGTTATAGTTTCTTTCCACTGTGTTGCTGTTAATGATAAACTACAAATTAACCCTAAATTACTAAAAATATCGATATTTTAAGGTGAGAATCGATTCTAGAACATAAATGACTGGTATCGGAGGAATCGATATTTCAGGATCGATCCGCACATCACTAAACCTCAGTAAATGAAGTCAGTGTACAGCAGGGGTTATTACAGCTGAGTACCAGGGCCTGCGCTTTGTCGGCAGTAATAACAGCTCGATTGCTTGCAAGGTAAGCGTGTCTATCCCACGCCGTAAGACTGGGCTGGGCAGACATCTCCGAAATCATCGAAGTACTTTTGCAAAGAGGCTCTATCTTGACAAACCGACCAGATCTCAGAAGATTAAACCACTACATTCTCGGCTAAAAAATATTAAAATTGTATTTGGTGACACACAAACCAAAGCCAAAGCAATGGTTTTGACTCAATCAGCATTAACCCCGCCCCCTGGGTTTGATGGGTGAGGTTGATAAATAAAATTATTTCATGGTGAGACCCGAAGGAGTCAATAGTGCCAAAATTAATTAATTAAATACACCATTAAATAATTATTTAAATGTGTCAATAATTAATTAAAATGTGAAATAAATAAATAATTCTGCACTAATATCTACAGAAAGTCAACAATTTAGCTAACTCTCTCAGACTGTGTCACTTTGCAGTGGTTTAATGGTTAATCTTAATTATTCTGATTTTATTTTCCATAATAAAGCTAATTTCCCTTCAAAATAGTTAAATGCAGTAATGTCATTTCCCAGCGACTAACCAAAAGTGGTAACCTATCATTTTGTTTATGTGACTGTTTGAGTTTGTCATTACAGTTATTAAGTCCTAGAACTCATATTGCTCCTGAATGTACTCATTCTTGAAATAACATATGTAGTAGCAGTATTTCAATCGAAAACCCTCCTGCTATTTAAAGTTCATGGTTTTGATTAATATTTGTGCTATTCAAGCTATTCATTTTTGAGATCACCAGGGTAACGAATTCCACCCCACCTGATGTAAAAAACATCATCAAAGTCATTATTTGATTATGGACTATTGTCCATTAACTGTGGACTATTGCTTTGCTTCTTCCATGCTTCAAAGCAGTAAAACAAGCTGCAAACACATCACTGGCATATTGTCACCTTATTACATATTTTTAGCATTCATTTGGTGCTCATCAGGTAGCTTATACTGTGAGGTGCTTTTTTCTTTCTTTCTTTCTTTAAAACAGTCGCTTGCTGTAAAAACAAAAGTTGGTAAGAGAGATTAAACTAAACCAAAACAATAAAGCTATCCGCCATGAAAAGAAAACATAAAATGCTCCATAGAGCTGACTATATTAAGCCTCCTAACTGTCAAAATGTCTAATCTTCAAAATCATTGAGTGTGATGTTTTTGCCTCTGACCTGCTTCCTCTTTGACAAAACATTTTGACAAAAATCTTGTATGTCTTTAACTTGCATGTCACTCAACACAACATAAATGCAAGCACTACCTTGCTTTCCCTCCCATGCACAGCAGAGATTAAGGGTGGGTGAGGCGAGTGGCTGCCATGCTGCAGAACATTTGTGCTCCCTGATCAAAGTAGACTCTGGTAGATTTCATCTCTTGTTTCGCTCTTTTCATCTCTGATCTGCCATACGCACTGAGAACTGTGACACCATAGCACCTGTCTTAATGAAGTGTACAATCATGTTATATCCCTTCCTTGTGGTCTAAAGGTTATGGCTTTACTATTTTAAATGCAACTTTTTTTCTTTTTTCTTTTTTTTTTTGCCTGTCCCGTTTGGCTCTTTTGCCATCAGAATTGTTGTCTAAAGGCAAAGAAAGATGCCCAACGGATTTACTTTACCAAATTGACCATCCCAGCCTTGCCGTAATGGTCCATTTGATTCACCTTTTATTGTTTATTTTATTTTCACTTACTGAATACGGGACAGACTTGACTGGGGGAAAGAAGGGGAGAAAGAAAGAGGGAAAGAAAAACAGCTGAGAAGAGGGACGGGGGAGAAGGGCAAAAGACAAAAACCAACAGAACGGGCAGAAAAAAAAAATACATATATCAATCACCTGGATCACCTGCTGAGAAAGAAAAAAGAAAACAAGCAGAAGAGAACAAGAGTAATAGAATAAACAACATCACAATGATATATGGGAATATGACAGTAAATACTAAATATTAAACATTATTGTGCAGCACATAAGATCAACACAACATCTGCTAGAGGGTGTGGGGGGGCCATAGCCCCGTCCTCCAGGGCATGAAGCAGGTATGGAGGAGATCAGAACACAAGAGACCAAGGAAGACCAACAGAGGGGCAGCTGCGCCACTGTCCCAGAAAGAGCTGAGGAGAGTCCCAGATGAGGGCTCACTCAGCAGCCGCGGAGCAGAAGCCAGGGGGAGTTGCAGTGACGCGCCCGTGAGCTCCGCCGGCAGCCAGCTGCGCCTGAGTGACCGAGCCCCAGGCCGAGAGGCCGGGGGCACCCCACCTCCGAAGTGGCCCGAGCGAGCCCCAGGCTCCAGGCCCCGATAAGCGGCCGCCAAGGAGTGAGCCGGTGTGTACCTGGACGCCCATCCCCGGACACAAAGAACCACCAACACACCGACACCTGAGGGAGTCCACCACTGGCAGGGAAGTGGTGGTGGGGGGAGATAGGCTTCCAAACCTTGGAGGGCCTGAGATGTCCCCAGAGAGGTGGCGCCTGACACCCAACCTGACATATAGACAGACATACAGGCACACACATATACAAACATCCATTCCCACCCTCATGCTCTCATATGCACTTACTCCACACTCAACCAACGTGGAGACCGACATAAAGAGACGCTGTACACACGATCACACTCCCCAAGTGTACTCTACAAACCGGGTCTAGGTACCCTTGCCCCTGGAGGGGGGAACTGCAACCGCTCTAGCAGGCCGCAGAGAATGGGGGTGAGAGAAGGCTCCAAACCTCCCTCCACCCGCTCATTGTAGTGTTGATGCATGTGTGTTCTAAGGTGCATTTAAAACCCAGGAGGGCATGGAGCTACCTGCCAGAGAGCAGCAGGTGAGCGCATGGTCCCTCCTGCTAGCCCTCAATGTCTACGTGTATTTAAAATTGAGAGGTGGGCAACGACGCCAGGGGTGAGGTGTACACCCTGATGGTACTTTGGATTCCGTGTATCGTGCCCACCCCCAAGATCCTATATGTATGTGTAATGAGAGTGTGAGTAATGTGAATGTCTAAGTTGTGGGATAAAATTGAGGCAGAGGCAGCCAGAGGGGGACAGGGGGGGTAGCCTCCTCTGCACCCTGGTGACATACCCCTACTCCAAGGTCCTGCATGTGTGGGTGGTTGTGGTGGAGCGGGAAGAGGGAGGCAGCTGGAGATGGGGAGGGAAGGAAGGGAGGGGCAAGTGACCCCTCCCTGGGGCCAGCTCCCCCGCTGACCCCAGTAGGCACCCCCATACTCCGCGACCTGCCAGGGAAAGGGGGCCCAGGCCCATCCAGACCGGGGCCCAGTGCAGCAGCGCCTCCCGGCCCCACAGAGCCTGGGACATTTCACCCAACCCCACCACAGAGAAAACTGCACCCACCCCACCATCCACTCATCTTAAAGACTACATAAGACAAAAAACACCCAGGCTGAGATCTTCCTCCACCTCTCCTGTATCTCCCCCTCCTGCAGAGAGAGCTCCTGAAGAGAGGAAAGCTCCTGCAAGATGTGACAATCTCCCCCACCAGTTGAAGAGCCCCCCAGGTGGCTCGATGCACCGGCGGCACCCTGCTCCAGGGCTGGGCCCCCATGCACCCACCCGCCCACAACCCCGGCAACACACCAACCAGGACCCAAGCCCCCGAGGCCCGGCCCGGGCCCCAGCCCAGAGACGGAGCGCCCCCAGAACCTCACGCCCATCCCGGACCCACCCAGGGGCAGCCAGGCTACCAGGTCAGTAACCCACGTCCGTCAGCACAGACCCTCCCCTAGCCCCGCTGCACGCAGCCGTGAGGAAACAGTCACCTGAGAGCCAACAGAGCCCCTAACCGGACATGACCGCTACCCCGGGTTGAGCCCACTAAGGAAGATGCCTCCGGGGAACCCCCCGACGCCCTAAGCCTGTCCCTACCCCCACACCAATCACAACAGTGAAGGCGGGACCAAACTTTTTCAAATTTTAAATGTAACTTAAGTAAAATGATAGTACCTTCCACATGAAACTGGAAGATGTAAGCCCTCTCATTTTAATTTTGTAACCATCTCTCATCCTCTCTGTCCTTCGCACACACACGTTTGTGTTATGTTTATGATGTTGGTAACGCAGTAACAACTGTCAGTACTGTGTTTTTATGCTTCTCTTTTAATAAAAAAATAGTTTAGAAAATTTAAAGTTATATTTTTTCTCAAATTTATAACTATTTTATAACGTCATCATTACAGAAAAATAAAACTACCTTTAACTGTCAGTTAATAATGAGAAGAAGGAAAAGTAAGTCAGGACAGAAAAATTCAACATACATCTGTGATCATATATTTGGCCTCAAGTAAGGTTTTCTAAAGCCTGATAAATCCTTAAGATTACTAATCAAACTCAGATTGGCTCAGATTCAGCAAACGTTCAACACAGTATTGAAGGAATCATTAAAACATCTCTGAATTTCACTGCCTCGTCAACTTCACTCACACTCCAGACAGATCAGTGTAGGTCAGCTGTTAACGAGGAGTCTAATGCTAAAGTCTCCCTCTGAACACCATTAACCTGTCTGTGTGAAAAGGACACACGGAGGATACCACTGATTGTGCTTTAATGACTTTCTTGCAACATCCTCTCTAGCAGTAGGTCTAATTGAACTGGGGTTTTCTTGATTTTAATACACTTTCAATCTGGTTATCTGAACACATGCTAAGATTCTAAAATTCTTTTCATGTGAACATCAAATCAGCATAGGGGTAGGAAAGGCAATGCATATTTACCTGTCATTACAAATTTGAGACCAACTGCAAATATATGATTAGAAAGAAAAAACAGATGGAGATTTGGAAAGAAGCACTAAACAAACTTTTATCCTAACAGTATCACTGTTTGCAAAATGATTTTAGATGTTCCCTAAGAGATAGCACTGTATAATGAGGGAAACATGCTGCCATCAGATGAAATTTTCTGTTCATTTTCTGCCCGTCTAGTGCTTGTTTGTGGGACTGCTGACTATACAGGGAGTGCAGAATTATTAGGCAAATGAGTATTTTGTCGACATCATCCTCTTCATGCATGTTGTCTTACTCCAAGCTGTATAGGCTTGAAAGCCTACTACCAATTAAGCATATTAGGTGATGTGCATCTCTGTAATGAGAAGGGGTGTGGTCTAATGACATCAACATTATGTGTGCATAATTATTAGGCAACGTCCTTTCCTTTGGCAAAATGGGTCAAAAGAAGGACTTGACAGGCTCAGAAAAGTCAAAAATAGTGAGATATCTTGCAGAGGGATGCAGCAGTCTCAAAATTGCAAAGCTTCTGAAGCGTGATCATCGAACAATCAAGCGTTTCATTCAAAATAGTCAACAGGGTCGCAAGAAGCGTGTGGAAAAACCAAGGCGCCAAATAACTGCCCATGAACTGAGAAAAGTCAAGCGTGCAGCTGCCAAGATGCCACTTGCCACCAGTTTGGCCATATTTCAGAGCTGCAACATCACTGGAGTGCCCAAAAGCACAAGGTGTGCAATACTCAGAGACATGGCCAAGGTAAGAAAGGCTGAAAGACGACCACCACTGAACAAGACACACAAGCTGAAACGTCAAGACTGGGCCAAGAAATATCTCAAGACTGATTTTTCTAAGGTTTTATGGACTGATGAAATGAGAGTGAGTCTTGATGGGCCAGATGGATGGGCCCGTGGCTGGATTGGTAAAGGGCAGAGAGCTCCAGTCCGACTCAGACGCCAGCAAGGTGGAGGTGGAGTACTGGTTTGGGCTGGTATCATCAAAGATGAGCTTGTGAGGCCTTTTTCGGGTTGAGGATGGAGTCAAGCTCAACTCCCAGTCCTACTGCCAGTTTCTGGAAGACACCTTCTTCAAGCAGTGGTACAGGAAGAAGTCTGCATCCTTCAAGAAAAACATGGTTTTCATGCAGGACAATGCTCCATCACACGCGTCCAAGTACTCCACAGCGTGGCTGGCAAGAAAGGGTCTAAAAGAAGAAAAACTAATGACATGGCCTCCTTGTTCACCTGATCTGAACCCCATTGAGAACCTGTGGTCCATCATCAAATGTGAGATTTACAAGGAGGGAAAACAGTACACCTCTCTGAACAGAAGTCAAAGACAACAACTACCATTAGTCATTATTGTTGCTATGCAATTTATTTTTAAATTTATTTTTAAATCATGGAGGAAAATGTTAAGAATGGAAGTGAACAGAGGAGGTTCGTAAGTGAAGCTAAAGAGGAATACATCTAGAGTAAATAGATACATAAACATCGAGATCATATGAGCAGATGATCTGCTGCAAGAGGCAGATAATGGTTTCTCATCCTCCAACCTTTAGTCTCAGTGCAGTCTTGGGTATTATCCATTGAAATTGCATGTTCTTTTCTATAGCAGGGAAATTTAGAAATTGTAATTTTGCACCTCTACTAAAAATAAGACACAAATTAGAGCTGCTAAGGCTTTTGAAATGTTCTGCTCTTATTTGCTAAAGTATTTAGCATTTTATTGTAATTTTTTATGTCACTCAGAATTACTTGACAGTCAGGCTTTGTCCTGGGGGTCTAGGAGTTGCTCTGAATGCTGATAAGATGCCAGATGGTCTTTGTCAGACACGTTTTTTTTTTTCTATGGAGAGGCAAGTGCCCTGTACAACATGATCAGCCTGTCGGTGCTAACTAATAGGCAGGACAGTAAGATGGAAGAACCACAAACCATAAATCTGTGTATTTGTTTCTCTTTACTGTTGCTCTCTCCTTTATGGTTTAATGTTACTGGGTCTGCATTATTGCTGTATTCTGTCTATCACACACAAACCTGTAGAGGAACATATTGAGGCTAGTAAACTATGTGCTACACCAAAACGTCCCTTTGGACACACAGAGAAAAGAAGATCTTACAGGTTTGACATCCATAAAATGATAACATTTCCACATTCTTCCAATTCAATTCAGTTCAATTCAGAGTTATTTATATAGCACCACATAACAACAACATTTGCCTCAAGGTGCTTTATATTATACGGCAAAGACTCAACAACAATACAGAACAATAATAACAATAATACAGTATTCAAGTTTTTCCAAAGATGAGCACTAGAAAACATCACACTTGAGTAACATTTAAATCAGTAGACCATCTAGGGACACTATTGCTTTTTCATTTAATATATCTGTGCTGATAAACTAATTTATCTGGAAAGGTACCAAAAACTACAAAAGAAATGCATATTTATAATGCATGCATATGTAATTCTAAAAGTATAATGGGTCTTATTTTCTTCATACCTTGCTCCTCACTTGACCTGGAAATTATTGTGGTTTTACATCACATGAAGTAGAGAAAAAGACACACAATGGATCTCTCATATGGCTTGAGTAATGTTACAATGTGAAAGATTAGAATCTTTTTGAGTTTCTAAGCATTTAGAGTTTAGTGTTTGAAATTAAAGTCTATATTGGGCAAGCATATTTGTACTGTACACCACAAAAGTGGATTTATATTCTGACGTTGTGTTCCAGTCAAATTTAACTGGTTTAAGTTTTATCTCTGTGCACAAACTGGTGGAATCTTATGTCAATGTGATCAAATTATTTACACTTTTCAAAGAGCATTTCAACACATAATCAACTGTATTCCTTTACATCCAATTTTGTGATTTTATTTCACCTTTTACCTTTCATCTTTGTACACTCTGTGTTCCTGGTCAAAAAGGATCTGGTTATTAAAAATGAATGTGGAGGACAACAATTAGTGCAAAAAAAAAAGTTCTCACATAAATCCTCATTTGTCAGACAGACACATGCACAAACACACATATGCCTTGGGTACCCTGGCAACCATAATGGGAACCTTTGCCCAGCAGAGCCATTCTCCCACCCGAACAGCACCTATGGTGGTAGTTCTCACATAAAATTGCAACATTGTCTCAGTAACATTAAACTTTTTTTGTAGTATTGGTCTATAGTGCTTTTTTGAGCTCTTGCATACAGGTCATTGTGTGGTAGCACAATGACAGCTCGATATACCCTAAGTGAGGCTTTTGAATATTTGATCAACACATGATGATGAATAAAGACAGCCCAGGAAACTGGCAGTGAGGATTGGTTGGACTTGCAAGTGTCAGAAGCTGAAGATGACCCAGAATATAATCCAGACCAAGAAATGACGGATGAGGAGCAATCAAGTGATGAAGAGGATGGCCATGTTAAAACCACTGTTACATTTAAATCAAAGAATGGGAATTTATCCCTGTCTAACGATCAAGGAAGGCTTTCATCTGAAAAGGTCATCCAAATGATGACCAGAGGACATACAAATTGTATCGTATTCCAGATTGATTACATCAAATCCTGATTTGAACTTGAACTTGAACAGACTTAATGCACTGAAACCACAGTGGTGAACAATACCAACTTGGAGGGGAAAGGAGGTAACCCAGAAAGACATCAACGCATACATCAGTCTTGATTTTGAGTGTGTTGTGTACAGATCCAGAAATGAATCTACCAGCAGTTTATGGGATGCGGAGTCTGGTCGGACAATTCATTAGGCCACCGTGTCACTCCATAAATTTCACACATCATACAAAACCAGGCCATCATCAACAAGACAAACTAAGGTAATCGGAGAGTTTTGGGACAAGTGAGTGAAGTGACTGCCACTTATCTTTAAGGCAAGTCCAAATGTCTCAGTGGATGAGTGTCTAGTCACTTTTAGGGGCGCTGCCCTTTCAAACAGTATATGCCAAGCAAGCTTTATGTTATGTGTTATGTGAGCATGTTAACATGTGAACATACCAGGACAAGTTATATACCGGGAACATGCGGGTTCATGCTGGGAAACCTGCAGACAGTATTCCTGAAAAGAAGCAAATGCACAGTGATGACTGCAGATCTTAACCTTCCTGCCTTCTTGGGACCTTTTTGTGCCACTGCTATGTGTTAAATGGCTGCCATTTCCACTGTGTTCAGTGGAATATAACCAAACTTGCCACAGGATAGTTTTTACCTGTCAATGTTAATATTCCAGTGTGAATTCCTTAAATCAGCCTAAAATGGCTGAGCAGCAGAAATCCCCACACCCATCACCCTGGGGACCATTTTCTGCCCATTGACTTCCATTATAAACGCTATTTTTCAACCCCAAATTATCATCATATGATTTTATTTTTTCTTCTTTTCTTGGATGTCAATGAAGACTCAGGGCCTTGAAGTTTTAATTTTTAAATTGCAAAAAAAATGCAAAAAAAATAATGGCAGGTCAAAATGTATGTTGGTGCCAATCTTTGGTCCATCTAAAGGCCTACTTATAATGACAATCACATATTACTTCAACTGGTTTTTTGTGGAAATATTTAGTTTCGTTTTTTGGTTTTTGGGGCTTATAACACAGGGCGCTCATGTAATAACACTGGGATTTGAAGGGTTAAAACAACGAAAATATAATTAAAACTTTACATGAATATTTCAGGGAGAAGTAGTTTTACAAGGTTGGCTAATTTAAAGTGGAATAAAATATGGATATATGGTCTTTTTATGGCGTGGCTGAGAATGGTCCCTAGGGTGATGGGTGTGAGTTTTTTAACCTTCCTGCCTTCTCGGGACCTTTTTGTGCCACTGCTATGTGTTAAATGGCTGCCATTTCCACTGTGTTCAGTGGAATATAACCAAACTTGCCACAGGATAGTTTTTACCTGTCAATGTTAATATTCCAGTGTGAATTCCTTAAATCAGCCTAAAATGGCTGAGCAGCAGAAATCCCCACACCCATCACCCTGGGGACCATTTTCTGCCCATTGACTTCCATTATAAACGCTATTTTTCAACCCCAAATTATCATCATATGATTTTATTTTTTCTTCTTTTCTTGGATGTCAATGAAGACTCAGGGCCTTGAAGTTTTAATTTTTAAATTGCAAAAAAAATGCAAAAAAATAATGGCAGGTCAAAATGTATGTTGGTGCCAATCTTTGGTCCATCTAAAGGCCTACTTATAATGACAATCACATATTACTTCAACTGGTTTTTTGTGGAAATATTTAGTTTCGTTTTTTGGTTTTTGGGGCTTATAACACAGGGCGCTCATGTAATAACACTGGGATTTGAAGGGTTAAAACAACGAAAATATAATTAAAACTTTACATGAATATTTCAGGGAGAAGTAGTTTTACAAGGTTGGCTAATTTAAAGTGGAATAAGATATGGATATATGGTCTTTTTATGGTGTGGCTGAGAATGGTCCCTAGGGTGATGGGTGTGAGTTTTTTAAAGGATGGCAGGAGGGTTAAAGGATGGCAGGAGGGTTAAGGACATACTGACATGTGATAATTTCTTCACCGTCTACACTCTTGGTCAGGAGTAGGGATGGGTATCGTTTAGGTTTTATCCGATACCGGTGCCAAATCGGTACTTTTGAAACGGTGCCGGTGCTTAAACGGTGCTCGAACCGGTGCTTAAAGAACGGAGAACACAAAATTGGTCCAAAAACCTCTCATGTTCAGCTGGTTTTTTTTGTAAAAAGATAACAATGTGTGCCTTTTCTGCAGCTATGTGGCATATATGGCATCACTCTTGGCTGGAAGCAGTGCTTAAACAATGGAAAAAACACAAACTTTGTCCAAAACCTCTCATGTTTAGCTGTTTCCCACTTTTTCTTTGGTCATTTTAGCCTTTTTGGCCAGGGTGAAGGGAGCATCTGCCATCAAACAAGAGGACAGCCGCATGTAGCTATGATGATGTTTGCTAGTTCACCTTACATGCATTAATGTAATAACGTGGTTAGCCTACTCAACGTAAATTACACACGAACAACATGAAGCTACTCATGCAGAGAAGAACGGCTGCTGCTGCATCATCATCCGTCATCATTTCTGCTACACTGGCAGAGCTAGGGGCCAGGACTCTATTCTTCGGGTTTTTGGGGGATGTTGCTCCGGGTCCGATAACTGGCAACCCACCCGACGTGCACGGTGTGAGGTCTCGCAGCAAGCTTTCAAATACGGCTCATTTCTGGGCTTTAAAAAAAAATGCTATGCGTCGCCAGCTGTTTAATCGGATTCTTGGTGTTACCTCCTTTGACAGTATCACAGTATCAGCTTAAAGCACTTGTTGCAGGCTGCTGAGTTTGCATATTTTGCTGTGAAGTACAGCCAGACTTTTGACCGCTTCGCCTTGGACATTTTTAATCTGTGGCTCTGCTCTAACAGAACGTACGTACCTGGCCCCGCCTACTATCCTCGGAAACGTAAAATGATTGGCTAAAAGTGTATCACAGCTCAGGAAAAAAAAGCACCGAAATAAAGCACCGAAATAAAGCACCGAAATGTGCGCTGCTTTTCGGTCTGGTTACTACCGTTTATGTCAGAACACCGGTACCCATCCCTAGTCAGGAGTATCAGAGTGCAAGTGTAGTTTTGGGACAATATCTTTTGTACACAAATAAAGTGAAAATTGACTGGGAAGCCGACAGGCATTACTTTTTACTTTTTGTGACTGTGAACAATTTTAAATGGTTTCAAAACAAATGTCCTTGGTAACTTTGAATCAACATAGTCTGTGATAAACAATTTGCTATGTTTATCTGATAATTTCTTCTTAACAAATAAATGTGCATAACTTCACAAGAACTTGAATAACAACATTATAGTTGTTAAGTATTATTATAGTTTTTATGTTGAGTCTTAGTGGAAGAGTCATGTTTGACCTTAACTTAAAAAATTTGAATTAACTGTTTAGGGGCTAAATATTAGTTATTGAGATTACTGTTTAGGAACTACTGGACAAACTATTGGACAAATAATATAATTTTAAATACAATAAGCATTTGTAACCTAATTCCACTGGAAACCATACCTGACTATGCAATAACACTGCCACCAGATGTTGTGGTATATTGTAAATAATTAACTTTTTCTGTCCTTCGACGTGCAGTTTTGTCTACATCATCATGATACAAATTAATCCTTTTTTTCTTCCTCAGAACTTTTCTTTCTCATAGTCACGTTTCGATTGTAGACTTTGATACTGATACATACAGTGGGGCAAAAAAGTATTTAGTCAGCCACCGATTGTGCAAGTTCCCCCACTTAAAATGATGACAGAGGTCAGTAATTTGCACCAGAGGTACACTTCAACTGTGAGAGACAGAATGGGGAAAAAAAATCCATGAATTCACATGGTAGGATTTGTAAAGAATTTATTCGTAAATTAGGGTGGAAAATAAGTATTTGGTCACCTCAAACAAGGAAAATCTCTGGCTCTCACAGACCTGTAACGTCTTCTGTAAGAAGCTTTTCTGTCCCCCACTCGTTACCTGTATGAATGGCACCTGTTTGAACTCATCATCTGTATAAAAGACACCTGTCCACAGCCTCAAACAGTCAGACTCCAAACTCCGCCATGGCCAAGACCAAAGAGCTTTCGAAGGACACCAGGAAAAGTATTGTAGACCTGCACCAGACTGGGAAGAGTGAATCTACAATAGGCAAGCAGCTTGGTGTGAAAAAATCAACTGTGGGAGCAATCATCAGAAAATGGAAGACATACAAGACCACTGATAATCTCCCTCGATCTGGGGCTCCACGCAAGATCTCATCCCGTGGGGTCAAAATGATCATGAGAACGGTGAGCAAAGATCCCAGAACCACACCGGGGGACCTGGTGAATGAACTGCAGAGAGCTGGGACCAAAGTAACAAAGGTCACCATCAGTAACACACTACAACGGCAGGGAATCAAATCCCGCAGTGCCAGACGTGTTCCGCTGCTGAAGCCAGTGCATGTCCAGGCCCGTCTGAAGTTTGCCAGAGAGCACATGGATGATACAGCAGAGGATTGGGAGAATGTCATGTGGTCAGATGAAACCAAAGTAGAACTTTTTGGTATAAACTCAACTCGTCGTGTTTGGAGGAAGAAGAATACTGAGTTGCATCCCAAGAACACCATACCTACTGTGAAGCATGGGGGTGGAAACATCATGCTATGGGGCTGTTTTTCTGCCAAGGGGACAGGACGACTGATCCGTGTTAAGGACAGAATGAATGGGGCCATGTATCGTGAGATTTTGAGCCAAAACCTCCTTCCATCAGTGAGAACTTTGAAGATGAAACGAGGCTGGGTCTTCCAACATGACAATGATCCAAAACACACCGCCCGGGCAACAAAGGAGTGGCTCCGTAAGAAGCATTTGAAAGTCCTGGAGTGGCCTAGCCAGTCTCCAGACCTCAACCCCATAGAAAATCTGTGGCGGGAGTTGAAAGTCCGTGTTGCTTGGCGACAGCCCCAAAACGTCACTGCTCTCGAGAAGATCTGCATGGAGGAATGGGCCAAAATACCAGCTACTGTGTGTGCAAACCTGGTAAAGACCTATAGTAAACGTTTGACCTCCGTTATTGCCAACAAAGGTTATGTTACAAAGTATTGAGTTGTATTTTTGTTATTGACCAAATACTTATTTTCCACCCTGATTTACGAATAAATTCTTTACAAATCCTACCATGTGAATTCATGGATTTTTTTTTTTACATTCTGTCTCTCACAGTTGAAGTGTACCTCTGGTGCAAATTACTGACCTCTGTCATCATTTTAAGTGGGGGAACTTGCACAATCGGTGGCTGACTAAATACTTTTTTGCCCCACTGTATATTTCCTTGAGAATGCTTCTCACTTTGCTAGATGTTGTGAGGGTTTGCTAGGGTTTTTGTTAACCAGCCACTTAGTTATCTTCTGTGATATTCTAGATCTGCTGGTGTTACAGATCTGGCTCTTGCACACCTTTTGCTCATAAAAAAGGACTGTTCATACATCTGCTCCATGAGCATACTACACTGACACCACTCGTGATAAAAATCTGTCAATGGGAAAACAGTCAACTGTAGTGCAGATGAAAAGGTGATAAGGTTTGTTGGCCTGCGCCACCACCAATCTGTTCAAGGCAGGAAGAACTGCCCACAGGAGGCCAGAAATGACAAGGCCACTGCAGAATAATGCTCCCACACATGGCTTGGGTACTGAGGGAAGGATATCTCTCTCTCAGAGGTGCCATAACATGGTCTAGATGCCTGCCTTTTAAGAAAGGGCTACAAAAGGGATAACAAACAGCACAGTTTGGTTGTGCTTTAGCTGAGTGATAATTTAAGAACTAAGATAGAAAATTCATTTCCATTAATGAGCATGGTTTTTGATCAAAAAGATTTGAATAGTTATCACTCTAGCCCAGAATTATTTGGGATAAACAGATTAGAATCATTATTAACATATGATTAATGCTTCTAAAAAATGTAATCCCTGAGAGAACAATAATCTATTTAATCACCAAGGGACTAAATCCAATGTATTCTTTGCAAAGGTACACACACACACACACAAAGGTAATTGCTCTAAATTTTAGCATTATGAACTTGACATTAACAATTAAGTTCACAATCAAGAGTGTCATGCTGTTTTTGTGCCGTGACATCACACCAGCTGGAGCTGTGATCATCCTAAATTTAAGATGACAGCAAGTGAAAAACATTGTCAACATGATTTAGACATGTGATATCTAGCCAGAGTGTCTTGTGTTTTAACACATTATGCTTAGTTAAACGTTAGAAATGTCATTATTATCAGGTGGTTTTAGCTTATCTGCTATATCTGGGTTCATATCATGATAGGCTAAGATGTCCATCCTTCTGTCTTCTCTCCATGTTGGGAATGCCTTGGGTCTTCCCAAGGCCAGACAGAAAACATAATCGCCCCAGCTTGTTCTGATTCTGCCCTGAGGTTTTTGTTTTCCCTGCTGGCCAGAAATAACTACTTCCAGGAGCCATCTCAAACTACCTCATCTGTCTCTTCTCGACACAGAGGAGCTGTGGTTCAGTTTGGCGCTCCCTCTGGATATCTGAGCTCTGCACCTTGTTTCCAAGGATGACCACTAGATGCCCTGCAAAGGAAACTCTTAGTTATTTTAGGGTAGATTGTTTGGTGAAGCAAGTGCCTCCCTTTCTAGCTAACTTCTGTCTTCACCTTATTGGTCAGGCCACAGGTCAAACTGATTATTGTAGTGGGCCTTATACCTTTTTTTTTGTTACTTTACTGTAGTTTACCTTATTTAAGTAAGTAAATTTGGTTGCCCTCGAGAATAGCAGAGGTGCAATCCAAATAGTCCTGAGTGTAGAGGATGACAGAGTTGACCCAGTTACAAGGCTGAATTTCCACAAAAACTTTGTGTTCTCCATTGAATCACTTAGGAAATATCTCATAACTGCTGATAATGTGCAAGAATCATAAATAAGTAAGCAGAAGATGGAGTCTTGAGACACTGGGATTTCTGTCTGCTAAACAGATTGTTCACCACCATATGATGTAAAAGCAGCCCTCATCGCATCTTATTAATTCCCCAATTAGTTCCTCAATTCTGGCTGTCATGGATTTAATGTCTCAGCAGTAAGCTGGAAAATTATTGTCTAGACATTGTCAATAAGTTAAAGTCTGTCTCATACAAATAATACATAACCAAGGTCGCTTGTAAAAATAATCATTTAACAAAATGAGAGTGCTGATGGACTAGTGAAGTCACATTCAGTACAAGTATTACTGAGGCAGATCCTGAAAGATCATTTAACTTATTGCTTGTTCTAGGAAACATGAGATAATAATAGTTCTGACAAGGATCCATGGGTTACTCAAGAATAAAATAGAGAGAGGGAACCTTTAGAGCAAAACTGTTTGCATATCATGAAAAACAACTTCCTCATTAAAAATGTTGCTTTCATTTCAAGTGCAATCTATAGCTGTAAGAAAATGTTTATGTACCATTGTCACAATAAATTGTTTTTTGCTTTTTATATGTCAGGACAAAATAAAAAGTCCTCAGATTTCAGTATCATGCCATGTCACAATTAAGGCTCAAGAAAGTGATGGGTGATGAGAAAACTAAACTTTTCTTTTATTAGTCAATGTTCTGATTAGGGATGGGTACCGGTGTCCGGTGCCATGATGGCACCGGTTCTGACATAAACGGTAGTAACCAGACACAAAAGCAGCGCACATTTCGGTGCTTTATTTCGGTGCTTTTTTTCCTGAGCTGTGATACACTTTAGATTCTAGCCAATCATTTTACGTTTCCGAGGATAGTAGGCGGGGCCAGGTACGTACGTTCTGTTAGAGCAGAGCCACAGATTAAAAATGTCCAAGGCGAAGCGGTCAAAAGTCTGGCTGTACTTCACAGCAAAAGATGCAAACTCAGCAGCCTGCAACAAGTGCTTTAAGCTGATACTGTGATACTGTCAAAGGAGGTAACACCTCAAATCCGATGAAACACCTGGCGACGCATAGCGTTTTTTTTAAAAGCCCAGAAATGCGCCGTATTTGATAGCTTGCTGCGAGACCTCACACCGAGCACATCTACTGCGGGTGGGTTGCCTGTTATGCAACATCCCCCAAAAACACGAAGAGGAGATGGAGATGATGACGGCAGCAGCAGCCGTTCTTCTCTGCGTGAGTAGCTAATTTACGTTGAGTAGGCTAACCACGTTATTACTGTTAAGGTTCAAAATTGAGGAGGGAGAGTACAAACCACCCTTGGTCCAGAAGGTCTTGGTCAAACAATGATTTTAATGAACACACGTGTGGGAAGATACTCTGTACGCCGACAGCAAGTGATCTCCGACTTAATCAAAGCATAAACAGATATTTTATAGCATCAGGGTTCGATTTACTGACGCCCCTTCATGCGTCACAGATACATTTTATACATAGATCAGATCAACACCACAATGACTTTTCACCCAGAAGATCATCTTCTATTTTCATGGCTGGTACTTTCCGTTCTTATCTTAAAGTAAATTGTTCCTCTTTCTTGCCGAGACAACAAGGACGGTTCCTCTTTTACCGAGACACTTTTGCAGTTACAACCAGACATGACTAATCTCTCCTCTAAATAAATTTAACTCATGTGTGTGTGTCACGACCTCACATGCTCTTTCTCAATTCACCTGTTGCACTTCTGACCTTTCACCAGACCAGAGGCTCACTGAGACTATGTGTATGTCTTCTACTAAATAAATGTTTTAACCAAGAACTTCTACTTAAAAGCTTAATACAAGAATATGAACATATAAAAGATATTAAAATGAACTGTTGTGTAAGCATGTACTGCAATTCCTTCTATGTTCTAGTTTTCCCTCAGCATGGATCATCTAGACACTCTCACTAGATGAAGCTTAAGACCATTAATGAACCTGAACATCAACTCAAATAAGCACAGATATGCATTGTGTATAAAATAGTCATAACTGCTTAAGGCCTTCTTAAAGCTATCTGTTACATTGTTAAAGCCTCGTCTTAGCCTGCTGCTCAAAATAACTTTCACTTCTGCAAAACTCTCCAAGCCTGTTTCCTGTCAGCCTGTGACTTTTAGCCTTTCTGAAAGACACACACTGTTCAACCCCTGAACGCAATATAAACTCCAGATTATATTATTAATGCAATGGTAATGATGACAATTATTTAACAATAGCAGTAAAATAATTTCCCTGCTCCACACTCCCTCTCTCGACCTCTGGAACACCAGAGGTCGCAATACATTGTGTCCTCGCTCAGACCCTCTCTAGCCGTCCTCTGGCTCAACCAGCTCCCATTCGAGAACACTCCATGTGTAAGCTAAGGTTTTCTCGGTCCCTCTCTGGTGGTTCAGCAGGCCTCGAGATCTCCAGGATCCTCGCCCCTCCTGTGGTCGCCGAGATCGATCTTCTGCAAAGGAAACAAAACACCTTTTCCTGCACCTCCCTAACTTATCCTATTTGGGACTCTGTAATCAAAAGCCTGATCCTAATTATGTTCTTAACTTATTGACTTATATTTATATATATTCTTCAACGTTACTCATCCCTTTAAAACTCTTTAAGCCCTGCTTTCACGTCCGGTTGCTCGCTCTATTTTTACCTTATCTGATCATCAACATCCTGTGCACAAATTGTCGCTGCTGCAAGTTCCTCTACTCTAAAAGATCCAAAAGAAAACAACCACTTTAATCAATTAAGTTTAAGCATATAAGCAATTACTCCTGTATACATTTCATCATAGCTAAATGCTGCCTTGAAACAACTCCTATGTGTTAACTTCATTTTAACCTCACATTTCCTATGTTATAACCCGTTTTGGTATAGCCTTTTTATTTCATTTTGCTCCTTTTAATGTAACAATACCTTCTAATTCTAATTTATCAGACTTAACCAAAATATATGCTTTCCTTCCTCTTTGGTCCTTCTTTAAGTTCAGTTAAAAGCTAAATGAATTTGAGGCCTTTTGCCTGGAATCAATACTGTCATGTGTGTTTCTTAACTCTGTGTCTGTAAGCGTGTGCAATCCTTCAATAACTTCAATAACTCATATCAAAAAATGCAATATGTATAAAAATCATTTCTATTTATAAGCTCTCCCCTTTATCCTAAACATACCACCTATGTAATATCTGTATGTGTAAGCCTACATTATAACCACTTCTTCTAAAGATCAAAAAAGAAATCAAACCTGTTCTACTCCTTCAACCCTCACTAATTTTCCCTCTAAGATTTATTCACAGCTTTGAACCCTGGTATTGTATCTTCTAAACAGGATTCAGTTCTTTAATCCTTTAACCTTAACATAAAAATAACAGTTTCAGTTTTACCATATCCAAATGATCAAAAACCCCAAAAGTCCTAAAATGATCCTAAATTATTAAACAATTAAATTAATAAACCCTAAACCCCCCTTTATCTTGATACATTTCATGTGTCAAGATACTATACAAAACTTAAAAATGCTCAGTTTTCCCCACTCATGTTCCAATCTATATCATAAAAATAAACTTAAAACAGAACAATT
The DNA here is from genome assembly GCF_057381845.1 of Rhamphochromis longiceps. Taxonomy (NCBI): domain Eukaryota; kingdom Metazoa; phylum Chordata; class Actinopteri; order Cichliformes; family Cichlidae; genus Rhamphochromis; species Rhamphochromis longiceps. The sequence goes on from NC_140563.1 coordinate 37,686,517, forward strand.
ATCAGTCATGTGTTTCTACAATTAATGGTAACTGAGTTACATCAAAATGTTTCCCCTTTAACATTTGGCATTCTCCCAACAATATACTATAATCCCATAATCTAACCCCAGTCAATAAAACAAAACAGAAATTTTCTCTGGTAAAAGCAAATTGTTTGTCCACATTTATTCATCCTCACATTCACTCACACATTCACTCCATATTTTTGCTAATAGTGGAGCTCCCCGCGTCAGATTCTCCACCCTCAGCAAAATGAGCTCAGTCATTTTTTATTTTCCATAGGAAAATATTTCTTTATGCTTTTAGACTGGATTGACTCGCATAAAATCCTTTTTACAGGGACTTACGACCTGAATAGTCCCCAGGTAGCTTTCTCCTCAGCCAATTGTAATCTGGAAAGCCCCCTTATATTTGCTCCTCCCGAGAATTTTCAGCGCCGTTATTCACTGTTGCAGGCCTGCTTAAAACAGAAATGAAAAATAGAGCTGATTATTAGCTCATGAGAACACAAAACAAAATCACCTGACAGGTTTTCTTTAAGTGCACTGTTACAAAATAATGGGCCCAATTTTAGACATGTCGATGTTTCCTAAAACTCCCTCTATTAAAAACAAAAACAACAACCCAAACCTAACTGACAGAATCAACCCATCACCACAACAACCTCAACAACCTTAAACACACAAAAGTTTTGCCACCACATAATTTCACCTCCTCAATACACCGAAAGTCTCATTAAAACCACACAATTTGCACACAAAAATCACCCCCTTATGCTCTGTAACATACTTCAATTCAGCATAAAACATAACCCCCCTTACAACAACATATCACTAAACTATAAATTTCCTACCCAAATCTGTACTTCTCTTCTCTGCTATGCTTCCTCTTCTGAAAGTCACTTCCTCAGTCACACACACACACAGGAAGTTCCTTCGTCACCACTCACTCCAACTAATTTGCATACTGAGTCATCTCTCAATGAGTTGCTGTAACAAGAGAAACATATGTATAAACATTACCACCTTATTAAATTATTTTATTTCTTTCTACAGTGATCACTGGTTTTGATCACTTAGTACGAGAGAGCACTCCTAAGTCACTCTTTTTAAAACTACTTTAATCACTTTTTGTTTTCATAACTCCCTTTGTCATATGGCTTCTTCTATTCCTCAATTACAAACTCAAATGCATTTTATTAAACATTCACACCATTGTATCATTCATACAAAATAGCAAGCTGTTCTTCATTGCATATGTTTGTGTTCTTAGCCAGGTTTAATCAGTGTCTATGCATTAAACTCCATGAGCTTGTCTTGTCTTTATAAGGTTAATGCATTTTCTGTTTGTGTATGTGAATTTGCATATGTTGCTTTTGCAGTGTGTCAGACTCCTGCACAATTCTCCACTCAAGCCGTCAGTTGTCTTTCCCAAATTTGCTAACCCAAATTTTAAGTTCCCACCTTATTAACAGCATCCCTGCTCCTCAGCCAGAAGTTAGGGCCCACTTGTCAGGTTTATGGAGACATGGCGCTGTGAACAATTCAACCAGAAACTTGCCTTGGCATGTCCAGTCAAGTTAACCTACAGGTTTCTTCCGACCGCTGCATGGGGAGAATTGATCCAGGTCTCTTTCGCCCCTAAAGAAACACAACTGAGACATTTTCATTATTATCATAAGTACTTAAACTACCCGTTTCCCTCTCTCTGGTCAGAAATCCCAACTTATGTCATGTATATACGTGTAAGCAGGTCTTCATTGCTTTTCCTATGTATTTTGTTAACGTTCAGTGAGTGTAAGCTGCTTTCTTCATTGCCTCTATATGTTATAGTCAGGTTTAATTCATGCATCTTTTCCCTGATTTCTTAATTCAAAACTATCTCACTTCTGATTCTTTCCAGAAATAATTTCACATGTAACACTTTGTCTATGTATGTTTTCTATTCTTGTTTACCTCTTTGTTTGTGACGGTGGACATCTCTAAACCATCATGAGTTCAGGCTTTCATTTCAATCCTAATTACACCCTGTATTCTCACAGTCGAACTCGTCCGGCTTCGCCTCTCACTGGTCACTGTCCTCTTCTCTCAGTGTCCTTTTGTTGTCTTGAATTCCAGCAAACACAGTCTGTTTCTTCTCTGTTTCTCTTCAGTATTTTCCTTTTGGATCAAGTCCCAGCCTGGCAAAATACCACATTCAGTGCCTTTAAACAGTCATGTCACACTGTTCTTACCAGCCTGCTGTCCACCGTGCATGTTTCATCACGTGGTTTCTTCTTTTCTGTTGATCCTCTCAGTCATCTCTTTCAAGATTACTCCAAGCATGGCAAATCTGACAATCAATGTCCAGTGCTTTCCACAGCTCATTATCCCACTGTTCAACTGCCCCGCCTGTAATTTACAGTACATGTTGCACCGTGTGCTTTTCCATGCTGCTGCTGGTCCCGTCAGTTTGGTTTCAGTGTTAACGAGTCAGTTGCACTGTCTTTTGGCTGCTGTTAATTCTTGAAGTCCACGATGTTCTGTCGGTCTTCATCAGGAGATTAACTGTCCTTTGAGCTTCTTCTCAGGATGGGGACAAGTGCGAGGTCAAGCTGTAAAATTTTAAGCCAAAATCTGGCCTGTTTTCTCCCAATTATGCTACTCTAGTGGTTTTGGCGCCGTACTCAAAATTCCAGGTTGAGAGAAGTACACCATTATTTATCTGTAATCTGTGTTGACACACTAAAACATACAATTAATATCCTTTTCATTTCTTTTCTCAAAACCTCCATTCGCTTTATCTGCCTAGAGTTTAACTCATCTGTTTCTCTCTCTGGGTGCTCACTCGTCACAGTCACTTCCTTTTATGCGCATGTAACTTCCTGTCACACACACACAGCTTCTCAGAGCAGCTCAAGCTGCTTTTCTGTTTCTGCAGGCTAATCAAACTTATTTTGTATTTACAATCTACAAACCCTCTGTAATTCTACTAACTTTTGATCTAAAATGTAGCATCATTCACACAATGATTTCATAATCCTCTCACACACACACCTTTTAAATAAACTAAACTCTTATAACATCACTCATGCATCTCTTAAATTAAAAACACTTTCAAACTTTAAAACATCCTACTTTACATCACCAAAGAAATACCTCTCACACCTTTATTCATCATTCAAAACCTTCTAGTCACCGCATTCACACACTTAAAGTGTGACCAGAGTTGAGGAATATAGCTCAAAACACACTTTCCTAAGAGTATTTTAGACATGCTTGTCATAATCAAAAAGAGCAAGTAAAAAACAAACAAACAAAAAATTGAAACCTCCATTAATTCTCACCGCACACACAAGAAATTGAAAAAATAAAACACACCAGCAACTATTGCTGGAGAGAAGTTACTACTGAAAGTAATATGTTAATCTTAAGTATACACAGTGCACTCAATATATTTATATATCTACATCCAACTTCAGTCAATTACTATACATCCCCTACGGCAACTCAAAACTTTATTTATAGCCCTCTAATAAACATAAATGGCATTTTAAACACACACTCAACAATGTTTGCAGCAGTATTTGTAAAACCAACTGTGGCTTAAACAGTTCACTGCTTACTCATTTGCATTTTCACACTCACACACACACATCTAAAAATAGCAGCAGGCAGTCAGTGCATTACTGACTCGACACACAGAGATCTCTCACACCAAATTTTCTTATTCTATATTACAACGACGTCTTATATTTACAACCACTGTCAGATCTGTCAGCTTTAGCGCCTACCCAATTTCGACAAATTTAAAATAACCGCCCAGCGGATGAACTCCCTGAGTTTTTTGCGACCAATTAACCAGTATCTGTCCAACAGTTTCTGGCCTCATCTCTAAAGTCCCTAACACAATTTAAAAGCGTCAACCAACCCAAACTTTGCCTGAAGCTCTATTTTTGGCATTTCACAGCCAAGGCTTTCCCCGAAGTTTTAAGTTAAAGTTACACGCCCAAAGTCCAACTTCTGCTGACCAAAAAAGCGCAGGTACCGTTCCAAACGGTAGAGTGGTCCAACCACTAGCTTATTCCAGGATGCCCTGTACCCCACAGTTAAGCCACACTGAACTAACCCTCTTCGCCGAGAGGTCAATGTCGCGCGTCCACGGCAAGGAGGGAGCGTAACCTCCGGGCTCTGCGCTTCCTAGAACCCCCACGGTTCCGTTCTAAGATAATTTATAATACTTTGGAACAACAGTAAAACACCCAACAAAGTGTAAGACTGAAGCAGGTCCAACCTTATAACCAAAAAATAACCAAATTCCCTAACATACTAAAATCATTGAGCAGTCCAACTGCTTACCACGGTCCAACCGTATTAAATCCTTTTAGCGGTCCAACCGCATTCAATCATTACCAGCAGTCCAACTGCTTTTAAATCCTCAGTACTGTCATGAGATTCTCATCAAAATCAAAGCAGACATTTACCGGCAACTTTTACTGAATAGACATTTAATTTTATCATCCAATTCAGCACACTTCGGATAAAATCAACAGGCCTGTGCCTACCTCTTTTTAAAGGCGCCTGTCCCCTCAGTTTGGTTGCCGGGTCACGCCTGCCTGTCTGACCACAACGGACCATACATCACCGTCTACACCTCCAATCCTCCCTCCTCAACCACCGGACGAGCCCCCAAATGTTAAGGTTCAAAATCGAGGAGGGAGAGTACAAACCACCCTTGGTCCAGAAGGTCTTGGTCAAACAATGATTTTAATGAACACACGTGTGGGAAGATACTCTGTACGCCGACAGCAAGTGATCTCCGACTTAATCAAAGCATAAACAGATATTTTATAGCATCAGGGTTCGATTTACTGACGCCCCTTCATGCGTCACAGATACATTTTATACATAGATCAGATCAACACCACAATGACTTTTCACCCAGAAGATCATCTTCTATTTTCATGGCTGGTACTTTCCGTTCTTATCTTAAAGTAAATTGTTCCTCTTTCTTGCCGAGACAACAAGGACGGTTCCTCTTTTACCGAGACACTTTGCAGTTACAACCAGACATGACTAATCTCTCCTCTAAATAAATTTAACTCATGTGTGTGTGTCACGACCTCACATGCTCTTTCTCAATTCACCTGTTGCACTTCTGACCTTTCACCAGACCAGAGGCTCACTGAGACTATGTGTATGTCTTCTACTAAATAAATGTTTTAACCAAGAACTTCTACTTAAAAGCTTAATACAAGAATATGAACATATAAAAGATATTAAAATGAACTGTTGTGTAAGCATGTACTGCAATTCCTTCTATGTTCTAGTTTTCCCTCAGCATGGATCATCTAGACACTCTCACTAGATGAAGCTTAAGACCATTAATGAACCTGAACATCAACTCAAATAAGCACAGATATGCATTGTGTATAAAATAGTCATAACTGCTTAAGGCCTTCTTAAAGCTATCTGTTACATTGTTAAAGCCTCGTCTTAGCCTGCTGCTCAAAATAACTTTCACTTCTGCAAAACTCTCCAAGCCTGTTTCCTGTCAGCCTGTGACTTTTAGCCTTTCTGAAAGACACACACTGTTCAACCCCTGAACGCAATATAAACTCCAGATTATATTATTAATGCAATGGTAATGATGACAATTATTTAACAATAGCAGTAAAATAATTTCCCTGCTCCACATTACATTAATGCATGTAAGGTGAACTAGCAAACATCATCATAGCTACATGCGGCTGTCCTCTTGTTTGATGGCAGATACTCCCTTCACCCTGGCTAAAAAGGCTAAAATGACCTAAGAAAAAGTGGAAAACAGTTAAACATGAGAGGTTTTGGACAAAGTTTGTGTTTTTTCCATTGTTTAAGCACTGCTTCCAGCCAAGAGTGATACCATATATGCCCCATAGCTGAAGAAAAGGCTAACATTGTTATATTTTTACAAAAAACAGCTGAACATGAGAGGTTTTTGGACCAATTTTGTGTTCTCCATTCTTTAAGCACCGGTTTGAGCACCGTTTGAGCACCGGCACCGTTTCAAAAGTACCGATCGGATAAAACCTAAACAATACCCATCCCTAGTTCTGATGGGAATTGGGTTATGGCATTAACAAAATATGTGATGGGACACTCAGCCATCCACACATTTACTGTGTTAAGAACATGCTACTTTCTGGATATCTAGTGTACTGATGTACAAAACCTTTCAGTACGAATTCAATGCTTATGATACTAGATTTTCACACCTCTTCCTACTTTATAGCTTGTTTTTTTCCACAATATATTGTTAGTTGTGGTCTCTAATGTTGCATCACCTAAGACTTTGTGGGTCTAGAAGAGGTGAGGGTGTTGAATCGCTTTCAAATGCAACCACGCACTCTCTCACACATACACCCTGTAAATGGATTTATGCACAGTATTAAAAAACTAATAAGTCAGACATTGCTGTACACCAGTGCACATGGCTGAACAAAGAGACTCACTTGAATGGACTAATATTCAATCATTTCCTGTCATTTTGATAAGTTTGGAAACACTGCTGTAATAGCCTTTTCAACATACTTCTTCACAGCATTTGCACAAGCAATCTCTGGAATTAATAGAGTAACAGGGAAAGCTTTCCTTTACACACACATATATACATATATATACAGACACATATGTATACACACATACATACACACACACACACACACACACACACACACACATATACATACATACATATATATATATATGTATATGCGTTTGTGTATATGTGTGTGTGTATATGCGTTTGTGTATATGTGTGTGTGTGTATATGCATATGTGTATATGTATATATATGTAATAGCAGCTGGATGGAATGGGAGTTCCAAAGTACCAGCCTTTGGAAGGGGAAGGTGCATAAGAAATACAGCAAGCTGTCCATACCTGAGGCCTTGGAAACTGCCAAGCAAAGACTCAAAGCCTTGGCCAGCCGCTTGAGGAGGTACACCAGAGAGATAGAAGGCAGGAGAATAAACCAGCTGTTCTCCACAGAACCAGCAAAGGTGTACTCTCAGTGGCAAGGGACCAATAATAATAAGAGAACAGCACCACCAAGGCTGGAGACGGAGCAATACTGGAAGAGCATATGGGAGAAGGACGCAACCCATAACGGCAATGCTCAGTGGCTAGTGGATCTGAGGGTAGACCACAGCGACCTCCCTGAACAGGGTCCAGTAACCATCACAGTGGCAGATATCCAAGAAAGGGTCTCCAGTATGAAGAGTTGGACAGCACCAGGGCCCGACATGGTTCACGCCTACTGGCTGAAGAAGCTGACTGCACTCCACGAGCGTCTGGCAGCACAAAAGAACTAGCTGCTAGTTAACAAGAGACACCCGGAATGGCTAACCGAAGGTCGGACGGTCCTGATCCCCAAGGACCCCAAGAAGGGACCGGTCCCCTCCAACTACCGACCAATAACCTGCCTCAGTACTACATGGAAGCTCCTGTCAGGCATCATATCGGCTAAGATGAACAGGCACATGGGTCAATACATGAGCGGGACACAGAAAGGAATTGGCAAGAATACCAGAGGCGCAAAACACCAGCTACTGGTAGACAGAACAGTCAGCCGAGACTGCAAGACCAGACTGACCAACCTGTGCACTGCCTGGATTGATTACAAGAAGGCCTATGACTCAATGCCCCACAGCTGGATACTGAAATGCCTAGAATTGTACAAGATCAATGGGACCCTAAGAGCCTTCATCAGGAACTCAATGGGGATGTGGCGTACAACACTAGAGGCCAACTCCAAGCCAATAGCACAAGTCACCATCAAGTGCGGGATCTACCAAGGAGATGCTCTGTCCCCACTGCTGTTCTGCATAGGCCTGAACCCCCTCAGTGAGATCATTAACAAGACTGACTACGGATACCGACTACGGAACGGAGCAGTTGTCAGCCATCTCCTCTACATGGATGACATCAAGCTGTATGCCAAGAGTGAACGAGACATCGATTCACTGATCCACACTACCAGGCTATACAGCAATGACATTGGAATGTCGTTCGGACTGGAGAAGTGTAGTCGGATGGTAACAAAGAGAGGGAAGGTAGTCAGAGCTGAGATGATCAAACTACCAGAAGGCAACACTGCAGGCAATGAGGATAGCTACAAGTACTGGGGAATCCCACAGGCAAATGGGAACCTCAGTGAGCACTGCTTCTGTGGTGTAGATCAGCTGGCTGGTTTCCGTAATGGTTGCAGTAGGTGTTGTCTGTAATGCTGCATTCACATCATCTGGTAGACCTGGTACTTCACGTAGTCTTGGTAATTGGCTGGACTACTCTAATTTGTTATTGTCAGTATTAGGGCTGCCACAAACGATTATTTTGATAGTCGACTAGTCACCGATTATTTTTGCGATTAGTCGACTAATGAGATCATGCATCCATTGGACGTAAAACGTACAGCTTATTGCACCAGCATGCATCTGCTCTTATATAACTATCATTAGCTTACAGCTTTAAGTGTTTAAGGTATGTGCTAACTAAAAATAAAGACAGGATGATAGTTTATTAAATTTAAATGAAATTTGCAGATTGTTTCGGTGGAGTTTAATAAACTCAGCTGTCTGCTCCTTGCTATCTAAAATATAACAGGACACTAGAGTATATTCTCGAGCATCTCACACTTCTGGTAATCAGTTGTCTGCTTGACGTTTATTCAGCTGTGTAAAAAGTATAACTTTAATCTCAGCCAAACCGATTTACTCAGGAATAAATAAAATACTGAAAAAAGCCAAACAATAAGATTTTTAAGTTATCTAAGTGACTTATATATCATGTTTAACCTAAGTAGCGAAAGACGGCGGTGGGTTTGAAAACGATTTGCCGGGGGTCCGGTGTTCTCACCAGCTCTAGTGAGCCTTGAGCCCCGGCTAGATATCAAGCTGGTGGGTAACAGGCGTCTCCGAAAACGTCAGAGCACTTTTGAAAATATGTGGTGTCTTGATAAACCAAGCAGATATTTGAAGTTTGCACAGCTACATTCTCTCCTGAAAATATGTTAAACGTTTCTTTTGTGAAGATCGTGTTTGTCGACCGCATTTGTCAGAGTCTTCGAATTTGGACAGTCTTCGTCGTGTCGCTGTAACGTAATCGGCCTACAAATGCGGGCACAGAAGAATGCGGTTCCTGAATTTGGACACAGCTATGATACCAGACACTGCTTCTTCTTCTTCGAGGTTTAACGGCAGCTGGCATCCTTGTACATGCAGTGCTGCCATCTTCTGTTTCAGTCCGTTATTACACTCTTTAATCCTACTACTTATTCCTGCGTCTTTTGGGATCTTACAAAACTTCAAACAACGCGTCGACTATTAAATTAGTCGTCGACGATTTTAATTGTGACTAATCGACTAATCGTGGCAGCCCTAATCAGTATGTCTTAAAAACTACCTGAAAAGCGTTCAGTTGTTACAAAATGCTGCGGCAAGATTACTTATAACAACTAGATGCTGGCTTCTTTTCATTGGTTCCCTGTTAAATCCAGAATAAAATGTAAAACCACTCTTATCACATACAAGTCTCAAATAATTAGGCCCCATCTTATCTTAAAGATTTCATAGTACCGTATCACCCCAATAGAGAATTTCCCACTCAGACTGCAGGCTTACTTGTAGTTCCTAGGGTATTTAAAGGTTGAATGGGAGGCGGAGCCTAAACCTTCCAGGCACCTATTCTGCAAAACTAGCAGTTTGGATTTAGGGGACAGGCACCATCTGTACTTTTAAGATTAGGCTTAAAACTTTACTTATTGACAAAACATCAGGTTACCCTGAATCCTCCTTTAGTTACACTGCAATAAGTCTAGGCTGCTGGGCATTGTGGGAAGGCCCCACTTGTGTTTCTTCTTCACTTTTTTCACTCACTATGTGTTTATACAATACTCTGCATTTAATTATTAGTTATTACTCATCTCTAGCTCCCTTCCATAATGTGTCTTTCTCCTGCATTCCTCCCTTCAATCACAACCAGTCGTGGCAGATGGCTGCTACTCCCTGAGCCTGGTTCTGCCAGAAGTTACTTCCTGTTAAAAAGAGTTTTTCCTTCCCACTGTTGACAAAGAGATTATTCATAGTTGATAATATGATTGTTGGGTTTTGTCTGTTTTCTCTGTATTTGTAGGTTCTTTACCTTACAGTATAAAGCACTTTGATGCAACTGTTGTTCTGATTTGGTGCTCTAAACAAAATTGAATTGAAATTGAATTGGAGGGTAGGGGTGTTGATATCTCACCCCTGACCTGGCATTCTTGCTCTGCCTTGCTGGTGCGTTTGTGTTGCACGTCATCTATCTCTAGTTGTGATAGCAGTTGCTTCTTCCAGATGTTGGAACACTGAGCTACTAGTTGTTTCTCTGCAAATTTCTCATCAGTGTGTCCTGGTTCCTGCACACCTGATGTGGACTTTCTTAATCCTTGTGATGTCCGTTATATATCTCTCGCACATATTCCATGATATGTTTGGATAGCATTTGGTGTGTGGGGGGGTGTCAACAATTTGGATACACGCCCAGGTTGGGAGTCAAACCAACCTGAAGTTCTAAAGTAGTGTTGAATGGAGCCTACTCCATTTTGGAAGAATTTGACTGCAACAACACACAAAACTACTTTATTCTGCTGTTCTATGGCAAATGCAAGTTTCCAAACACAGTGCTGGGCAGTGAGCACAGGACACACTAAACAACACCGGGCTATCAAGCCAGCCTTATAAAGATAAGGTTTCTGATTGTTTGGTTCAAAACATTCACACCAGTGGCCTGCTGGAGGGCTATGGCAGTGTTCATTCTATTCCTCTTTGTACAAAGGAGCAGATACAGGTCCTGCTGATGGGTTAAGGACCATATACAACCCTGTCCAGTTCTCCTAGAGAGGGTGCTGGTCTCTTTGGATCACCTCCATGTTCTTGAGACTCTGCTGGGAGACGCCGCAAACCTTCAGGTAATGGCACATATTGATGCAGCCTGTGCAACCTCGATAGGTTCAAGTATCACTTCATGCTGCCATTAGTGACACTGGCCCTAGCCAAATGCAAAACTAGCAAATTAAATCAGTCACCTTGTCACTTATGAGTTAAGTGGCATGGTCCTGGATGGCCTGGTCTGAGTATTTCAGAAGCAGTCACTTTACTGAGATTTTTCCACATAACCATCTCTATGTATTACAGACACAGCCAAATGGCCGCCTCATACCTGACAGGGCCATGATGGATACCTGGTGGATTCCTGACTGACTGCCAGCTGATCTGTGACTGTAATGATATTCCCCACCTGTGACATGTATAATGAAAACAGACATGTTAATGCCCCTAAGTATCCTTAATGAAAACCAGTGGTAATGTCTTGTGCATCAGCCCGGGGTCACAGAGCTACTATAAGTATTTTTAGATTTTATTAAAATCCCATTTTTTAAAAGTAGGCACTGCAGAGTATGTTACTAAAATTCTTATTAATACATCTGCTAACTTTGTGATATCATGTTGAATTTAAAACAGTGATAGTTGAAAATATCCACAAGCAATTTCTATTTGAATCAGTCAGTGAAACAGTTTTCAGCACAGAACTGCATTCATGAAAACTCCAACACCAGAATATCTGTGTTTTTTGTTTTTGTTTGTTTGTTTTAATTTATCTAGGGGTAAACTGTGAAAGCATCTGTTCTCCTCCTTGAAACAAATTGAAGGTTTCAAGGGAAGGGAGGGGTTGACCCAGGGCTATGGGAAGTTACTAAAAAGTAGCTTTTCCACTTGGAGAGACACCATGCATCTTGCTTGTTTGTATATACCCCCATACCCACATCTATGTACATACTCACACACACCTTCAAGCATCTACCAATCTACATATACATACATAATACATATCTACATGTGCACGCATGCACACTCATGCACGTATACCCTTTGACATATTTTTGTGCATGTCTATACAAGTGTCCATTCAGCATCATAAGGTATTAAGACCAGTCAAGCACCGGAAAATCAGGTTAAATGAAAACAGAACGGGAAGGGAATGGATAAGATCCTTTCCCTACATTATTCACAACCCTTTTGCATACTCGAAAACCATTTTGACCAATATCTTTGAAATTTGTCTTTTCAGAGTCTTAGAGAAAAGGTCATCTTTTCCATTTCACAAATGTCTTTTACTATGGCTGACCACTCTCCAACCGTTGGTGGGTCCTTGTCCAGCCATCTTCTAGTTATTGCTTTTTTACTTGCTGCCAGAAATATTTTAAAAAGGTATTTATCTTTCGTATTCATCTCAACTGGTACATTTCCCAAATATATTGTAGCAAAGCAAAACTCAATCTCAAAACCCATTACATTTTTAATCCTCATTAGTATTTCGGCCCAATAGGATTTAATAGCTGGACAATCCCAGAATATATGGTAGTGGTCAGCCATAGTCTTGCCACATTGCCTCCAGCAGTTACCGGATTCAGGTTTGCTATTCTGAAGTGATTTATACTTAGGTGTAATGAAAAATCTCATACTGTTCTTCCAGGAAAATTCCCTCCAAAGAGGGGAGCTAGAGGTGGTTATGTTTATTTTACAAATATGCAAGCAATCTTCATACGTAAGTGTAATATTTGCTTCTTTCTCCCATCTGTTCTTAACATACTGGGTGGAGTGGCTCCTGTATGATTGTAAACATGAGTACAGTTTTGAGATCAGCTTTTTATGTACTTTAACTTTATATGTGTCGACAAACATATCAATGAGCCCCCCCTCCTCAGAATAATCCCTTGCAACTTTAATATTTTTATTAAAATGGTGTCTCAATTGTAAGTATCTGTAAAAGTCTGTTTTATTTAACCCGTAAGTTTCACTGAGTTGTAGAAAGCTGTCCATGTCTGTTTTGGTTGAGATTTTACAGTATGCTGTAATACCCTTCCAAGTCCATTCTCTAAACACCCCATCCAAATGTGCTGGTGTACCCACCTTAGGATTCGCATTTTCCTTTCTAAATTTAATTTTTTACTTTGTTTAGTCCATGTATTTAAGGCTACTTTGGTGCACTCATGCAATTTACACATATGTTTTTTCTGTAGACTTATATCACCCAGTAAAGACTGTAGAGGTATATCCAATTGAGCAAGTTCCAAATCTTGTTCCAAATTTTGCTTCATCCTCCAGTCCTCCAGGCTGAGTAAGGATAATCCACCTTGGTCTTTTGGCAACTGTAGAGTTTCAAGTCGTACCCTGGGTTTTTTACTCTGCCAAATAAATTGTGAGATCATTCTTTTCCACTCATTAAATTGTTTTATGGGAATTTCAATTGGCAGGGATTGAAAAAGAAACAACAAACGGGGTAAAACATTCATTTTCACAATTTCTATTCTACCATACAGACCAATTGTCAAAGGTGCCCATCTTCCCAAGTCCACTTTTATATTTTGTGTGATGGCATTATAATCTAAATTATAAATTTCCGTCAAATCCTTTGGTATGATGCCTCCAAGATATGTCAATTTGTTAGTATTCCATTTGAAATCATACATTTTATGTATGTTTTCTTTTGGTACATAGTTGTAAGTTAGAATTTGGGTTTTGTGTATATTTAATTTGTAGCCCGAGTATTGGCTAAACTGTTCAAGGCGCATCATCAGTTTGGGAAGACTGGAGTCCAGATTTCACTAGGTCAAAAGTATGTCATCTGCATATAAGCATATTTTACACTCCACTCCTTTAACTTGAATGCCCTTGATTTTCTGGTCTTCACTAATACATTGTGCCAGCGGCTCTATAAAAAGTGCAAACAAGGTAGGGTTTAGGGGGCACCCCTGGCGACATCCTCTCTCCAGTGTAATAGTCCTTGACAGATTTCCATTCATTTTAATCCGTGCAGTTGGACAACTGTATAGCGATTTTAAGCAGCCTATGATCTGCTCTTTGAATCCAAACTGCTTTAGTACTAGATAAAGAAATTCCCATTGCACCATATCAAAGGCTTTCTCCGCATCCAAACTCATAGCGACTGATTCAAATTGATTTTGACTCATAATATGTATTAGGTATAGTGCTCTTCTTACATTATCCTGTGTTTGTCTATATTTTATGAAACCCGTTTGGTCATGGTCAATCAAGTCAGGAATAACATTTTCCAGTCTTTTTGCGATGATTGAAGTAAATATTCTGTAATCTATGTTTAAGACTGAGATAGGTCTATATGAGGTGCACTCTGATCTGTCCTTTCCCTCCTTTGGAGGAGGGAAGCTATCATATCCTTCACGGATATGATAACAAGCTATCATATCCTTCACGGATATGATAGCTTGTTTCCAGGATCCTGGAGTCTCTCCTCCCTTCAAGATATAATTAAAACATTTTAACACCATTGGCGGCAAAAGGTCCCTATATCGCTTAAACCATTCTGCAGGGAATCCATCTCCTCCTGGCACTTTGTCTTCAGCCTAGATATAGCTTTATCAAGTTCTGCTTTAGTAACCTCTTGAGTTAGCATTTTGTTTTGTTCTTCTCCTATGGAAGGCAAATCTAGAGACCCCAGAAATCCTTTCACTAGTGATGAATCCATTATTTGTGGTTGAGTGTAAAGCTCTTTGTAATATAATGCAAAAGATTCTTCCATATCTTCAGGTTTATGGCAATAGGTCTTAGTAAGTGGATTTTTAATTTTTGTAACTGTTCTATCTGTTAATTGTTTGCGCAATTTCCATGCTAATATTTTTTTTGCTTTGGGGCCGTTTTCATAGTAGTTTTGCCTGAGATATTTTAGTTTGACTTCTATTTGTTTATGCAGAATATTGTTTAGCTCCTCCTTAATATTTTTAATTTGTTCTAAAATTTTATCATCTTTTGATTCTATATGTGCTTGTTCCAATTCTTTCAACTTATTTGACATTGATAGTCTGTTGCCTCTCTTCTTCCCTTTTCTTCCTCGCTGACCACATTATTAGTTTTCCTCTGAGCACTGCTTTCGCGGTATCCCACAAGGTACTCGGTGACACTTCACCATTGTCATTAACCTCCAAAAATTCATTAATTTCTTTCTTAATAAATTCTTCACATTTTCGGTCATTCAAAAGGCTAGTGTTCAGTCTCCATACAACGTTTCTAGGCTTAATATCCAAATGTATCTTTAGGTGTACTGATGATCAGAAACGTCTCTGGGTCCAATGTTACATTCTATTATCCTTGGTCTTTCTGATTTGCACATAAAAAAAATAGTCAATTCTTGAGTAGACACCATGCAGGTGGGAGAAAAATGTATATGCCTTTGAAGAAAGATGAAGTTCTCTCCACAAATCAATCAGCCCAACCTCATTAAGCATCTTTCTTACATAAAGAGATTCCGGATTCTGCTTTTTTAATAAGTTTGAGGAGTCCAAGGTAGGGTGTAATTGTACATTCCAGTCTCCACCACATATCAGGACACCTGATGTCTCAGTAACAATTAAATCAAATATGGTCCTTATTAACGATTTGTCCTGTCCAAGAGGTCTGTAAATATTAAGTAGCGTCACTACTTTAGAGTCTAGGATTCCTTTTATCAAAATATATCGTCCTTCCTTATCTGCAATTTGTGAAGAGAACTGGAAAGAGATTTTATTTGAAATCAGAATTGCAACTCCCCTATTGGGCCCCTTTGTATTTGATGAATAAAATATGTTTTTAAATCTGGGGTACTTAAGTTTTTTATGCCCCTTTTTGGTTAGGTGGGTCTCCTGCCAAAAAATTATATGATGGCCTTCTTTTTTCATTTTAGCAAAGAGCTTACCTTTTTTTAACTGGGTTTTGTAACCCATTAACATTAAGGGTTACTAAACTATACTGTTGAAATGACATGTCTTGTATAAGTCAAAGCATTTACCTTGTAAGACCTGGGTGATAAAACAAAACAAGAAAACAACAACAAACAAACAAAAATACCCACACACAACATACATTTGTCAAAATTTGAAACTTGAACTTTAACTAAAACAGAACAAATGAGAGAACTGTGGTTTCTACTCAAAAACAGAATTCCCCAAAAACCTTTTGGAGAGGAAAGCTCTCGTTTCACGAGGGGGCCTCTCCTGTGTAAAGGGAAGTCTTGTGTAAAGTGACGTCTCCTGAGATTATGCATAAACTAAATACCACAAAATAAGAAGTAATCAAACAATCAAACTAACCAGGAAAGTACGCTCCCAGAACAATGTCTTAATCCCTAAGTACTCTAAGGCCGACATATAACTTTCAGTATATATTTAGATGTAAAATGAAACCTAAACGTTTACCCTAAATTGGGGCGATCGTGGCTCAAGAGTTGGGCATTTGCCTTGTAATCGGAAGGTTGCTGGTTCGAGCCCTGGCTTGGACAGCCTTGGTTGTTGTGTCCCTGGGCAAGACACTTCACTAGATATTTCTGGTCAAAGTAGATTCTCACTCCGTTCAGAACGACCTCTTTCTTTTTCCGAGCGGAGCACTAGTTCTTTAATTCTGTACTTCAGAAAGTGAATCACTATTGACCGGGGGCTGGCATTTGGCAGTGGCTTGGGGCCGAGAGCCCTATGACATCTTTGCATTCCCAGCTCAGTATCACTTAGGGACAACTCCGATTTAATAAACATTTCCAAGAACTCCCGTAGATTGTCCCCTTCTGTGTCTTCTGGGATTCCATAAACACGAATGTTGTTTCTTCGGGCTTCCAGGTCTGTCAGTTTAGCTTGTATATTTTCTTGTGCTAGAATAGCTTGAAGCAGAGCCTCGTTAGCTGCGGTAGCCCACTCCTCCACCTCCGCCACCCTCCCTTCTGCCCCATCCACTCTACTTATCGTGTCCTTTAAGTCTCTGGCAATTTCGTTTAATTTGTTATCAATATCTTTTCTGAAACACGTAAGTTCCGTGGAGAAGGTGTCTTTGAAATTTTTCAGGTCTGTTTTCATGTCCAACCTGGTAGCTTTTAGCTCTTCATGGATGGCGCGGATGCTAGCTTGCAGGCCATCCATACCCTCGTCGCTATCGTCATCTGTGTCTCTTTCCATTGTTTGTTTTTCAAATTTTCCCGTTTTCATTGGTGTCTTGTATTGATGTGTCGGTCACGAATGAAACGGCTCTTAGAGCCGGATCTTTGACGTGAACGACGTGAGCCGGCTTCTTATCGCGAGCCGTGGGTTTTTTTTTTCCTTTCTCTCACCCTCTCGCTCGGACAGGAACAGAGTGGGAGGGAAAGAGAGCCAGGGACAACAACGTCACATTAGCATTAGAAAGGTATAGTAATCATCCACAACTATTTTCAGTTGCAGATGATAAAGGATTCAGAAAGTTTATTCATGCAGGTCCATGTGACAGAGAATATGCATGTTGTTTTTGTTTTCATATTTTCATTTATATTTAATTGTGTTGTGGTTTGCAGTGTTTTGTGTTGTTTCACTTTAAATTTGTAAGAGAAAAAAGCTGAATAGTGCCTTTTAAAAATTTAAATAGTTAAAAGTTAAAATGTGAATAGTTGGTTTTTGTATTATATGATTTATTTATTACATTTTATGTGGAGTGAATAAATAAAAGTATATTTACGGTGGCCCCTACAGACAAAGCACGTACAAACTCCAAAACACGTAAAAACTCAGAAGCACATAAAAACTCAAAACACGTACAAAAGACGGACAGAACGGCAGAGTCGAACAAAACCAAAGGTGGAGGAGTGTGTTTCATGATAAACAGAAAGTGGTGTGATGCCAGAAGCATTTCTACTCTCTCCAGCGGCTGCTCGCCACATCTGGAATTCCTGAGCATTAAGTGCCGCCCTTTCTATCTCCCCCGTGAGTTCACCTCGGTCATCGCCACGGTGGTCTATATCCCACCCCAAGCGGACACAGGTATGGCTTTGTCCAAATTACATGATGTGCTGAGTTCGCTTGAAAACAAGGACCCGGGCGCAGCCCACATTGTAGCAGGAGACTTTAATAAACCGAACCTCGGACAAGTCATGCCAAACTTTTACCAGCATGTCTCGTGTCCAATGAGGGGAGATCGAATTTTGGATCATTACTACACGCCATACAAGCAGGGCTACAAGGCTGTCTCACACCCGGCTTTTGGGAAGTCTGACCACAACGCCATCTTCCTCATTCCCCAGTATAAACAAAACATACGGAGGGAAGAAGTAACCACGAGGGAGGTGAAACGGTGGTCTGCCCAATCAGAAGCTACGCTACAGGATGCATCAGTGAATCAGTTCTACTCCCGTTTCGAGGTTAGCCAGGCGGTTAATGCTGTCTACCGCCTGACTACTGAGGACAGTGACGTCATCAGTGAGAGACCGGTGACCAGCATCGCTGAGCATGACGTCCGATCCGCATTGAGGAGAGTGAACACAAGGAAAGCGGCGGGGCCAGACGGCATCACCGGCCGTCTGCTGCGCTGCTGTGCTGACCAGCTAGCAGGTGTGTTCACTTACATCTTCAACGAGTCCCTGGCGAAGTCTGTGGTCCCCACATGCTTCAAAAGATCCACCATCATCCCTGTGCCCAAGAACAGCAAACCCTCATCCCTGAACGATTACCGGCCAGTTGCACTGACCTCAGTAGTAATGAAGGTGTTTGAGAGGCTGCTGAAGAACATCATCTCCTCCTCCATCCCAGACACCACAGATGTCGGCAGGCGCTCCAGTTCGCCTACCGACCCAACAGATCCACTGAGGACGCCATCGCCCACGTCGTGCACACCACCCTCAGCCACGTGGACAAGAAACAGGGTAACTATGTGAGAATGCTGTTTGTTGATTACAGTTCAGCGTTTAACACAATAGTGCCCAGCAGACTGTTCACAAAGCTGAGGGATCTGGGACTCAACAGCCGTCTGTGTGCATCGGTGTTGAACTCAGGTGGTGAGGGTGGGTAGATGCGTCTTTAACAGCATCACCATCAACACAGGAGCACCACAGGGATGTGTCCTCTCGGCACTGTTCTACTCCCTCTACACTTCAGACTGTGTGGCCACCCACGGCTCCAACACCATTGTGAAGTTTGCTGACGACACAGTGGTGTTGGGTGCCATCTCCAACAACGATGAGGAGGCCTACATGGACGAAGTGAAGAATCTGGCATCATGGTGCAAGGACAACCACCTCGAGCTGAACGTCGGCAAGACCAAGGAGCTGGTGGTGGACTTCAGAAGGAGCCAGCACAGAGACTACAAGCCCATTATCATCAATGGAGCTCCAGTGGAGAGGGTGCAAGTTCAAGTACCTTGGTGTCCACATCTCCTCAGACCTGACATGGTCTGCCCACATTCCCCAAGCCATCCGGGCCCTAAACACACACACACACACACCCGTCCTCTCACATCATCTATAATTGACTGAGACAGGACTCTCTTCCAGACACTCTAAACCCAGGCACAATGTATATTTCAAATTCCTTTAATTTTAAATATGTTTATATTGTCTATTCTGTAAAATAATCAGATTGTCTATTCTTATTTAATTCACTTAATGTATAGAATTCACCTGCTTGCTGCTACTACTGCACATTCACCTAATGTATATACCATATATATAATGTTCTTCCTCTACCCCCCCCCCCATTTTTGCACATGTCGAGGAGCGTGTCAGGTTACATTTCATTGCAGTGTTATACTTGTATTGCTATGCATGTGACAAATAAAGAACCTTGAATATATTTATATATAAACATATATAAATAAAACCACTTTTTTTTTTTTTTTACATTAGTAATTCCTTTTGTGCATAATTTTATATTATTGTTAATAATAAATTAATGAAAGCAACAAAACAACCTGAAGTGAGCCGAACCGAAGGCCGGTTCTCTAAAAAGAGCCGGAAATCCCATCACTAGTGTCTTGCCTTTCTGTTTACGACCAGTTTTCCCCTCCATTAGTGTGAAATGCTGTCAGAGTAATAATTCGAGTAAATTTGGGGAGTTTTGGTTAGTGAGCCTGGGAGCTCTCACCTTACGCGTCCACCCACATTACCTCCCTGTGATAACTCGAAAGGATTGTGTTTATAGTGGAAAGTAGATACACCCTAAGCCAACAGCCAACTGTGAACTGACAGTTGTCTGCCTGGCTGAAAGCAGCAATATTGAGTAGGTGTATCTGTAAACATAATCTGAATATACCTGACTACCACACACTTTGTTTTTATTTTGTTTGAAAAAGTCCTATTAATTAGCTGATTAAGGGAAGCTCTGAAAATATGAAAAAGGAAAGAGTTCTTGGGAAGAGAGGAGGCACATCAAGTAGACAAGCAGTAGTGGGAGTCATGGACCAGATAAGCAGATCCATAGTGAAGACAAAGAATTAACAGCATGCCTTTGCCAAAACCAAACAATCAGTGGCTGCAAAAAGGAACAATCTGGATAAATAGGGAGCATTGTGGATGCAGCAAGGTAATGAAAACGTACACTAGCGTTTTTGTGTCTGCAGCCACACAGCTTAATCTGTTGTGAATCTAAACTATGTGCTTATTTCAACAACAATAGTCACTGCCATGTTTACCTTGTTACATCCCTGTCTGGAAAAAAAAATGTTCCCAGTAGTATTTGATGTGTGCAAATTGTCATACAAGAGGCACTGCATCTCTGTTGCTGTCCTACTGAGATACGATGCACTTGCATGTGAAAAATTATTAGCTCACCCAAGGTATAGTCTCATCAAGTCAGTCAAGCCTGCTACTCCATCAGTGTCATGTTTACTATTCTTTTGCACTGTCTAAGTTAAATCTTTTGCTCCATTCTACAAGTCATCTCAAAACTAGTCAGAAAAACGTAAACACCCACCTTGATCTTTATGTAAAACAAGCCTGTACTGTGTTTTAATAACTCCCCAAAACTTACAAAGGCTTCACAACTTACTTCAACAAAGGCACAATTTCCAGTGAGATTTTAAAATCCACATGAAACTAAAAGCAACAATAATACAGCAGTCTGCAACTCACAAGATCAGAAAAAGGTCTTTGATGCAAAACAGATCAGCAGCACGCTTGATTGAGGCAACAGGGAAGATGTTCTTTTGTTTTTTTTTCCTGAAATTTGCAGAGTTTTTTGTTGATCTTCTCTCAGGCTTCTGCTGAAAGGTCAAATCAATCTCTACAGCAGTATAAAAGATGAACTGCTGGTGTCACCTGCTACTTGTAACAATTAAGTTTTGATTTCTTGAAAATCATCTATACCACGTTTAGGTTAAAGATCCCAGTTCAAGATGATGTAAAATTAATAAATGGCTGTGTATTTTAATACTACTAATAATAATAATAACAAACCGACAATTAATAAATTTAAATTGCAATTAAATATTGGAAAATATTTAAATTATAAGAATTATATAAAACAGAAAGAAAAGACACACAAAAACACATCAACAAAAAAAAAAATACAACTATGACACTTTAAGCTGTTTTGGAGACTTTTTCAAGGCTAGACTAGCTCATATCAACCTCATTTCAAGCTGTGCTTCACAGTTCATTGTATTCATTTCCTTTCTGTCACTTGAGATGTAACAACTTTATCTAGAACCTCCTGCTGAGTTTGTTCTCTTCACAAAGAGAAGAGGCAAGCTGCTGAAGGATAATGGCCCCAACAAATACCTTTGCACCTGTTTATCACAATGTGGCTCTTTTTGTGCAATAATTGTGGTAGTTAATACTCTCCACTGTCTTTTTTTTAGATTTGTAGTTTTCAGACCTTGGGGGGCAGCTTTGAAGAATGTTGCTGTCCCACAGCTGTACTAGCACAGGGACACTAATTGCACCCATTTTCACAGGACATGCTCCCATTGCTGTCTCCTCAGATAGATCAGTGCTATGCTTCTCTTTGGACTTAGATGGATTTTCTGGTGAAGGCCTAGTTAAAATAAAATAAATAAAAATAAAATAATGAATTAAAAAGAGAAATAAGAAAAAAGCTAGAAGTAGTAATTATAAATGGATCTCAGTATAAACTTGAACATTTAAATCTTTCATATGTCTACCACAATAATTTTAGCTAGAGCCATGTCTCTGCCAGAAGTTTCTTGCAGCAACGTTCACTCACATTACTGGTTATATCTACTTTGAAAATGGGCACATATCTGTGTCTAAATGAGATCAAAGGTACCAAATTATAATTATACACTCTATACTTTATTGATTACACTCCCAAATTCCTTAGTGTTATCCATCTCCTCATGAGCAAATCTGGTCTTGCAGAATTCAGCATGATTTAAATTATTCAGTGTGGTTAATTGAGGGCAAGAAATGCTCAGTCTTTTAATGGTCTGGGGCTATGTGTAAAATGGTCATGGATAAATGCAGAGACATCAAAGCACAACTCCCTTTCAAAAAAAAAAAATGTTTGCTTTAATTTGGTCTGCATATTTGGTGGCTTTTCTTCCCACTGAGTTTACATCCTGTGGGCAGAATCATGTGGAAGTACATATAATATACAGTAAACTGAGTATTAGTAATGCAGTTTAAATCTCCCTCTATGCACCACATAATGAGGTACTCTGAGCTCTGTTGAAACAAATCTCTTTTTCTCCTCTTTGCTCACTGGGGTGTTTTTGACAATGTGATCAACACAATGAGAAGTGTAGGAAGGCTTATGTTTTTTAATTTCTAGATAGCGTGTAGCGCACAATGGAGAAGTATGCAATTACACACAAAAAAAAAAAAAAAAAAACTAGTGTAGATGATGATGATGATGCCACACTCTTTAAATTACAGTTTTTGTCTATAGTTTTTGGGCAAAAGACAAACAAGGCTCTTTCCTGATCTAGAGATTATCTCAAAAGGACAGCTAAGTTAGCATACAAAGATATATATTTTCTTAATATTGGATTTAAGATTAAAAAGTAAAATAATTAGTTGGCATTAGACATTTGTTTGAGCTCAATGCCTAATTGTAGTATTTTTAGTCATGTCTGGCCTCCAAATTATTAATTTTTAAAAACATTTAATAGTGACATTTGTTTCACTAAATTTGATATTACCATGTCTACATTACTATAGGTACGGATGGGATGCCAGTTTACCTCACAAGTTGAGCAAATGGCACATGCCTAAAATGAGGTGGCCTGGGTTTCAATCTGACCCGCTGCCCTATGTTGCAGATCTCTCCCCCCCCCCCCACTTACCTGTCTAATCTTCACTGTTCCACTATCCAAGCAAGACAAAAAAAAAATCTATGGGTATCCTTATGTAGTGGATTCCACACTACTGAGTTCCTAAGCACACCTCCAATGATCTCATTAAATTTGCAGATGAGATGACCATCATAGGCCTTATCAAAGACGATGATAAGACAGCCTACAGAAGGAGGCACTAAACAATTTTTGCCAGGACACTAACCTCTCTTTCACTGTCAGCAAAACAAAAGGAAATGATAGTAGACTATAGAAAACAACAGGACGCTAGTCCATCCACATCAGTTGTGCTAAGGTTGAAAGGTTCAGCCGTTTCAAGTTCCTTGGTGTGAACATTATTGAGGATCTTGCCTTAGGTCTTCACATACACATTGTGGCCATGAAGGCTTGTCAATGCATATACTTCCTAAAGAGGCTTAGGAAGTTTCTTTTAGAGGAGCACATTCAAAAGCCCACTACTGGCTGCGTGACTGTTTGGTATGGGAGTTTCTCTGCCAACAGCTGGAGATCATTACAGAGAGTGGTAGAGCTGGCAGAGAGCATCACTGGCAAGAGCTTTCCTACCACTAAGGACATCCACCTCCAGTGGTGCCTTAGCAATGCACAGTATTAAGGGTCAGCACACTAGCAATTCTCCTTGTTACCATCAGGCAGACAATACAGTATGGCTGCTCAGATTGCCATATTAAAGAGTAGTTCGTATTGTCAAGCATTTACCACAAGCCACATACCGCACACCTTGCACTCATTTCATGTTATCTTATTTCTGTCAACCGTTTTGATTGTACTTTTTAAACCAATATTGTTTTGTTTTTTGTTTTTTTAATCTTGTGAAACGTTGATTCTGAGTGACTTGTTTTTCATTTCGCCATCTCATTGACCCTTTGAGGTTAATCTCAAGAGGTTAACTTACATATGACCAATAAAACTGAAACATTAATCTGACAACCAAAAGATCCCTGGGTTGATCTTACAAATTCCTCGTGAGATGCGTCAGTTAGGGCATCCTTCATAAAAATCTGCCAAATCAAATATGCAGAAAAACCCAACGGGGTCAAGCCTTTTGAATAAAGCAGTTTCCAGATGTAGGTTTTACAGTACATTACAGTATAAGTATGGGTTGCTCCATTATATAGTGGATTACACATTAGCCTGACAAGGAAAAGATCCTGTATTTGATCCTGAGATTAGACATAAATCTTTTTGGGATACCCCAGTATGGGCACCTTTTGTAAAACTCGGTCAAGTCAAATATACAGAGCTGTCTATTGTGGCGACTCTCTGTAATTAAAGGAGTATGTATTTATGTGTATGTGTGTGCGCGCGTGTGTGTGTGTGTGTGTGTTACATTTTTTTCATTATGTAAACTAACCACTAATAATAGACAATCATTTAAAAATGTTTCCTGAATAACTCACCACCAAACAATATTCTCACAATGGCAAATTCAGAAGCTGTCACTTAGTTCTTCATTCAGTTACATTGGCCTACTCCTATATAAAGCAAAATGACTTTTTCTCCCACTGTCTCTCTCTATTTCTGATTGGAGAGAGGAAGGAAGGTATATTTGACTGGGAAATTCACCAAAAGGTGTCTCATTTGGCTTGCCACAGGCTGTGTCACTCCTTTGTGTATTCATTAAATACAGAACTTCTACATTCCCTTGCCAGCACTTAGACTCAGTTGAAATACTGCACAAATGACAGTGTTTTGAAACTAGCCTTGCAATGAAAAATGTTCTTCATGTGTGTCTTTGTACATTTACCATATCTCCATACATGCAAAAATTTCTAAATTAAAATTCAGAGATATGGTATAGGTTTTGTCAGATAAAGATTAAATGATAAAATGACAGATAAAATGTAACATTTTGATTAGAGGCATAAATATTTATTTTGTGAAACTGATCAAGTAATTGCTGCCATGGTTATGTAGCAGTGATTGCTGAAGTAAAAAATTAAAAGAAAGCAATAGGCTTCTTTCATAGACACTACAAAAATACTACCCTATTTACTCTGTGATTCTGTCATTTTTAGTTTTGCTGATGGCATGGCTGGTGGTGGTGGGGAGGGGGCTTTCTTAATAAAGTCTTTAAAAAAAAACTACACCCATAAGACCAACTTGTTGTATCCTAGAGGTAGAAGAGATACAATCCTTAAAGAATTGCAAACACACAAAGACACTGAGTAAACAGACCCCCTGTGTCTTGACAACATAGACTTCTTGGAATAGGAAAAGCCAGATTCACTGAAACTTTGAAATGCAACCTCCCAGTGGTTGCAAGGTGGAGGGGGCTAAGTCCTTTAATGACAAGAGACTGTGAACAGCAAGACGTGAAGTTTGAGTTTAAGCTCTGTGAAATAATTAGCTGCATTCCCACAGTGAGTTGGAAATGACGTGCAAGTTGAGTCTCCCTGCCAAAACTTGTGTTCTTCCTCTGAGTAATTTATTGGTTTTGCACTTACTTTGGTTAAGGGTGTCTTAGTCAGTTGTGGAATGTTTTCCTGAAAGTTATATAAATATGAAGCCACATTTATGTTAAAACACAGTTTAGCAGTATGGTGTGACGCTCTACATAACTGAAGATTTTCTCACATATTCACAAAAAGCATCATGCAGAGTTCACTATTCACTGCACTGTTTTGCAGATTTCAATTGCCATTCATTAAATGAATTGGATTAAGAAGAAAAATGTATTGATCGGGGTCTGTTTAAAAGTTCTCTGAATAAGTAAGCAGTAACTAGATGTAAATCATCCTCCCTTCATAGCTGTTTTGTGGTTGCTGCTAATGTCAGTTTAATTCACAGTTTTTTTTCTCGCTTCAATCAGTATCTTACTATGTATGACTCATCTTCCATCCTTGCTTCACGTGTTTGCAGATTCAAACTGTATGTCTTTGGTTATTCACTCCTTAGAAAAAGTCTGCTTAAGGCTGCATATAATTTTGATTTAAATGAAATTTGACATCTTGATTTTCCATAAAGGCAGAAAATATTTGTAAAATGTATTTTACAAATTCAGATCAATCTTACATGTATAAATGTAGTTTCCCATAATTATGAAACATTTCTAAGAAAATAACAGAAGCCCATAATCCATTTTCTTGTAAAAACTGAAAATTAAACTTAGCACAAAACATAATGAAAATTTGTGATTGGTAGATTAGTGCTTTGTTGCAACAATGTTTCATGGCAAGGAATACTATACCACTGGAAAGCCTGTTTTTTTCCACCTTTAAATTGGTGTCACATTTGTTAGAAAAATGCAGTTGTGGGTTTAACAGCAGAGTTGAGTGGATGGGTTGCACCTATGAAAAACTTCCCAAATCTTCTTTGTCAATGTATAACAGCTTATTCTTCTTTTGACTCCTGTTTCAAGCTTCTAGATCCCAGGTGCCACCAAACAGATCAGTAATTGGCACCTGATTAGCAGCACTTGTGAGAATGGACCATGCTAGGACAGTCAGAGGGTGTGTGCTTCAAGCATGCCATTTTTACCGATTTGAATAGTCAAAGAGCTATGTCATAGAGCTAGTTCAAGTTGGTGTTCTGCAACACCAAGTTGCAGTATTATCAGAGTGAGCCTTAGTACCATTTCCAAATTAAAGGTCAGGTTCCATGTAATTGGGGATATCAGAGACAGGTCACAAAGCAGATCTTCAAAGAAGATTTGCAGTTAAGGTTTGCAGGACAAATTGGCTCTCTACCCAGTCAAAAAGACAGTGTTGAACCAATAGGGTAACAGCGTTTGGTGGAGACAGTGTGATATGTGCAGAAGTATCTCCCCTCATTGGAAAAACAAGGCTTGCTACCATTAGAGGCCATCTCGATGCTTCGAGATATCGACATGCGATTTTCTAATCAATGGCAATCCCATATCTCCAGTCTAGGACTGAACTCGGTCCTCCAAGATGACAATCCTCGCCCCCAGAGAGCAGTGCTTATCAGAGATACTTCCAGAATTTGGAAATACAGAGAATGGAAGTTGCCTACAGTCCAGACTTCAAACTCATTAAACATGTTTGGCATCAGTTACAGTTTGCTGTTCATGCCAGAATGACCAACACATCCACACTGACTGCCTTGCGGCAAATGCTGGTTGAAGAATGGGATGTCATTCCATAGCAGTGTGTGACCAAGCTGGTGACCAGCATGAGGAGTAGGTGCCAGACTGTTGTGACTATGCATGGTTCTTCTGCATGCTACTTTGTTAAACAAATACATTACTTTATGGTCAATATGTCTTGTTTCTTCAGACTTTAATTACACAATCCAATAAACAACACCAAACAACAGTCAATAGTACAATAAGGTGTTTGGTAGAGAATTCACTTACTAAGTTTATATCATTGTGACTATATGAATATTCTCATTTGCTTTAAATGTATCTAATCACATTGCTAAAACTCATTTGAATACAAAACAATCAACTTGTATAATTTGAATCTATAGAGAATAACTTGCTTCATAATCTAAGTCATCTCAAGGTTCAAAAATAAAAATCCATTTTACCATTAAACTGTTGAGTCTGACTTTAGCTTATCTAAACAGCTAAACCAGATTTAAGCTATCTCCTTGGAACACACAGATCAAGTCTCATCAATATGCTCAACAACCATTAGTCTGTATTTTATACAACTGTATATAAAATAGGAGTGATAGCCAAGTCTCACTCTTTTTTCCCCTCTGTAAACCTATTTATCATGAATATGAGTTAGAGTGCTTATGGTACAGTACATAAACATATGTGGAAGTACTTTTTATTTTCCTATCATTTGTCATAATAGCCCAAACTGTCAAAGGCCACTGACAAATAAGAGGAAAAAAGAACTTTAGGTATGTGCAAAAACAGCAACATAACCAGCTTTCTAAACTTGCTCATCTGCATATCTTTTTGACTGTCAGCATGTCGTGGTTAAATGATAATTTTCTACAGTTAAATTCTGAGAAAAAAAACCCAGACTTTTTGATACTCTGAATAGCAAACATCTCAAGGATCAAACAATGCCTCAGTCTGTAAGCTTGAGTAACCTTGAGATGATCTTGGACAGTTCCCTGTTCAAGACAGATCCTCATTCAAGTCAATCTTTTATAATTTTATAATAAACCTACAATATGTGGAACACTGATAAGTAAAAACACAAATATTTCTAAAGTTGAATTGAAAGAAATGTGCATGCTTTTATCTTTTCTGATTGGGATTATTGTAGCTCTTTATTTAACTGTAAAAAAAAACACCTTGAAAAGGTTGCTGGTGTTTAAAATGCAGCTGCACATCTTTGAACTAATTCCAGGAAGAGAACACATATATCTCTCATTTTAAAATAATTTTATTTGCTCCTTGTCAGCCTTAAAGTCAGTTAAATAATTTTTTGTTTTTGGACTTTTTTCGTGTATCTGCATAATAACTCTGAATTTAGAAACATGCATTTGTTACTTCTTTGTTGTAGTATGCAATTAATTATTATCAGGTTGTTCTGAAAACACTCAAAAGTCTTTAGTTGATCCAAAATGCTGCAACGAGAGTACTGACAGTCAAGTCAAGTCAAGTGGATTTATTGTCATCTCAACCATGTGCAGTGGTACAGTACACAATGAAATGAGACTGTGTTTCTTTGAGACCATGGTGCTACATATAACAGACAATCAACACAGGGCCACATAAAGTGCAAGTGTGGGAAAATTGCAAAAATTGCATAAAAAAAACAAAGAATAGTGCAAGACAGAACAGAATGATGCAGACACAAGACAGTGCAGACACAACAGTGCAATAGAAACATGCAACAATGACAGTGGGTTGTGCAAAGAGACTAAGCACTGTGCAAAAAGTAACCTCATGTATGAAGGTGTGTGTGTGTGTGTGTGTGTGTGTGTGTGTGTGTGTGTGTGTGTGTGTGTGTGTGTGTGTGTGTGTGTGTGTGTGTGTGTGTGTGTGTGTGTGACATTGTGCAGATACGTGCTTGACAGGAAGTAGAAAGAGAGAGTGTATTTCCTATACTGGGTTCTCTTCGCTGGCGACCTGTTGAAAACAGAATTATATTTAAAATCAAGGTCTTGAATAATCAGGCCCCATCTTATCTTAAAGACTGCGAAGTACCATAAAATCCAAGGCTGGAATAGGACAAAAAATTGGGACTGGAATTTTTGGTTATGCTAGGTTACCAGTCCAGCCCTGATCCCAATAGAGCACTTTGCTCCCAGACAGTAGACTTACTTGTTGTTTGCAGGGTTTTTAAAAGTAGAATGGTTGACAGGAGCCTTCAGCTTTCAGGCCCCTCTTCTGTGGAACCAGCTCCCAGTTTGGATCTAAGAGACAAACACATTTGTCTACTTTTAAGACACAGCTTGAAATACTGCATTTTCATGATGCTTATAGTCAGGCCTAGATCACTTGATCCTGAATCCTTAGTTATGCTGCAAAAGACCTAGGCCTGGGGGCTTTGCTTTATGTACTGAACATTTCTTCTTCACTCAACTCTTTTCACTCTGTATTTATAAACCACTCTGTATTTAATCAATAGATATCATTGACCTCTGTCTCCACAGTGTGTCTTCTGACCTGTCTCCCTTCCCTTACCCCCAAGGGTTACGTTAGATGGCTGCCCCTCCCTGAACCTGGGTCTCCTGGACATTTCTTCCTGTTAAGAGAAAGTTTTTCCTTCTCACTGTTGCCAATCTCTTACTCATAAGGGGTCATCTGATTTTCTCTGTTTGAGGAGAGTACTGTTGTGATTTTGCACAATAATAAATAAAACTGAACTGAATTTTGTTTTATTATTATTTTTTCATTATTCATTGTTGTTGCTTTTGGTGTGAGGCACTTTGTGACTTGGCCCATGAAAGGCTCATTATAAATAAAATGCATTGATTTCATTAGGTCAAATGACAGGAAGTCAGACTTAAAATTTTAAAATAAAATAGCATTAGTCAAGCTATTATGTAGAGTTCTAGGGAAAAGCAAATTGAATTAAATGTCAAGGAAGAAAAAAAAAAGTAAGAAAAGTTAGTGAATCTGTGTGTGATGAAATGATACAGACTTAATCAATATTCCACACCTACATTTAGTTTGAGAGAGAAGTCCATTACACTCAGTGTCATGACATTCCCCAGAGTTGGCCTTGAGCAATATTATTAACATGAATTAGAAATGAAAGGATGGCAGCAGGTACTACTGAGCTGTTACATTTCATATGAGTGGATGAACACTTAGTGAGAAAAGTTGGCTAGTGCTCCCTTGGTTCCAGCAATTATACTGTTCAACGGGCACATAATATATAATGAGGGAAACGTTGTGCATGTGTCATACTGATATATCCTTGCTGAAGAATAGTATTGTTTCACTGGGCAGAATTAGCATGTTCCATATTAATCCATATTAATGTAGTTATCACATGTACAACCAAGACCAAGCTACCAGATGATATAATGGTAAAATGAGTGTGTGTAATACTTGAGAGGTCTTAGAGTGTATTCATAACTAAATGACAAAGCAAACTGTAATCTGTGACATTAAGGATATAATAAAAAATGTGTTTATAAAAAAGAATATGTGTTAATGCCATTGATCAACGTATAAAGGCATATGTTTTCTTTTGACCTTGTAAGTAAAACAATTCAAAAGTATAGCAAATACTGGTATTTATTCTAATTGTGTTTTAACCATATTAATGACTCAATGCATTTCAAGCATTTCACACTCCAGAGTGATGAAAAATTACAACGTTTCTAATAACCACAGTGCGTTGTTTTTACTTATTTATTTATTTATTTTTTGAATGACTATTAAAACTGTTACTATGCCTTAAGACTTGTAGAGATGTTTAATTGCTCATGCCTTTACCTATAACTATCTTATTTGATAATAAATTGTCATTGTCAAGCCTACCTTCCAAAACAACAAAAAAGAAGTAGTTAGTTTGTATTTGTATTGTAAGAAAAAAAAGTAAACTTGGGTCCAAAATTATATTAGCAGGGACCTTAACCTTTTAAAACCATGTTCCATATAGGATATATGAGGACTTTTTAACAATTTATTATTATCAATATTGTTATTGGCTTTACTTATTAATTATATGTGTAGCTTATGTTATCTTGTGTTAACGCTTTCATCAACTTTAAAGCAAAAACTTTATATCGGGTTGTTCCATTTTGTTTTGGGTTCTTTTGTTTTTTTTTTGGGGGGGGGGGGGGGGGGGTTTGGGAGGGGGGGGGTGGTTAACTATTATACAACATTACAGTATAAAGACCATATTGCTATAAATTGTAAAGCATTTACAAAGTCAGTTCAGTGTATTTTCCTTTTGTGTAGCATTATCTGCGAGAAAATGTGCACATACTGAGGTCTATGTCTGATAGTTAAAATCTTATCATTGATTAAATGCTTAGGGACTATATTTATTAAATGGGACAAATAATGTGTAAGCGTAATTCCCTATAGTGCTGATAGATTTCATTAGTTTTATGGGCTATTTACAGTTGCACAGCTTTTTCTTTAACACAGGTGAAGTCAGTTCATTTTAACAACGCATGCCCAATCTGCCAAGAGTCATGCAAGTTAGTGCAAGGTCGTAAACTAAGAGATGAAAACATTTTCATATAGCGTTCTGTAGCATTTGTCCCGAATTCAAAACTGTTGAGCAATGGAACAAACCAACAGGGGCCCAGGAGAGTGCAATCAAACAATGAGTTTATTAAAACACACGCAGGAGAAGAAGTATACAGCATCACACCAGCATACGTCTCCTGCTAAGAATACACTTGAAAATGATTTTATAACATCAGGGTTAACGCCCCTTCTCGTGTTGATTACAGATCAAATACATCGATTACAGTAAATGGTACATCTTAGATGGCTAAAAACAGACACAGAAGTTCCTCTTTCTATAACACCTTCCATACATGGCAATAAATTTCAAGCCAAGATGGTCCCTGAGGGCTTGTCCATTCTTGACTGGTTTTCTGTCATCTGTTACCAAGCAAACTGAAATGCAGTTAGAAGCTAAATGAATTTCGGGCCTTTAGCCTGGCAGGTTTCTGGATTATATGTGTTTGTAAGCGTGTATGCCGTTTATCCTTCTATGCTCCAAGTCACTTACACAATAGATTGTGAAGACATAGCGCTTCACAAAGCTTGAGACCATTAATAGACTGAGCATTAACTCTGAATGAGCACAAATATGCAATGTGTGTATAAACTGGTTATGGCTGCACCTGTAATAAAAAGGTTAATATGGTGGCAGTAGGTTTCATAAACATCTTTAATGCAATATCAGTGCTGTAGGGTATATTTTTAAACCAATATTAATAATGCAGGTTATATTGTAGCAGTAAACTAATTTCTGTATCTCCACACCTCACCTCACCTCATGAGGTGATGCTCACCTCTTCTGGGTCGTGCAGGGCCCTTTCCAGTTCCTCCATTTCCTTCCTATGGCAGATGGGAGCATTTGTTGCCGTTCTGAACCCCGCATTTGGGGCAGCTCCATGTGGGCTGCCCCAAATGCGTAGGCTGAATCAGTGTAGATGTTCACTCTCTTGTCCTTGGCCAGTCTCAAGGCCCGGCTCAGTGCAATTACTTCTGCTCTCTGAGCGGACTGTTGCCCCTCCAGTCTTCCTGCTTCTTTGACCTCAAATTTAGTTCCTTGTCTGCAGACTACCACGTAGCCTGCTTTCAGTCCTTCTTCATCACGTTTTGTATTAAGACAACTTACATCCCTCGAAGGAATGAAATAGACCAGAAATGATTGATCGAAAAAACTGCAACTAGTAGTGTTAACATTACCACCCAAGTGCATACAGTTGATTTTGTGTAGGTTACCTATAAAAACAATCATGTAATCCAAGCTGATAAGGCCATGGTGAAAACTATGTATGCTGTCCATGGTCCTAAAATTATAAATGTCATCAATGTAATATTTCACTGTTTATTTAAGTGTAATAAATTTATAGTCTTTACAAAACTTTAGGTTTTTAGGGAAGTGAGGTTTATATTTTAGTAATGCAACTAACTGATTGATTAGAATAAAGATATATATATAAAAACAAAACACCCAGCACGCCCCTGCGGGCGGTTCATCCTTCAAGCTCGGGTCCTCTACCAGAGGCCTGGGAGCTTGAGGGTCCTGCGCAGTATCTTAGCTGTTCCCAGGACTGCGCTCTTCTGGACAGAGATCTCCGATGTTATTCCCGGGATCTGCTGGAGCCACTCGCCTAGCTTGGGAGTCACCGCACCTAGTGCTCCGATTACCACGGGGACCACCGTTACCTTCACCCTCCACATCCTCTCGAGCTCTTCTCTGAGCCCTTGGTATTTCTCCAGCTTCTCGTGTTCCTTCTTCCTGATGTTGCTGTCATTCGGAACCGCTACATCGATCACTACGGCCGTCTTCTTCTGTTTGTCTACCACCACTATGTCCGGTTGGTTAGCCACCACCATTTTGTCCGTCTGTATCTGGAAGTCCCACAGGATCTTAGCTCGGTCATTCTCCACCACCCTTGGGGGCATCTCCCATTTTGACCTCGGGACTTCCAGGTTATACTCGGCACAGATGTTCCTGTACACTATGCCGGCCACTTGGTTATGGCGTTCCATGTATGCATTGCCTGCTAGCATCTTGCACCCTGCTGTTATGTGCTGGATTGTCTCTGGGGCATCTTTACACAGCCTGCACCTGGGGTCTTGCCTGGTGTGATAGACCCCAGCCTCTATGGATCTTGTACTCAGAGCTTGTTCTTGTGCTGCCATGATTAGTGCCTCTGTGCTGTCTTTCAGTCCAGCTTTGTCCAGCCACTGGTAGGATTTCTGGATATCAGCCACCTCCTCTATCTGCCGGTGGTACATACCGTGCAGGGGCCTGTCCTTCCATGATGGTTCCTCGTCTCCGTCCTCTTTCTTGGGTTTCTGCTGCCTGAGGTATTCACTGAGCACTCGGTCAGTTGGGGCCATCTTCCCAATGTATTCTTGGATGTTCCTTGTCTCATCCTGGACTGTGGTGCTGACACTCACCAGTCCCCGGCCCCCTTCCTTCCGCTTAGCGTACAGCCTCAGGGTGCTGGACTTGGGGTGAAACCCTCCATGCATGGTAAGGAGCTTTCTTGTCTTTATGTCAGTGGCTTCTATCTCCTCCTTTGGCCAGCCTATTACCCCAGCAGGGTACCTGATCACGGGCAGGGCGTACGTGTTGATGGCCCGGATCTTGTTCTTACCATTCAGCTGACTCCTCAGGACTTGCCTGACCCTCTGCAGGTACTTGGTGGTTGCAGCCTTTCTAGCGGCCTCTTCATGGTTCCCATTTGCCTGCGGGATCCCCAGGTACTTGTAACTGTCCTCTATGTCTGCAATGTTGCCTTCTGGTAGTTCAATCCCCTCAGTTCTGACTACCTTCCCTCTCTTTGTTACCATCCGACTACACTTCTCCAGTCCGAACGACATTCCAATGTCATTGCTGTATAGCCTGGTAGTGTGGATCAGTGAATCGATGTCTCGTTCACTCTTGGCATACAGCTTGATGTCATCCATGTACAGGAGGTGGCTGACAACTGCTCCGTTCCGTAGTCGGTATCCGTAGCCAGTCTTGTTAATGATCTCACTGAGGGGGTTCAGGCCTATGCAGAACAGCAGTGGGGACAGAGCATCTCCTTGGTAGATCCCGCACTTGATGGTGACTTATGCTATGGGCTTGGAGTTGGCCTCTAGTGTTGTACGCCACATCCCCATTGAGTTCCTGATGAAGGCTCTTAGGGTCCCATTGATCTTGTACAATTCTAGGCATTCCAGTATCCAGCTGTGGGGCATTGAATCATAGGCCTTCTTGTAATCAATCCAGGCAGTGCACAGGTTGGTCAGTCTGGTCTTGCAGTCTCGGCTGACTGTTCTGTCTACCAGTAGCTGGTGTTTTGCGCCTCTGGTATTCTTGCCAATTCCTTTCTGTGTCCCACTCATGTATTGACCCATGTGCCTGTTCATCTTAGCCGATATGATGCCTGACAGGAGCTTCCATGTAGTACTGAGGCAGGTTATTGGTCGGTAGTTGGAGGGGACCGGTCCCTTCTTGGGGTCCTTGGGGATCAGGACCGTCCGACCTTCGGTTAGCCATTCCGGGTGTCTCTCGTTAACTAGCAGCTGGTTCATTTGTGCTGCCAGACGCTCGTGGAGTGCAGTCAGCTTCTTTAGCCAGTAGGCGTGAACCATGTCGGGCCCTGGTGCTGTCCAACTCTTCATACTGGAGGCCCTTTCTTGGATATCTGCCACTGTGATGGTTACTGGACCCTGTTCAGGGAGGTCGCTGTGGTCTGCCCTCAGATCCACTAGCCACTGAGCATTGCTGTTATGGGTTGCGTCCTTCTCCCATATGCTCTTCCAGTATTGCTCCGTCTCCAGCCTTGGTGGTGCTGTTCTCTTATTGTTCCCTTGCCACTGAGAGTACACCTTTGCTGGTTCTGTGGAGAACAGCTGGTTTATTCTCCTGCCTTCTATCTCTCTGGTGTACCTCCTCAAGCGGCTGGCCAAGGCTGTGAGTCTTTGCTTGGCAGTTTCCAAGGCCTCAGGTATGGACAGCTTGCTGTATTTCTTATGCACCTTCTTTGTCGCACCTTTCTGCAACTCCGTTAGTTGGCTAACCTCCCTCCGTGCTACTTTGATCTTGCCCTCTAGCCTCCTTCTCCATGGAGGGTACTGCCCCTTGTGGCTGTTCAACTTGTAGCCAAGCATCTCACTGATCACTGCTGCCGTATTGTAGATCAGCTTGTTAGTGTCGGTAATCGTGGTTGTAGGTATTGTCCGTAGTGCTGCATTAACATAATCTAGCAGACCTTCTGAGGGTACTTCACGTAATCTTGGTAACCGGCTACGCGGGATCCAGGTTTCAAGCTTGGCCATTATCCTATTTTTCAGGTCAGTTCCTCTCGCACTCAACGATCCTTCTCCTATCGCACTTGGGGCTATGTACCCAATCTCGGGTGGGGGTGATGATATCTCCGTCCTGACTCCTCCTTGCCGTAGCATTTGTGTTGTACCTCGTCAATCTCTAGCTGTGAGAGCAGTCCCTTCTTTCGAATGTTGGAACACTGAGCTACTAGTTGTTTCGCCGTCATTGTGGATGTTGGGTATCGAAGAATCCATAGGTCCGTCATCCTATTCATGTAGCCCCTTCCGCCGGGGTTACTTGCGCAGTAGCATTCCAACAACGCCCTGTTTTCGTCTCTTGCCCACCGATGCCTTCTTGTTCCAGTAGCCCACTTTTCGTGAGGGTGCCCTGGTTCCTCAACACCTGACGCGGACCTTGTTGATCCGGGCGACGTCCGAGCCGGCATGCCTTCATATTTATCTGTCTCGCTCATGTCTGCGGTAGGCTCGCTTAGCATAGGGGGTCTAGCCTTAGGACCCTTACTGGATACAGACGCCCCAGGCGTGTAGTCTAACCACTACGCTATCCAGCTGATATATATATATATATATATGTCTATCATCCAGAAAACACATTTTCTGGATGATAGACAAAGTCAACGTTGTCATCTCTTCATTCTCTCCATTCTTGAACCATTTCACTTTGAACCCCATTGTGCAGGCTGTGAAATTCATGCCACAAAAGACAGTGTTGAAAAAAACCCAAAACCAAAAATTGAAAAGTAAGACGTTTTGTTGCCGCTGATATTGTACAACTCCTTTGCACTGGAGATTTCACTGAGTTCATTGGGCAAATTAATAAGTAGGTGGTTTGGAAATGTATATGTCTTTTTTAAGTGTCTTCTATCTTTTATATAGGTCTTCATCTGGAAGTCCCAGTAAATCAATCTGCAGAGAAATATGTAACTCATCTAGCACATGTTCTTAAATTTGCTGTGCACTCTCCATATAGCAAATACCATATTATATGCAAATAATAAGAATTTATTTTTATTCGCATCAAATACATGTACAATTAGCAGTAAACTGCATGTTGCAAATGTTAGCAAATCAGTTTTCACACTTGATTCAAATATTCGCCTCCGTATATTTTCCACCTTGAGAAAGATTCTCCCAGAAATGCATATGCAAAAAGCTTTGATTTGCCACGTCTTACATGCAATATTGTCACTGTCCTCTCTTTGTAAAAATACACAGTAGATTTTTTTGTGTTTGTGTTTGTTTTTTGTTTTGTTTTTAATGGCAAAACCCAGTTTGAGCTGGAGCAGCATGTTAGTAATGAGTTGACTAAGAATTGATTTTAGAGACATGATCATTATTATGATGAGTTTACCATCATAGTTCCACTGGATACAATCTTAGGTTGCCGTCTAGCAAAATAATACATCAATCTAATATCAGGTAGGATCCTTGCCTTAGCAGCCATCTCTCCTGTGTGTTGATTGCTCCCTATTTACGGTCAATGTTTGAAGGTCTCTGATCATCAAGTATTTTTAATCAAGGAAATGTTTACAGTTTAATTATACTTATAGACAATTGTCTTTAAGAATCATGGCCATTAAGTAAATATGAATAAATTAACCAATAAGCATGTCTAGGAACCTACTAAGTATTCCTGGTATCAACTAGGCACAAACATGTCTCTCTCGTGCTTTCTCCTTTTTTCTTGCCATTCCTTGCCATCTGATGGAATAGGGCCTTGGTATTCGTGCCCACAGTCTAGCCAGCACTCCTGTTATTCACCTACAATGGAAGGATTTTCTGTAAACCTAAGCAGTTTGTGTGTTATTCAAACTTAATTGGAAAAGTCACCTGGCTGCCTATTCTACACTGGTACTGCGTTCTGCATCTTTTGCTTGCATACCTCACGTGTAAATGACATGAATGAAATGAAACAGAAGTAAGTATACAAGTCATGTTAGCTATCAATTCTGGGCTGCATTTGCTCACTGGCAGTTCACTGTTTACATCTTGCTTGGTCCCAAA
The DNA here is from genome assembly GCF_057381845.1 of Rhamphochromis longiceps. Lineage (NCBI taxonomy): Eukaryota > Metazoa > Chordata > Actinopteri > Cichliformes > Cichlidae > Rhamphochromis > Rhamphochromis longiceps. The sequence goes on from NC_140563.1 coordinate 37,724,515, forward strand.
GACAACCTACCTATGTCAAACTTGACTATTTCTTTGCCTAAAAATCCTGTCAAAATAAAAATTCTTATACCAATGCATTTACTTTATTTTATTTATTTATTTATTTATTTATTGTATCTTTATTTTACCATTTGTATTCACATTTTACATTTATATTTCTTTTTAATAAATTTGCTACACAGACAAGGGAAATTAGAAACAGTTATGCCTGCCCAGTGAGCAGGATTTTATTACGGCTTGTACAGAAGTTAGTTTAGAATATGGGAAACCATAGCACTGATCAGAATTAACCAATGCTTCTTAAAAACTGTCAAAAACACAGAAGGGGTAAGTGTGTTTATTAGAATTGCTTTTGGAACTGCTTTAAATAATTGCTCTGACACAGATTCCCGTTAATTTTTCAAGTACAAAACAAACAAACAGATTACTGTTGAATAAACCAAATGTACAGTGATGCCGTTTATCAAGAAAGTGAAGACATTAAGCATGATGAGTACAGGCCATTCAAGCTGTAGTATTTCTAACACAACTAAATTGAACAGATCAGTAACTAAATTAAGCACTTTACAAAGTCAATTACATATACCTGGCTTACCATACTGAAGAAAAGGAAGAAAATTTTTCATCAAAACACATCAAGACCAAACTCCAGTCACCTTCAGTCCTTTCTCTAACCTACTCTTGTTGCTGTTAGAGAGACAAATTAATTAGAAATAGGCTTAAGCCTTCAGGAGCTGAAAGCTCTGCTAGACAGATGCTGTTTGAACAGCAAACTCATTTTGGCATATTAAAGGAAGTTGGGAAAATTGGAGTAATTTGAAATGAAGGACATTAAGGTCAGAAGTTCTCCTATGGGACCAGAGTGATCTAAAATTCATTTTGGGAAGTGTCAGCAACACAGACATCTTTTTTTGGAAGCTGAACTCCTAGCTTAGGAGCCAATAAATTAAAACAGCTAATATGCTACTTATGCATTAATGTATCAGTGCTAATGCACCAACAACAACAATTATGTAATTGATAACACGTTCAGCTATTCAGGCCTGTATTTTGGATAAAACAACTGCATGGACATTTTTAGATATAGTTAACTGAATATATATGCTTTACAATAGTTTTACACTGCTTGTTGGTCACAGGTAACAGTATCAGTTTTCCTACTTTTAAACAAACCAACAGATATCTCTAGTCACAAATGATGCTTAAAATAAATATATGAATGCCGAGAGTATTGAAAGTGTCATTACTATCCTTTTCAGATAAAGGACTCCTAATATCCTAACTACACAAGACCACACCAGAACTGTTTGTGTTGTTCACTGGCCATATTGTTATGATCACTGAGAGGCAATGCTGGCAGTGTAACTAATTAGATGTAATTTAGTATGGAGCTTATCAAAGCTACCTCTGTGGCACGGCCTCTGTGTTCAAGAGTGAATGACATCAGACATTAGAGAGCTAGGCCTGATTGCACTGCTGGATGTTGGTATCCTTGCTGTGATACTGTAAGTCATATGAGGGTGGTCTCTCTCTGATATTTGCTATAACAGACAAACTATGACCCCCCCTTCTTGTCTGTACTTTTGAAGCCAGTGATTTAATGACCTCCTGCTATCTAGACTGAACAGAGGGAAAGTTATTCTGGACAAAAAGTGTAAAATCGAATAGAAAATGTTTTCAAGTGTGTTATAATTATTGCCTCAATTATTGCCATTTTATTTGTATTATTTGTTGAAGACATAACACACAGACACACACACAGACACACACATACACACACACTATTGTTTCTCTAATGGCAATTAGGCAAAGGTTCATCTGGTAGGTTGAAATTAAGAAGTAGAAAGTACAAACAGAAGAGCAGTATAGCAACCATCAGTTTGATAAGGATATAACTACTTCTAATTAAACCAATTAATTTGATGAAGCTTTTGTAATAAAACAACATTTGATTAAAGTTAAATCTGTATTTTACCCATGAGTTTGTTGTGCAATAGATTCAACAGGAGTAACAGAGTACTGTCAAATTGTTCACAAATTGGACTTTACCTTCTTTTCCTAAAATTTTTAGGGGAAACAAAAGTTTTGTTTTTTTCAATAAGTATTTTAGGATTAACATCTACTTTAGGATTAGACAGATGTAGAAAATCTATCAGTAAGCTTTGGCATCAGATTGTTAACATTTCACTGATGTGCTACTTGTCAGTTACAGTACATTGATATGAGTTGTGGGACAGTAATATTGATCAAAGGAGCTTGCAAAGAAAAGCGTCTGGACTTCTTTAAGTTGCTTGAAGACATTTCACCTCTCATCCGAGAAGCTTCTTCAGTTCTAAGGTCAAATGGTGGAGAGTCCCAGATATAAACCTAGTGGGAGTATCCCCCCGCAGAGGAACAAAAGGACCCCCTGATGATCCTCTAATCGTCTGAGCCAAGGTGTGAAACTGGGTGTGGGTCCCAATCAGCCAGGGTTTCGGGTGAGTTCATTGTGAAACCTGGCCCCTCCTTATCATGTGAATTCCTGAGATCAGATGGCCCAGGGTGTGAGTGGGCGTTAAGGCGTCTGGGGAGGGAACTCAAAACTGGATTATAGATGGCAGACAGTTGGTGTCGTAAACCATCGCCTCTGTTCAAAGATGGTCGCTCACAGTGGACATAGCTTCTTTCACTCCTCTTTCAAACCATCTTTCCTCTCTGTCCAAAATGTGAACATTGGCATCCTCCAAAGAGTGTCCTTTATCCTTAAGATGCAGATGGACAGCTGAGTCTTGTCCTGTGGAGGTGGCTCTTCTATGTTGTGCGATGCGCTTGCGAAGTGGCTGTTTGGTCTCTCCAATGTAGAGGTCTGGGAATTCCTCGCTGCACTGTACAGCATACACCACATTGTTAAGTCTGTGTTTTGGAGTTTTGTCTTTCGGGTGAACCAGTTTTTGTCTGAGCGTGTTGCTGGGTCTGAACTGCACCGGGATGTCATGCTTGGAGAAAACCCTCCTGAGTTTTTCTGATACACCAGCTACATAAGGGATGACAATGTTGTTGCGTCTGTTTTTCTTATCCTCCCTCGCTGGTGTCTGATCTTCTTTTCTGTGCCTCTTTGCTGCCTTTAAGAACGCCCAATTAGGATAACCGCATGTTTTGAGTGCTTCCTTTACATGTGTGTGTTCCTTCTTTTTTCCTTCAGGCTTAGAGTGAACATGTTCTGCCCGGTGGTGTAGGATCCTAATTACTCCAAGTTTGTGTTCCAGAGGGTGATGGGAGTCCTTTGGTCCTTTTGTCCCTCTTTGGCGGGATATTCCCACTAGGTTTAAATCTGGGACTCTCCACCATTTGACCTTAGAACTGAACAAGCTTCTCGGATGAGAGGTGAAACGTCTTCAAGCAACTTAAAGAAGTCCAGACGCTTTTCTTTGCAAGCTCCTTTGACTACGATGACCTGGATGACTGAGAACCTTCACAGACAGACAGTAATATTGCTTTTCTAAGGCAAACAAGTCAGGCAAGGAGCATGCAAAAGGTGAAGTCTTTAAAAAATCCCAATAGGTCATCTATATGAAAATGGAAAAAGCACAAAGAAAGCTGAGACAATATTATACTGCCAAAGGGAAATTGGATTACATACACTAGGAAGAGTGATTACTGATTGGATGCAGATGTGGAAGAAAAAAAGCTGGAAAATAAACAATGTGTGAAAGAAAAATTGACAGGAATGAATGAAGAACCAAGGACAATATTACAATATTAAATAGAAAGTGATTAACAGAAACCAAAACCCACAACAGTATTATGCATCTATGGTTATGAAAGTCATTGGATACTATTTTAATATCATTATAGTTACAGTAAAACATTTAGAATATTATGTAAAAAAAACACAAAGGAGTTGTTATGTACAGTACATTAAACTCATCTTTTTTGCTGAGTATGTACTGACATTCTCTCTTACATATACAGCATTACTCCAGTATTTTCATTTTCAAGTCTTATGAACCATCCCATCTGGTGAGGTGATGGCATTTCTTCTTGTGAAATGAGCATTAAAAAAACCAAAATGCAACAAAAAACTATTAAATGAGTTTCAAAACACATGTGTCTACCTATAATATATGGACTTTTTGTGAATCTTTGATTTGGATTTAACTAATGTATGAGCAATCAATAGTTTCTACAGTTTAATGTTTTCTATAAAACAATTTATGTCATGATCCTCCAGCCATCATGTGTGACCTTGCCATTTTCTCCCTCTCTCTCTCTTTGTGTCTGTGTGTGAAAAAGCACAAGTTTTCCTCACCTTACAGGGCCAGGGTCCTCCTGCATCTCTGCCCTCTGGCCACACACACCTGGGATAATAAGTGGAAAGTAAGAGGTGCAAATGAAATGTTCATCTCTTGTATGTTCTCTGAACTAAAACATAGGTTGGATATTTGATTGCTGCCTTACTGTATTTTTTAACCCAGTTAGCCCAGTCCTCTTCAGTAAACTGTTTTGCCACAAGAGTCATTTTAGTAGTTAGTTTCCTCATCGATATGTCGATGGTACATTTTTAGACATAAGCAAAAGCTAGCCCTATAGACTTATGATTTTAGGGGTAAGTAGCTGATGCTGTGTGTATCCTTAAAAAATTACCTATGTCTGCCGTTTTTGCTCTATACAAATACATTATGAAACAAACATTCTCTTAAATTCCCTTTAAGTTTATCAATAAGCTGTAACATTTAGGTGAGAGTGTGTGCTCAATGGCCAAATTCTCAGTGGATATTAGTTGAGTATACAGTACTTATAGGACTAGCGCACACTCAAAAGATAATGAAACAGTTCTGCTTCTCCATCAACATAAATTAGGGTCAACTCACTTAGCTTTGAGCTTGAACTATGGGAATAGCACATCCTTCCTCATGGTTCAGATAGTCTCCTTTTTTGCTACATGTTAGTTTTCTGCAGTAACCCATGAATGCAAAGTTGTTATTATTATTATTACTATTATTGTTGTTATTATTATTATTATTATTATTATTATTATTATTATTATTATTATTATTAATAATAATAATAATAATAATAATAATAATAATAATAATAATTTCTTTATTTATGATGGAGTACAGGATAGAACTGTGAAAAATAACACAATCCAATTTTAGGAGACTTAGTTCCACAATTTTATAAATCCAACATGGAGGGAAGATTTGCTGTCAAGGCTGTGGAACATGCATTTTTTTTCCCTGTCTTTAACAAGTTAGTTAACTATATAGCATCCAAAGACTCAGTTATTTGACCTACATACTGAAAATGATGTACATTGGAATTCTGGGGAATTTAGAGATTTGGTCCACACCTAAAAACATTTCAGCCTTTTATTTCCAGTATCTTGTACAGTGCAACAGCAGAGCTGAGCAAAGCCCAGCACCAGATGCACAAGTGCATATCATGGTCAGACATCATAAATTTTGAATTTTGCATGCTGATGAACATATGCAATGTGAAAACCAGTGATCCAGCTGGCAGCATGGAAATCAAAATGGAGGTAAATTTGTAATGCGATGTGTCTAAATTTCCTGAAATATACCACATTTTCCACTTGAATTACTCTAAGGCCCTGGAAGAAAAGCCCACTCTTGGTTGCTGATCTAAAGCATGAATGCAGAATACTAACACAAACAGCTTCTAAGTTTAGCTAAGCAGTTTATTTAAGCAACTGCTAGTCTGATGCACAGGTTATTAGTGTTGTCAGTTTGAATGTTGCGAGGTTGTCCACAGAGGCTAGAGAGTGTTTCAAGGTGATGGTTGATTACTATAGCAGAGGAAAGCCAGCGAATGAATAAGTCAGACCAGCAAGGAAGTGACTGACAGAAAGCAAGGTAACTTGAACAAAGGCAACAGCTAGGCCAGGGGAGAGTGGTGGTAGAAGAAACTAATTGAACATACCTTTGTTCTCTTATCCTTGTCTAACTTCACTTTACCCAGCAACCATAGACATTCAGTTGTCGACCCAAGGTTTATCACTGTAGCTATAACAATCACATACGAGTAAGAAAAGGGGCGGGGGGAAAAAAGAAATATTAGAGAAGCACATACATAAAAAAAACCAACTCCACTATTATCCAAAGATTTTCTTTTATTTCCTTTTTTTTTGTCAAACCATTTGACACTGATGATTCAAGCATAAAAAATGCACCTAACTCAAGGGATCGACCGGTGTGTCTACAGATAATGGGCAACTTACCATTGCCATTAACATTTTACCAAGAGCCCAAAATGTTATCTTTAGGCACTTTTTTTACTTGCAGCTTGTTCGAAACGCACATAATTTGTTCCAGTTTCTTTAGCTGAAGCTGCCATGCCAAAGATAAAACAGTTTGAGAGGCAGAAAATGATATTATTGTACCAACAAGATGATTCCCAAAGCGCTATTAGCTGAAAATTTGGAATATCAACTTCATGTGCAGTATGTCTTTAAACAGTAAGTATAAACACTATCTACAGCAAACCATTTTTGAAAGTCACATCCTTAAGAAATGGGAAAAAAATCCAGATCTGACTGGACCTGAAAGATGCATCTGGCCCTTCAGTTGATCCATCTAGTGCCTCAGTAGAAGTCAAGAACCTGTTAAGAGCCCATTATTAAGGAACCGGATGGGGAGAAAAACAGACATGTGCCAAATTACACAAGATATGGACTGAAACTCAGTGGCAACAGGCCTTATGGAATGAATACATCCAAATTTACATTTTTGGTTCGAATCTTCATCAACAAGTATGGTCAGCAGTGGTATACGAGAATGTCCGTCTAAAACTATTTGTAAAGCAGAGTAGAGACTCACATGACTGGAGTCATGTTTTGGGACTGAATTCAGACAGTGGTGTTGAGGATCTTGTTAAAATTGATGAAATTATGAATGTAGAAAAGTACTGTCTGATTTTGATTCATCATACAGTACCATCTAGGAAAGAATCTGATTGGCAATCAGTGGCGGTCCTAGCCTGTTTGGGGCCCTGGGCGAACACTCCCTCCCTTGTAGGTCTGTGTCTCGTTATGCCCATTAGTTCCAGCTGTGTCCCCTCCTGTGTGCCATTTCCTCATTACCTGGTGTGTGTATTTATAGTTGGTGTCTGCCTGTGCTCCTCGTCGCGTCGTCTGTGTTTCTCTGTGAATCTCCCGTGTAGTCTACATTATTCCATGTTTCTTCGTGACTCTCTGCTCCTCGCTCCATGTCCTCCATTTTGTATTAGTTTTCCCAGTTTAGGTTTATGATCGGCTCTGCCCACACCTTGGTTTTATGCACTGTAAATAAAACCCACTTGCACCTCCGCCATTGTCTGCTATTGGATCCTCCTTTCTCACCCTCCACATGACTGCCGCCCCAGCCGTGACAGTACAACGCGACCACAAGATGGATCCAGCAGCTTTGTCTGGGGAGAGCGACCTCGCACGCATCCAACGCCTGATGGACTGGGTAACCCACACCACCAACGCAAGGGCAAAAGTGGTGGGGTTAAAAGCCATCGAGGCAATCCTGGGAGGAAATCCCTACCTCTGCCAGCTTAAGGGAGTCTCAGGCTTAATTTGCAACCTGCATAAAGCCCGGGGGGTGGTGCGAGCTCAGGAATCCACAGACTTTGTCCAGCAGCAGCGGACTACGGCCGCCCTGGAACAGTCACGTCAGCTTCTCCCGCCGGAGGTTTTGCCCGGCCCGCCGGAGGTTTTGCCCGGCCCGCCGGGGCCGTCGGCAGGGAGGAAGCGACGATCGCGCCGTCGGCGTGTCACCCCACAGCCGGATATTAGGACTTCAGGACTGCCGGCTGTGGTGAGTGAGAAGGACCCTTTTTCTGTTTTGGACTGTGGGACAGTTTATTCAGGGGCTTTGTTTTGTGCAGCAGATGACAAGGAGAACTGTTTGTTGCCTGTTTATTCTCCTGCTCAGCTGTCTCAAGCTCGTTTAGCTGCACAGCCGCACGCTCGTTTAGCTGCACAGCCGCACGCTCGTTTAGCTGCACAGCCGCAAGCTCGTTTAGCTGCACAGCAGCATTCAACTCGGCCTCCGGTATCCCCGCTAGCCCAATCATCTATGCCATCTCCGTCTTCACCGACTCCCTCTGTACGGGAGGCTGCATCTGTGCCTCCGTTTCTGGACTCTTTTCCTAGTACGTATGTTTTGCAGAGAGACAAACACATTAAAATTGCAATCGTTCCTCAACAGCTGGCTAGTTTAGAGACTGTTGCTTGCTCCAGGGCCTCACCAGAGGTTAAATTACAGCCCTCAGCTGACTCTGGATCCCTGGAGGCTAAGAACCCAGCTGAGGACTGCACCCGGCTGTCGCTGCCTGAGCAGGGTCGGTGCTCCGCGCAGCTCCAGTCTGTCCTGTTCCTGCCAGAGGCCCGTGCGCCTGCTGGTTCTGACCTGTTCCTGCCAGAGGCCCGTGTGCCTGCTGGTTTTGTCCTGTGTGTTCCAGGGGCCCCGGTGCCCACTGGTCCAGAGACTGTTTTCGCTGGAGGGCCTGAGGAGCCCGTCCAGCCCCAAGACTCGTCTGGAGACTCAGCTGGAGGTTCAGGGGAACCTAGCCAGCTTCCTGCCTCGTCAGCTGGAGGGCCCGAGGAGCCCGTCCAGCTTCCTGCCTCATCAGCTGGAGGTTCAGGGGAACCTAGCCAGCGTCCTGCCTCGTCAGCTGGAGGGCCCGAGGAGCCCGTCCAGGCGTCTGCTGCAGCTCCATCACCTTCGCCTGGCCCGGCTCCATCACCATCAGCCTCGCCTGGCCCGGCTCCATCACCATCAGCCTCGCCTGCTGCGGCTTCAGCTTCTGCTTCAGCTTCGCCTGGTCCAGCCTCCGCTTCAGCTTCTGCCTCCTCGGCTTCGCCTGGTCCAGCCTCAGCTTCCGCCTCGTCTGGTGCTGCGAAGGCCACGCAGCCTTCAGGTCCCCATCTGCCGCCTCAACATCGTCGGTCATCTGCCAGGCTGCATGTTGGGCATCTTCGCCACCATGGCCGGCCCCCGGACCCGCTTTTACGCTGCCTCCGCCGCCGTCCACGCGGTCGGCCTCCGGACTTGTGTCGCCGCCGCCGTTGCTATCCGCACGGTCGGCCGCCTGAACTGTTTCCCCGTCGCCACCGCTGCCTTCTGCGCGGACGGCTTTTGGATCTGTGTCGCCAACATGGTCGGCCCCCGGAGATGAACTGTTCTGGGCTCCTGAGTTGTCAGCCTCCGGGCCGGCCTCCTGAACTATGTTTTGGGACCCTGTTCAGGGACTCCAGTGTGTGTTGTGTTTTGGACGGTTCTTTTGGATCACTGGAGCTTGTTTTTTGTTTGGTTTTGGTCCCTCCGTCCTGGGCCCCCCGCCGCCGAACACCCATCCCTCAACCCGAGAATCACCACAACATAACCTAACAGACCTACACCTTAGTTCACAGATTCACTTTGTCTAGGGTGCATTTCTGAGATTTCACACAACCCAGGATTCAAATCATGAATACATAATGGGCTTGGATTTACAACATTATAAATGAAATGTGCTCTCTTTGGAAGCAGCAGGGCCCCCCTCCCCTTTCGATGGGTTGTGTGTGAGACTTTAAATCATCAAACTGTAAATTTTAAATTGTTCAGTTGTACAGTAAACAACATACTTATGGAATAACATTTTGTTAGCACTAGGCACTACGTGTGCTATCTAGCTTAAGTCACTGATGTACAGAAGTGCAGCAATAAACCAGTGGTAGCGATATTTGAATTCTGACAAAAAATATGTGTTGAGTTAAAAATGTTTCCATGTTGCTTGGATTGAAATCTCAGCCACTGAAATTCTTTTCCTTATTTTAACGAAAAAGAACAACAACAGTGGGATACATCAAGAAGAACAGTGTTTTGGGTAAGTTTGAAGATTTGTTAAATAGACCTCAGCAGAAACATAGACACCCACACTTTGTCTTTCCTTTGTCTCACTTTGTTCATTTGTTTAGGGAACTCTTTTCTAAATTGCTAAATGTGTGTGTAGTCAGTTGGCTGCAAACAAACATGAGCAAATGACTCAAGTCAGACAATCCCCATGTTTTCTCTCTGGACATAAAAAAGACATCTGCTTTTGTATAATTTTGACTGAATTCTACAACCAGTATTTAAGTATGGTACATAAGTACATATGGTTCTTACACACACACTGAACATTCTGGACATTGTTTTCACTTCATCACTTAAATCACTTTAAGCATATTTGCACTGCATAAGACACTTACAAATGTGGATTGCACAACACTGGACATTATATTTCTTCATTTCCATTTAATACTTGTACAGCTGCTTTTATTGTGTGTATATATATATATATATATATATATATATATATATATAAAAACACCCAGCACGCCCCTGCGGGCGGTTTATCCTTCAAGCTCGGGTCCTCTACCAGAGGCCTGGGAGCTTGAGGGTCCTGCGCAGTATCTTAGCTGTTCCCAGGACTGCGCTCTTCTGGACAGAGATCTCCGATGTTATTCCCGGGATCTGCTGGAGCCACTCGCCTAGCTTGGGAGTCACCGCACCTAGTGCTCCGATTACCACGGGGACCACCGTTACCTTCACCCTCCACATCCTCTCGAGCTCTTCTCTGAGCCCTTGGTATTTCTCCAGCTTCTCGTGTTCCTTCTTCCTGATATTGCTGTCATTCGGAACCGCTACATCGATCACTACGGCCGTCTTCTTCTGTTTGTCTACCACCACTATGTCCGGTTGGTTAGCCACCACCATTTTGTCCGTCTGTATCTGGAAGTCCCACAGGATCTTAGCTCGGTCATTCTCCACCACCCTTGGGGGCATCTCCCATTTTGACCTCGGGACTTCTAGGTTATACTCGGCACAGATGTTCCTGTACACTATGCCGGCCACTTGGTTATGGCGTTCCATGTATGCCTTGCCTGCTAGCATCTTGCACCCTGCTGTTATGTGCTGGATTGTCTCTGGGGCATCTTTACACAGCCTGCACCTGGGGTCTTGCCTGGTGTGATAGACCCCAGCCTCTATGGATCTTGTACTCAGAGCTTGTTCTTGTGCTGCCATGATTAGTGCCTCTGTGCTGTCTTTATATATATATATATATATATATATATATATATATATATATATATATATATTTCTTCATACATTCTTATATATTTCTATACTGTGTATTGTGTATTTTGTTGTACAGTTATTTTATTATTATTATTATTTTTTTTATTTTTTTTTTTTTAAATGACATCAGAAACAGCAGTATGCGACATTACGTGATGGCAGAGCTTCAGTTCATCCTTTGTCATTTTTTTTTTTTTTTTTTTTTTAATAAATAGGACAGGGGGAATGAATGAGAGAAAGAGGGGGAGAGAAAGAAAGAAAACCAAAGGGGAGAAGAGACGGTGAGAAGGGGGGGGAAGAGAGAGAAAAAAAAAAAGAACTCCTGGGTCACCTGTATGGAGAAAAAAAAAAAAACAAACAAAAACAAACAGAGGAGACAGCAAACAACAAAGAGCAACATAATAATAGAGAAAACAAAGCACCATCACAATAAACTAGCTAGTCATAGATATCAATATTTACTAAATAATAAACGATATTGTGCAGCACGCAAGATAGACAGCGCACAGTGTGCTTTGAGGTAGCAGCCAAGAAAGCTTTAGTCCGCGTCTGTGAATACCCATGTGTGCATACCTGTGTGGATCAGCATGCTTGCATTCCAAAGGTTTCTCCATGTAATGATCTGCTAGGGAGTGTGGGGGGGCCACAGCCCCGTCCTCCAGGGTGTGAAGCAGGTATGGAGGAGATCAAAACTCCAGACATCCAGAGGCCCCCAGAACACAAGAGACCATGGAAGACCAACAGAGGGGCAGCCGCGCCACTGTTCCAGTAAGAGCTGAGGAGAGTCCCAGATGAGGGCTCGCCCAGCAGCCGCGGAGCAGAAGTCAGGGGGAGTTGCAGTGACGCGCCCGTGAGCTCCGCCGGCCCCCAGCTGTGCCTGAGTGACCGAGCCCCAGGCCGAGAGGCCGGGGGCACCCCACCTCCAAAGGGGCCCGAGCGAGCCCCAGGCCCCAGGCCCCGACAAGCGGCCGCCAAGGAGTGAGCCGTTGTGTACCCGGACGCCCACCCCCAGACACAAAGAACCACCAACACACCGACACCTGAGGGAGTCCGCCACCGGCAGGGGAAGTGGTGGTGGGTGGAGATAGGCCTCCAAACCTTGGAGGGCCTGAGGTGTTCCCAGAGAGGTGGCGTCTGATACCCAACCTGACATATAGACACAGACATACAGGCACACACAGACACAAACATCCATTCCCACCCTCATGCTCTCATATGCACTCACTCCACACTCAACCAACGTGGAGACAGACATAAAGAGACGCTGTACACACAATCACACTCCCCAAGCGTACTCTACAAACCGGGTCTAGGTACCCTTGCCCCTGGAGGGGGGAATTGCACCCAGACCCAGGTGGTGTTACCCTTTTCCCTGCGGTGGGGAGAGGCAGACCACCCCGACTCCGCAGCAGCAGGGAGGCCCCACACCCCAGACCGCAGTCGGACGGCCAACTCCTACTACTACAGTTATTTTATTTTCAACTTTAACTTATATATTTTATCTTATTTCGGCAGTACGGTGGCACGGTGGTTAGCATTGTTGCCACATAGCAATAAGGTCCTGAGTTCAATTCCAACATCAGGCCGGGGTCCTTCTGTGTGGAGTTTGCATGTTCTCCCTGTGTTTGCGTGGGTTCCCTCTGGGTACTCCGGCTTCCTCCCACCGTCCAAAGACATGCAGCTTGTGGGGATAGGTTAATTGGATAATCCAAATTGCCACTAGGTGTGAATGTGCGAGTGAATGTTGTCTGTCCCTGTGTGTTGGCCCTGCGACAGACTGGCGACCTGTCCAGGGTGTACCCCGCCTCTCGCCCTATGACAGCTGGGATAGGCTCCAGCGCGCGCCCCCCCCCCCCGTGACCCTGAAAAAGATAAGCGGAAGTGAGTGAATGGATGGATGGATTTTATCTTATTCTTTCCCAGTTAAATTTACCATTCATTCTAATTTGTGTTGTACAGTTATTTCATTTTTAACTTTAATTTTTATATTTTATTTTATTCCTTCCTAGTTAAATTTACCCTTTTTAATTTTCATATTTATTTCCTATCTTATTCATAGCCTTTTCCTTTTTTTTTCTTTAGGTCACGGGCAGTTGTGTAAGCATTTCACTGCATATCGTACTGTGTATGACTGTGTACGTGACAAATAAAATTTGAATTTGAATTAAGTTAGACCATAAACGTGTGTCTAACTTTTTTGTCTTCTATTTTTAAAACCATTGAAGCTCTGGCTCGTGAAAATAACAAAACTGGTATTAAAACTCACAGACAGGAAGTATAGAACATAGGTATGTAAGTGAATGCATGAAGTGGCATTCTTTGATCACACAAATGTAGAAAAATAGCTCTCTCGCTCTCTCTCTCTCTCTCTCTCTCTCTTGTGATGTAGGAGTAGTTTCTCACTGCTCTTCTCAAATATGTTCTCTGTCCAAAACTAGTGAAACTCTATAAAACCAAAGCTGTTTTATCTTGTGGACCTTTTTCTGTGTAAACACTTGGACTGGCTGAGATTTCAATCTGAGCACTGGAGGACAGCATTCACCAAAGAAAGGGTGAACTTCAGCCTTGCTGAACTTCATTGAAAGCCTTTGCATGTTTAACATCCCTGAGGCATCAGAATCTTTATTAAGCGACTGATCCCTGCAGCTGCTGGGTCAGCACAATTTTCCTGACTCCCTTGTGGTACAGAGAGTTCACAGAACGCCAGAGTCACCCACAGCATGACAGGAAACCCCAAACCAACAGATTCAGGGCCAACTGAATATATTGTCTCTCTCCTGAGAGAGATCAGATGCAAAAGCAAATAGTTTTATCTTGACCATGCCCTGCTACTAGGTAAAAAGACTGGAGTATGACAGTGTGTAGAGAAAAAAATGCTAAACTACACATTATAGCACTTCTTTATACCAAGAAACTGCAAAAAGGCAGCATTTGTGGTATTCAAGTAACCTGGAAGTATCAGATTATCATTAACCAATCTACATTTCTTCACTTTCCAGACATCACCTCAAATGTGATGAAAAATAATTCATAAGAGAAATGGTTATTGCTGTAGATTACACTGTTTTTTAACCATGCTCTGAAGCCCAGTATAGTAAAAATTCAGACTCTAAATCAACATCAACAGAACATCAGCAGACTACTTTGGCTTAGAAGCAAACATTTCATGGCTGAGCAAGTATGAACCTGCTCTGTCCACTCTAGCAAGGCTAATCGAAAAGCTTACTGCAACCTGCAGACCTGCTTCTCCTGTGGAGAAGTGCCGAAGATAGTTGCTCATCATCCGCCCACAGAGAGGTAGTTCAGAGTGACACATTCAAGCCTGTGACTACAATAATGTATAATACTTGTACAGCTGCTGTTATTGTGTATATATTTATTTATATTTCTTCATACATTCTTATATAGTTCTATATTGTGTATTTTGCTGTACAGTTATTTTATTTTACTTTAATTTATATATTTTATCTTATTCTTTCCCAGTTAAATTTACCCTTCATTCTAATTTGTGTTGTACAGTTATTTCATTTTTAACCTTAATTTATATTTTATTCCTTCCTAGTTAAATTGACCCTTTTTAATTTTTCATATTTATTTCCTATCTTATTCATAGCCTTTTCCTTTTTTGTTTTCTTTAGGTCACGAGCAGTTGTCCAAGCATTTCACTACATATCGTACTGTGTATGACTGTGTACGTGACAAATAAAATTTGAATTTTGAATTTGAATTTTACATTCTTTATTTTCTTATGAGCAAAGTTGAAGTTGATAATACTTGGAATAGATTCAGAATTTATCTGAATTACTTTAAATTACTTAAAATATTAATCTGAGACTTAAAACACACATTTTCCCTTTGAGCGTTACCTGCCAATTGTATGTGCTATAATCGGCTTATCCATTCATCTGTTCCTCTCTCAGCCCTCGGGACTGCTTGAGCTTCTTCTTTTCCTTCTTCCTGATGTTGCTATCACTTGGTATAGCTACTATCTCTACGAAAATCCTACTCTACTTACCATCAATTGCCATCAATTGTACCTGCTAATTTCAGGTCTCTTTGTACCACCTGGTCATGCATGGATTATGGTGAAATGATGGTAAATGGTAAATGGCCTGTATTTATATAGCGCTTTACTAGTCCCTAAGGACCCCAAAGCGCTTTATATATCCAGTCATCCACCCATTCACTCACACATTCACACACTGGTGATGGCAAGCTACATTGTAGCCACAGCCACCCTGGGGCGCACTGACAGAGGCGAGGCTGCCGGACACTGGCGCCACCGGGCCCTCTGACCACCACCAGTAGGCAACGGGTAAAGTGTCTTGCCCAAGGACACAACGACCAAGACTGTCCAAGCCGGGGCTCGAACCGGCAACCTTCCGATTACAAGGCAAACTCCCAACTCTTGAGCCACGATCGCTCAAATGATGTTCTTTCCACTTCCCGATTATGGCCCAAACAGTGTTCACTGGAACCTCGTTTAGAATTCTTTCTGTAACCAAAGCCATCAATATGTTTTCCAAGAATAAGGTTGCAAAGGTCTTGAGAGAGCTCATTTGTTTCACCCATTATGAGAAGCTTTTTGGGTAACGCATTTGTAATGAGACAGCTTCTTACAGGCCATCAGTTAAGACTGAACCAGCTGACATTAATTTCCATTAACTGTCAGGACTGCTTTCTAATTACTGATAGATTTCAGCTGGTATCATGACGTTCCATGCTTTTTTGCAAATGTGTTCAATACTTTTTTCCTGTGTCATGTCTCATTATTATACATAACTTATTTTTTGGATATATATATATGGTTTGATTTCTTTGTATGTGTGGATCATTAACACCGCCCAAACGATCACCGGCTGCCCTGTCCCCACACTGGAAGATCTACACAACACCCGCTGTCCTAAAAAGGCCCAAAACATCATAAAAGATACCTCACATCCTGGCCACTCCCTGTTTGAACTGTTGCTCTCAGGCAGACGGTACAGAGCAATTAGTATAAGGACTAATAGACTCAAACACAGCTTTTATCCAACTGCAATAACACATCTGATTAGTGATACAAAAAAATGCCAATCATGCCACTCTTGTATTAATCTATGCGCTGACTGAAGCATGTATGTGAATGTTTGTTGATACCTCTTATTAGCACTTTAAGTATTCTATTTTTTTTATTATTGAATTTTATTGTTTTATTTATATTTTGATATCGTTAGGGATGATGCAATAATGGGGGACCATTTTTAATTTCGTTGTACCTGTGACAATGACAATAAAGTTTCTGATTCTGATCGGTTGTTACTGATGTCTGATGAGAATTTTAATGCCAATAGCACCTTTAGAAATATATTTACTTTGAAAATTGGTCACACATTTAGTACTTATTATACCACTGTATCTCATTTTGACCATGGGACTTCTAGGCCATACTTGTCACAGATATATGTATACTATACCAGCTACTTGGTTATGGTATTCCATCTGTGTCCTGCGTACTAGCATCTAGCACCCTGATGTTATAGGTTGAATTGTCTCAGGGGCATCTTTGAAGCCATGCCAGCCTCAGTGTTGCTCAGACTAACAAGGTTTGTGTCAGATGTTGAAGAACCAGAAATAATGATGAGAAGTGGGCTAATGGAACAAGGCTATGGAATAAGTGGACATGGGATGAGAATAGGGAACTGTTGGAAAGTCACTACACATGTAACTCCAGTGAAAGAGAGTAACGTATTCTGAATACTTTGGATTACTTAATATATGCTGTTTACAACTACGTGAATGTACTATTGCTGTGACTTATTACTGTTACTGAAGGTCCGCGGCTCCGAACCGTAGCAAAGGGACCTCTGGCTAATATGGTGGGTTCCTTGTCGGGCTCGTAGCTGAAAACTAGCTTTACTTTGTTGTCTGGGTCAACTTTGCAGCGAGAGACAGAGAGAGGCGTTGAAAGGCTGCTGCAACGAAACTTATTGTTTCAGAGGAAAACACGAACACAGTGTACAGTCGAGTCTTAATAGTTTACTTACAACTGGGCTCGTCAGGCTTTCTTCTTGGCTGCAGTCGTTATTATTATATTTACATGCTTCCAGCTCCCGTTTCTGCTTGGTGACAGCTCGTACTTTTCCTTTTTCTCCCTCCCTCGCTCACAGACACATAACGGGTATGGCAGTCCAGTCTCCCAGCAGCACGGACTACACTACCCATGATGCTACATTTTTTAGAGCTATACCTGTAGCATTCTGCCTATTAGCTTAGCACAACAAAAACAACAACAAAAAGGCGCTCTCTCACCCAGGAAACACGCAGAGAGAGCGTCACCCTGTAACCATGGCAACCATTACGCTGCCGCCTGACCTTAGAACTGAAGAAGCTTCTCGGATGAGAGGTGAAACGTCTTCAAGCAACTTAAAGAAGTCCAGACGCTTTTCTTTGCAAGCTCCTTTGACTACGATGACCTGGATGACTGAGAACCTTCACAGACATAGCTGTCAAACAAAACCCAAACAGTCCTGACCCGCCACAATATGAAACAGGAAAGTACCGCCGTGTAATCCATTTATTTCAACAAAGTAACTGTATTCTAAATACCACCTTTTTAAACGGTAACTGTAACGGAATACAGTTACTCATATTTTGTATTTTAAATACGTAATGGCGGTACATGTATTCCGTTACTCCCCAACACTGATTATTCTTACACTCCAAGACTGGGCACCAAGCCCCAAAACAACTGGTATGATAAATACCACAGCAGCTGATCTGAAAGAGAAGATCATTGCTAAGATCATTGCTAAGCTGTAAGATAACAACAGCCACAGGAGTTAGTACCCTCCATGGAAGATAAGACTAGAGGCCAAGATCAAGGCAGCATGGAAGCAAGCTAGCCAGCTATCAGAGCTGCAGAAAGGTGTGATAAAGAAAGGGCGCCTAAAAAGTACAACAAGCTGTCCATACTTGAGGCCTTAGAAACTGCAAAGCAAAGACTCACACCTTTGGCTAACTCCTTGAAGAGGTATACCAGAGAGACAGAAACCAAGAACTGTACTGTTCGATGTTTACTCTTAGAGGAACAATGGGAGAACAGCTCCACCAAGGCTAACCTTGGAATCCCACAGAACGAAGACACCTGGACATTTGCAGGACCTTGTGTTGGGTAATGGGGTTGTCGGGGACGACTGACCCCTTAGGTGGGGGGTATGCAGCAGGTCAGGGCTGTTTGGGTTTTGTTTGAAAGTTGTGTTCTGTTGTTTCAGGCGGCAGCGTTATGTTGCCATGGTTACCATGTGACCCGCTCTCTCTGCAACTGTGTGTTTTCTGGGAGAGAGGGCGCCTTTTTCTTGTTGTTGTTATGCTAGAGCTACACCGAGCAGTTGGGTTAGCGGCGGTGTTTTTCTGTTGGAAATAAACAGCTGTGCTCCCTGGCAATACGGGGAAGCAAGACCAAATGACACCTCTGTCTCCTCCTTGTCTGAGCTCGCCACAATATGTTGCTTTAAAGAGATAGAAGTTAAAGAGAAGGCTCCTGATGCGGTTCTGTATTATGCTCGCATTTTCTGCAACAAACTATTACAGCCAAGATTCCATTATACTCTTGAAAGCAGAGCTGTCAGTAGGATTAAAAAAGACAAACAAACAAAAAACACTTACACATTGTATTCATTCTGAGAGTAAGTTGTCCTTCAACCCTTCATTAAAAAGAAATTCATCATGGAAGAAAGAGAGAAGAAAAAAAATGAAATCCCTCTGTTAATTAAATTATAGGAATTGAATTTTAGATGGTTGACTGTGAGTCAGTCATAAGTTGGATAATATAATCTATCGGTTTTGCTTCTAAAAAGTTCAAATATTAAAGGTGGGGTTGAGGGCTTGGAGTTAGTTTCACTCAGAAATCACTAAGCTGCAAAAAACTATTTAACTGAATGATTAATCCAAGACCATTCAAGAAACATAGATTCTGCATTGGAAAATAGTAGCAATCAACTGAAGTAAACCTATATTCTAGGGTTTTATGTAATGTTATAATATACTCCCAAAATAGATTATCCTTTGAGGTGTAATTTTCATTAGAAAGAACATACTGATTATTAACCCTGAAGCTAGATTCCAATTAATTGGATTTTAGCCTCATTTGAAATTAACTGAGGGTCAAAAGCGAGACCTGACGTGTAGCAGCCTTCACTTTCAACATCAGTGTAATTAGCATTCTGCCTTTAACTGTGAATTTAAACTCTCACTTCAAAACAAATGGAAACAATAAATTAAGCCATTCATATCTTTATTATCTCATTGCTCTGTCTCTATATAGTGACCTGTTTGAATGAGGCATGGTTTTATTAAAGACAGTAATCTCAAATACTTATTTTCTCTGGAATAGCAATGAAGTCTCATGGTGTATCATGTAATCTAATTTTGATGCTTTATTTTTGAGCAGTTGGGCATATTTGATTAATCGTTTTTAATAAAATAAATAAATGATGGGGGTGGAGTGACAGTATTAATTTTATTCCCATTCTTGTCTTGTTACACAATTGTCACAGAAAACTTTTTTCTGTGGCAGGAGGCTATTTGCCAGCCCAGAAGGCCTGGGTATCTCATTTTAAAAAGAACTTAAAAAAAACTTTCTCTTGACATTTTTTTCCAAAGTTATGTATCAATTTAGTTTATAAGGCTATAGTAGAAGGATAACTTAATTAAACAATCCATATAAATGCGGCACTAACTTTTTTAATTAGTCTTGACTGTTGGTTCCCACATCCTAGGCCAAAGCACACTGGTGTGTCCAAGGCACAAAAAATGTAATTTGACTGATGCGCACCACTGTATAGGTCAATAATTAAACACATTGCATCACGTTATTTATATGATATTTAAACAGGTAGCTTCACAATCATCAGGAAAGAAAGGGTGCTGATAATGAATAAACAGGTAAATATTGGTTGCGATTTTCAACCAATACGTGCTGCTTATGTTGAAGTTCATGATAGAAAGTGTTTTATTTTTTGTCTACTTAAGGTGAGCATCCTCTCTTTTCTTAAGTTGTTTTGTTTTCCTTTGAGGATGTCATTGGCTTGGTTGGGATGATTTGTTTGTTTGATGATTTGATTGTTCAATGTAATTTTTCTGTTACTGTGCAACCATGGTTCAATATTATTGTAAATTACTGTGATAGTATTTAATATTTGTGCAAATACTTTATTCAGTAATCAGATCTTTCACAACAAGAAATAGTCATGAAGCGATGAGAAAGAAAATGGACACTACACACTTTTTTAAAGTTTGGTAGAGCATATGCAAAGGCAAAAAAAAGTTCAACTTATTCAAAAGCCAATAATCAACTTTGATTTCTCTTGAAATTATTGTTTATAATTCTTAAAAGATTGGGTCATATACTTTGAAGATGAAAAACTAAACACCCTAACATGTGTTTAAGACTTTTCCTTCTTCTCTTGGAGTACCCTTGGTACCAATTGCAGCATTTTATCCTGTTAGACTCCACATTATCATAAGAACATTCTCAACAACCAGTTTTTTATTTTATTTTTAATATATCAAGTACAACTTCCTGGTGCTTGATTGTCATTGAAAGGTCTCGGCTTTAAATTTACATGCCTAAAAATATTTTATCCTTGACATGCATAATATTTTCATGCTCTGTGTGCAGTTGTTTTTATTTGCAATCTATGTATTTAAAATACTGCACAGACATAGAAATACTACAATCTCTAACCTGGTGTATCAGTGCTACCTTCATAAAATATAACTTTCTGTTAAAATAAGGAAAAAGAATGGCCAAAGTGCTGTTCCATAATTGCTAAGATATGAATTTGCGAGTCTGCCAGAAGGAAGATAATTGTAATCAATCTTCAGGGCAAGTCTCAAGTGTGTAAATGACACAACTTAAACTTTTCTCTCAAGATATATTCTAATTTTGCCCAATTAACAACAGTTTTCCACAGTGGCAGGCTAATCTTTAACAGTTGTTAAATGTACTTTTCTGCCAATTTTGATTAATTTGTTTAAATGTCTTTTGCAGTAAAATAAAACAGTACAGTTAAAACTGAGTGATTTAGAACTACATTCATTTCACAAGTGACGTCACACATATTACATATTCACTTGATACTTACTTTCTATGATGACACTTTACAGTAAACTCATTTGCACTAGGACCATATCGCTGAAATTAAGCTGTTTTCACCAAGTCTGTTCTCATCATGGCATTAAACTCTGGAGACAGCTAGTACAGACAGTGTGTCTTCTAGGCATGCTCTGTCAGTTCTTCTCCTTGTTCATAAGTCTGTCTTGGGATTTACACTGCCTGAGTCCATCCTTAATGAGAACTGTAATCATCCTATGCACTGGACCAGACAATCCAGCTAAGGAAGACAACTGTAAGATGAAGAAAGCAAACATACTTCTCATCCACTCCTCTGGGGTTATGTGTTGCAGTCTTAATCATACAACATGTCCTATGCTCATCATTTTCAAGCTGTGAACTTAAGCCAATATTGTATTTTAACTAGAGTTTATTCAGACCAATTATTTTACTTAAAAGAACTTTTCCACTAAATTCTAAATCAACCTGTTTCCACTGCTGTTTTCATGGATGTTGGTTTGTAAGCAGTCTAGAGTCCACAGTTTTCAAGATATAATTTTCCAGATTTACTGTAATGGTGGATACAAGCTTGAGATGATTTAATTTAGGTGAAAATCACATCAAGGTCAAGATAACATTACATGTGAAAATCAGTAAAAATGTTATAATACCCACTTTTTTAAAATGAATTGTCTTCAACCTTCACAAAAATATAGTAGGTCTTGTGGGACATGAGTACCTAGGCTTGACCTTCACTGTTGGCACCCAAGGTCAAAGTTGACCTTAAAAAAATTCAAGAAACCATACCAACTAATATATCATATGAAAGGGAATGGAGAAAGCTATCCGACACTCTTTTTTTCCTTTTTTCCCCCCCAAACAAATCACATTTGACACATAGTTCATCAAATGGATGAACAGTATACAGTATGTTCAATGTCAAATTCATCCATACATCCACCCTCATCCAACAAATCAAATCCTCTATATTCTGAAGATTTTTTTTGAATACCCCAAGCTAGAGATGAAATGGCACGACGCATTTTCTGTGGTTTCTTTTTTGTTCTTTTTTCAGACCTACCCACAACATGATTTCACCACAGCCCCCTCATGCTGCACTATTCTCTAATCTGCTTAAACCTGAAATAGAAAAAATATATCAGTGAAAAAAGTGATAGATAAATCATTGCCATCACCATAGGTGATGTTCTCTTGCTGTGGAACAGCAGTCTTGACCACCATCCTGTAAAGTCTTTCTTTTCCTACCAAATGCAACAGATTAAGGTAGTGTTATAAACAAAAGCAACAGCATTTTTTCCCCTCACTTTTATGACAGAGTAATCTTTTCTTCTTTTTCTGTTACACCAGCTGCAGGCTGTTTCCTACCTTACAGCCTTCATCTTTCTCGGTCGGTTTCAGCTTCTTGTTTAATTAGCTGGAAAAGTCAGCGTGAGGTTTGGAGCTCATGAAATACACTCCTGCTGCATCTGTGGACTGTGGTTTGTTTGAATGGTTATTTCTGTCCAGATAGTCAGAGCTTCCAGTTGTCTAAGACATGAACTTCACCCCCCCCCCCCCCCCTGAAAAAATTTTTTTATTGTCAAAATGTCAGAATGTCATTTTTTTTCACTCACTTCATGCAGTTGAACCCTCCATATAACTTTATAAATTTGCGATAGATGCCCTGGAGTACTAAATTGACCGTGCAGTTCTGTATTACCATCCATCCATCCATCCATCTTCATCCGCTTTGTCCGGGGCCGGGTCGCGGGGGCAGCAACCTAAGCAAAGAGGCCCAGACCTCCCTCTCCCCAGCCACCTCCTCCAGCTTATCCGGGGGAATACCAAGGCGTTCCCAGGCCAGCCGAGAGATATAATCTCTCCAGCGTGTCCTGGGTCTGCCCCGGGGCCTCCTCCCGGTGGGACATGCCTGGAACACCTCACCCAGGAGGCGCCCAGGGGGCATCCTTGTCAGATGCCCGAACCACCTCAGCTGGCTCCTTTCGATGTGGAGCAGCAGCTGCTCTACTCTGAGCCCCTCCCGGATGGCCGAACTTCTCACCCTATCTCTAAGGGAGAGGCCAGCCACCCTTCGGAGGAAGCTCATTTCTGCCGCTTGTATCCGCGATCTCGTTCTTTTGGTCACTACCCACAGCTCGTGGCCATAGGTGAGGGTAGGGACGTAGATCGACCGGTAAATTGAGAGCTTCGCTTTTACACTCAGCTCCCTCTTCACCACGACGGACCGGTGCAGCGTCCGCATTACTGCAGCTGCAGCCCCAATCCGTCTGTCGATCTCCGGCTCCCTTCTCCCATCACTCACGAACAAGACCCCGAGATACTTGAACTCCTCCACTTGTGGCAGGAACTCATCCTGTATTACCACTTGTCTAATTCTTTCTACTTATTGTGCACACCTAATATTGTTTTGGATTAGGTATTGAGCATGGAAACTATGGACAGTAACCAAACTCACAAACTGATATGAATGGCGTGATGTTTTTGCTTCAAATCGCTTTATCCCTAATACAATGTGAGTCTGATCTCTTGTGCTCCAAGAGCTCAGTGGACCTGCTACTTCAGTTCAGAGGATACTGCAGTTGCTTTATCTAAATGAATTACTGCTGTCAGTCACTAAGGTTAAAGTGCAAAATAAATAATGTATCAAGCCAGGACAAAGCAACAAATTTCCTTCTGTGTGCACAAGGTGGCATCCCACTGTTATCTGCCTGTGTGGCTCCCAAAAAGTAATAAATGTATGAGGAGTTAGAGTTGACATATGCTTCTTGCTTTGTGCTGGTTGTTGGGCTTTATGTCATTGTGAAGCTTTCTTCTGGCAGCTCAGCTCACTGGACCTTGACAGCATTTCATTAGACAGGATGTCCTCAGGGTTCTCAAGGAGAGGAAGCCTTTCTTCTTCCGCAGACACATTCACTGACATTGCACTGTTCTGGCCTGTAAAAACATCTGCTAAAGTATCTGTTAATGAGATAGGAAAATATGGCTGCCCTGTGATTCTTGTGCTCAGCAGTTAGTCTAGAGTATAGAAATAATTATATTTAGATAATACTTAAAAAAAACACACAGTCCTCAGATGCCTATATTAGGCAACAAAGTCACCTGCATGTAGAATAGAATAGAATAGAATAGAATAGCCTTTATTGTCATTGTACAGAGTACAACGAAATTGGAGTGCCACTCCCTTGGTGCAAGTTTCAATAATAAATATAAATGTAAAATATAAAAAGTACAAAAAAAACAATCGTAAGTACTCAAACAATAGTATGTACAATATATACAGGATAGCAGCATTAATATAATGACAGTATGAATAGCAGCATAATATAATGACAGTGACGGTATGGAATAGGTTCAATTGTTTTTGTGCTTATTTACTACGGTGATAGCTCTGGGAAAGAAGCTATCCCTGAATCTGTTTGTCCTGGTTTTATGTGACCTGTACCGTCGGCCTGACGGTAATAGTTCAAACAGTTGGTTGCTGGGGTGAGAGTGGTCCTTGATGATATTGCCAGCTCTGCTGAGGTACCGAGAGTTTGCAGTGACCTCCAGGCTGGGCAGAGAGCAGCCAGTGATCTTCTGGGCTGTGTTGATGACCCTCTGCAGTACTTTCCTGTCTGCAGCTGAGCACCCTGCATACCATGTTGTTATGCCGTACGTTAGGATGCTCTCTATGGTGGCTCTGTAAAATGTCACCAGCAGCCTCTCCTCCAGGTTGTTCCTCCTGAGCACTCTCAGAAAGTGGAGACGCTGCTGGGCCTTTTTAACCACCGCTGTAGTATTTGCAGTCCAGGAGAGGTCATCAGATATCTGCACGCCCAGAAACCTCATGGAGTGTACCCTCTCCACACAGCTCCCGTGAATGTAAAGTGGGGCCGGGTCTGCTCTGCCCTTCCTGAAGTCCAAGATAAGTTCTTTAGTTTTCGTGGTGTTCAGTTGGAGGTTGTTAACTGAACACCACTCAGTCAGTCTGTTGACCTCATCTCTGTAGTCCGACTCATCCCCCCTTGAGATGAGTCCAACCACTGTGGTGTCATCCGCGAACTTTATGATGGTGTTTGAGAGATGGGTAGGGGAGCAGTCGGATGTGTAGAGCGTAAACAGGAGGGGACTCAAAACACATCCTTGTGGAGACCCGGTGCTGAGTGTGATGGTGCTGGACCGGTGGGGGCCGAGTCTGACAGACTGTGGTCTATTTGTCAGGAAGTCCTTGATCCAGAGGCAGATGGGGGTGGAGAGTCCCAGGTGAGACAGTTTCTGGACCAGGATCTCCGGGATGATATGATTGAATGCTGAGCTGAAGTCCAGAAAGAGCATTCTCACATAGCTTCCTCGGTGCTCCAGGTGACTCAGCGCAGTGTGGAGCGCTATGGTGATAGCGTCCTCGGTGGAACGATTTGTCCTGTAGGCAAATTGGTGGGGGTCCAGAGTGGGAGGCAGACCGGCCCTGATGTGCTGACAGACCAGTCTCTCAAAGCACTTCATCACTACAGGCGTAAGTGCAACAGGCCTGTAGTCATTTGGGCTGGCCACAGCTGTCTTCTTGGCGATGGGGATGATGGTGGAGGTTTTGAGGCAGGGCGGGACGGTGTTTGATGACAAGGAAAGGTTGAAGATTTTAGTGAAGACTCCGGTCAGTTCGTCAGCACATGCTCTGAGAACCTTTCCATGTATTCCATCAGGACCTGCCGCCTTCCTGGGATTCACTGACCTTAGAACACACCTCACTTGGTGCTCCCTAAGTGTTAGTGTGCCAGTGCTGGGGGCGGGTGGAAGTGGTGTGGCAGCTGAGGGCTTGGTCGTCTCAAAGCGGGCGAAGAAATGGTTTAGATCCTCAGCCAGTGAGGCATCAGTCCTAGATGTTGCCTGGTTATTGCTTCTGTACTTTTAACCTTAGACTTCATAAGAAAGCTCTGAAGTTTATGAGTCCCACTGCTTAGAATATGAATATAGAAAGATGTACTTTATTGGTTCGAAGAAAACAGAGGATAATAACAGTTATCTGAACTTTCTTTATAATTGGCCCAGCATTTATGCAATTGCAAAGTCTGTAATCCTGGTTGTGCACTTTAGCACCATGGAGGTCTATTTAACTTTTCATTTCAATTCTATCGGATACAATAGATAATACAAAGGATAAAAGATTTTTTTTTCATAGTGATCCCTTTGAGCAATACTGTAACAGCATGTTTGTGGAGGCATGACTGACTAAGTGTTTCACTGAATGTTTAAGATTTGGCTTATGAAATGGACTGGCTGTCTACAGTCTAGGTCTTTCCTGTTCCTTACTGACTATTATTTCTTTACTGACTAAAGAAAGAAAGAAAAGGATGAGCAACAAAGTTTTGATAATGACATCAGGGAACACTTAGATATAGACGCATATATATATATATAAGGTCACCAAGCGTAGTGGTTAGACTACACGCCTTTGGAACAGAGGATCGCAAGTTCGATTCCTGTCTGGGGCGTCTGTATCCAGTAAGGGTCCTAAGGCTAGACCCCCTATGCTAAGCAAGCCTACCGCAGACATGAGCGAGACAGATAAATATGAAGGCATGCCGGCTCGGACGTCGCCCGCATCAACAAGGTCCGCGTCAGGTGTTGAGGAACCAGGGCACCCTGACGAAAAGTGGGCTACTGGAACTGGAAGGCATCGGTGGGCAAGAGACGAAAACAGGGCGTTGTTGGAATGCTACTACACAAGTAACCCCGGCGGAAGGGGCTACATGAATAGGATGAGGGACCTATGGATTCTTCGATACCCAACATCCACAATGACGGCGAAACAACTAGTAGCTCAGTGTTCCAACATTCGAAAGAAGGGACTGCTCTCACAGCTAGAGATTGACGAGGTACAACACAAATGCTACGGCAAGGAGGAGTCAGGACGCCAGGTCAGGGGGGCGATATCATCACCCCCACCCGAGATTGGGTACATAGCCCCAAGTGCGATAGGAGAAGGATCGTTAAGTGCGAGAGGAACTGACCTGAAAGATAGGATCATGGCCAAGCTTGAAACCTGGATCCCCCGTAGCCGGTTACCAAGATTACGTGAAGTACCCTCAGAAGGTCTGCTAGATGATGTTAATGCAGCACTACGGACGATACCTACAACCACGATTACCGACACTAACAAGCTGATCTACAATACGGCAGCAGTGATCAGTG
The DNA here is from genome assembly GCF_057381845.1 of Rhamphochromis longiceps. Taxonomy (NCBI): domain Eukaryota; kingdom Metazoa; phylum Chordata; class Actinopteri; order Cichliformes; family Cichlidae; genus Rhamphochromis; species Rhamphochromis longiceps. Next base: position 37,751,890 of record NC_140563.1, read on the forward strand.
AGATGCTTGGCTACAAGTTGAACAGCCACAAGGGGCAGTACCCTCCATGGAGAAGGAGGCTAGAGGGCAAGATCAAAGTAGCACGGAGGGAGGTTAGCCAACTAACGGAGTTGCAGAAAGGTGCGACAAAGAAGGTGCATAAGAAATACAGCAAGCTGTCCATACCTGAGGCCTTAGAAACTGCCAAGCAGAGACTCACAGCCTTGGCCAGCCGCTTGAGAAGGTACACCAGAGAGATAGAAGGCAGGAGAATAAACCAGCTGTTCTCCACAGAACCAGCAAAGGTGTACTCTCAGTGGCAAGGGAACAATAAGAGAACAGCACCACCAAGGCTGGAGACGGAGCAATACTGGAAGAGCATATGGGAGAAGGACGCAACCCATAACGGCAATGCTCAGTGGCTAGTGGATCTGAGGGCAGACCACAGCAACCTCCCCGAACAGGATCCAGTAACCATCACAGTGGCAGATATCCAAGAAAGGGTCTCCAGTATGAAGAGTTGGACAGCACCAGGGCCCGACATGGTTCACGCCTACTGGCTAAAGAAGCTGACTGCACTCCACGAGCGTCTAGCAGCACAAATGAACCAGCTGCTAGTTAACGAGAGACACCCGGAATGGCTAACCGAAGGTCGGACGGTCCTGATCCCCAAGGACCCCAAGAAGGGACCGGTCCCCTCCAACTACCGACCAATAACCTGCCTCAGTACTACATGGAAGCTCCTGTCAGGCATCATATCGGCTAAGATGAACAGGCACATGGGTCAATACATGAGCGGGACACAGAAAGGAATTGGCAAGAATACCAGAGGCGCAAAACACCAGCTACTGGTAGACAGAACAGTCAGCCGAGACTGCAAGACCAGACTGACCAACCTGTGCACTGCCTGGATTGATTACAAGAAGGCCTATGACTCAATGCCCCACAGCTGGATACTGGAATGCCTAGAATTGTACAAGATCAATGGGACCCTAAGAGCCTTCATCAGGAACTAAATGGGGATGTGGCGTACAACACTAGAGGCCAACTCCAAGCCCATAGCACAAGTCACCATCAAGTGCGGGATCTACCAAGGAGATGCTCTGTCCCCACTGCTGTTCTGCATAGGCCTGAACCCCCTCAGTGAGATCATTAACAAGACTGGCTACGGATACCGACTACGGAACGGAGCAGTTGTCAGCCACCTCCTGTACATGGATGACATCAAGCTGTATGCCAAGAGTGAACGAGACATCGATTCACTGATCCACACTACCAGGCTATACAGCAATGACATTGGAATGTCGTTCGGACTGGAGAAGTGTAGTCGGATGGTAACAAAGAGAGGGAAGGTAGTCAGAACTGAGGGGATTGAACTACCAGAAGGCAACATTGCAGACATAGAGGACAGTTACAAGTACCTGGGGATCCCGCAGGCGAATGGGAACCATGAAGAGGCCGCTAGAAAAGCTGCAACCACCAAGTACCTGCAGAGGGTCAGGCAAGTCCTGAGGAGTCAGCTGAATGGTAAGAACAAGATCCGGGCCATCAACACCTATGCCCTGCCCGTGATCAGGTACCCTGCTGGGGTAATAGGCTGGCCAAAGGAGGAGATAGAAGCCACTGACATAAAGACAAGAAAGCTCCTTACCGTGCATGGAGGGTTTCACCCCAAGTCCAGCACCCTGAGGCTGTACGCTAAGCGGAAGGAAGGGGGCCGGGGACTGGTGAGTGTCAGCACCACAGTCCAGGATGAGACAAGGAACATCCAAGAATACATTGGGAAGATGGCCCCAACTGACCGAGTGCTCAGTGAATACCTCAGGCAGCAGAAACCCAAGAAAGAGGAGGGAGACGAGGAACCATCATGGAAGGACAGGCCCCTGCACGGTATGTACCACCGGCAGATAGAGGGGGTGGCTGATATCCAGAAATCCTACCAGTGGCTGGACAAAGCTGGACTGAAAGACAGCACAGAGGCACTAATCATGGCAGCACAAGAACAAGCTCTGAGCACAAGATCCATAGAGGCTGGGGTCTATCACACCAGGCAAGACCCCAGGTGCAGGCTGTGTAAAGATGCCCCAGAGACAATCCAGCACATAACAGCAGGGTGCAAGATGCTAGCAGGCAAGGCATACATGGAACGCCATAACCAAGTGGCCGGCATAGTGTACAGGAACATCTGTGCCGAGTATAACCTGGAAGTCCCGAGGTCAAAATGGGAGATGCCCCCAAGGGTGGTGGAGAATGACCGAGCTAAGATCCTGTGGGACTTCCAGATACAGACGGACAAAATGGTGGTGGCTAACCAACCGGACATAGTGGTGGTAGATAAACAGAAGAAGACGGCCGTAGTGATCGATGTAGCGGTTCCGAATGACAGCAATATCAGGAAGAAGGAACACGAGAAGCTGGAGAAATACCAAGGGCTCAGAGAAGAGCTCGAGAGGATGTGGAGGGTGAAGGTAACGGTGGTCCCCGTGGTAATCGGAGCACTAGGTGCGGTGACTCCCAAGCTAGGCGAGTGGCTCCAGCAGATCCCGGGAACAACATCGGAGATCTCTGTCCAGAAGAGCGCAGTCCTGGGAACAGCTAAGATACTGCGCAGGACCCTCAAGCTCCCAGGCCTCTGGTAGAGGACCCGAGCTTGAAGGATAAACCGCCCGCAGGGGCGTGCTGGGTGTTTTTTTTTTTATATATATATATATATATATATATATATATATATATATATATATATATATATATATATATATATATATATATAAATTACAATTCAGCTGATTTGGAAGCTTAAGGTTAATTAAAGTGATAAATGTTGAGATTATGGTATGAGCAACTATGTTAATTAAATTACAAATCATTATTCAAATGTAGTGATTATCAAGTTATTTGTTCATCAAGATGTGAAAATTTAAAAAAGTAAATGAATTGCAAGAAAACATGCCAAACCAAAGCAAAGGAGGATGAACTGTGTGTGACAAAAATGAGGAAACAGTTTGTCAGTGCTGTTGCACACCCACAAAACAGGATTATCATGCAGACAGTTAGGAGGCAGATAAAAACACAATTTCCTTAGCGCCTCATTACGAAGAGATGTTTTCTGTTCATGTTTAATAGTGAGGGTTTCCTCCTAACTAGCAACAACTAATGGAAGATAGGCATAAAATGGTTATGAATAGTGCAGATCAAAAAAATAAGAGAGTAAAGAGTACTGTTTATTTATTTATTTATTTGGGGCTTAAGTGGGGTTCAAAAAGCCCAAAGAAACAATAATTTAGAAAACAACAACAGTACAAATATCTTCAGTTGTTTGAGGTCCATAATGTTCCAAACAACCACTTCAGAGACTGCAACTAAATGAGGCAATAGAGTATGGAGCCTGCCAATAGCACTGCTGGAGTCACAGCTGTTCAAATGGGAAAGGGTGGGGGATGATGTAGACACTTATTATCATTCTGGGACACTCGCTCTGATTACACACTGGTGGCTCTTAATTGTCATCTTCAAAAAAGATGAAGTAGTTTCCTGCTGCAACAAACATAATGAAAGACTTGTGTCGTCCAAACGGAGTACAACAATTGAGATTAGTAGCAAACTCAAGGGTGGCAAAATTGTTTTCTGTGCATCTGTCTGCCTGTGTGTGTGTGTGTGTGTGTGTGTGTGTGTGTGTGTGTGTGTGTGTGTGTGTGTGTGTGTGTGTGTGTGTGTGTGGGGTATGGGTAAGGGATCAAGATCAACATTTTATGTTGTTATTTTTTTAACCTGTAGTTTTGTTACCTTGCGTCTGATATCAGAAGGGCAGTTTGACCCAGAAGGCCTTTTGACTGATCAGAGAGCACTTTAGCCTTGAGGGTCCTGCTGTGTCCACAGTGAGCCTGCAAGCAACTTTATCATTTTCCTTTAAACCCAGAAATCACTCTGCAGTGATGAATGAGGGAGAGTCAGGGAGTATACAGGAATAGGGGTGACAAAACCTTGTGTCACAGCAGCACACAGCTGGACAGTGGCAGAAGAATGGGAGTAAGTTAGGCAGGCCTAAAGGGAAGAAGGGTCTTATAAATGGTTCCTGCTTTGGGCCAAATACTCAATTAGCTGATCTGACAAAGTCTTCTGTTTCCCCTCTACCTTTATTTTTTCCTGGCCTTGTGAAATGTTTATATTCAGCTTAGAGGCACAAGAGAAGGTTATTGCAGATGTGAGATGAGCTAAAGGTCAAATACTTGTTTTCATTTTTGTATTCTGTTTTTATCATGATTTTATGGTTATAAATTAAATGTAAGAGTTGAAGTAAGTAAGGAATAACATTTTTACAATCCAGTTCTTCTTATTAGAGTCAAGGCTACAATTACATAATATTCAAAAATTTTATAAATTCAAAGGCTGTGTAAAATCCTGCTTGTAGAATATTCACTTTACAAAACAGTCATTAATACTTAATATACCAGTACTTGAAAAGGGGTTATATGTGTTTTCCTGTTATTTTTGTACCTGACATAACATTCAAGTTAAGGCACATGTATGCAAATAATAACAAGTAAGTTAGTAAAAAACAACAACAACCCAATTCTAATTAGAAATAACAAACAACATAAGTTACTCATCTGTCACCAATGTTTGTTTTTTTCTTTAAAATGTTTTGTGCTTTTTTGTCCTACAGTAAGTCTAACTGTACTTTTCCCTGGAACACTCTCGCACAGTCTGTTCTCTAAAACCTAAAAGAGGAATTATGGATTGGATCAACTGGTCCCTAAATGCAATTGACACCCCTTTCTCAACGAGAAGTTTGGGCTTGGGTGAGCCTGAGTGCTGAAGATATCTACCTATTCAGAACCAGGGTTCTGGCTGATCGGAGCTGGCTTGGCCCTGGCTTATCGAAGAATTAAGGAAGCAGAACCGGCTGTTCAAACCCCCGAAAGGCTGCCCGCTGGGATTGAAATGATGGGACGAGGCGTGAGTTTCTCAAAATGGGCTCATTGAGTGCAGCACGGATAAGATCTTGGAGAGGCTACGGCTGCTGCGAATACTCAGAATAAGATCTCTGACTGCAGACTGGATTACATCTCGGAAGGGCTAGCTCGGAATAACATCTCTGTGCGCAAATTGGATGACATCTCGGGGAGGCACACTGTTGTGAGTCTCAGAATCGGCTCCTTGAGCACAAGAAATGACAACATCACAGAACGCAAGTATGGCGAAGCTCGTGGCTCTCCAACGGGAGATTGAGAGACCAGCGTTGGACTGTAGAACTGCTTTGAAATTCATATGAGCTGTTCGCACTAAGGTAAAAAGCACCATCACTTCATCCGGATACCCTCTCGGCGCCAGCTGCGGTCGCAAGGCTGGAGCCGAACAAAAACACCCTGATAACGACTGTGTTTAGTCTGTTCCTTCCCATTCCATGCAAGGCCACCTGGGTTGGCTGGAAGACTGTTTACTTAGCCTAGCAGGACGAAGGACACTGTCTCAGCTGAACTCTGGACACGCACACACATACATATACACTGATATGCACACACTCATCCCTCCTCCCTTTCCAAATGCCTTCGACGCTTATTCCCTTCCGATGCCGATGGTGGATCAAGGAGACCAGCGCACAGGCTGCAGGCCCGGATGTACTGTCTAAATCGGCTGTCCTTCACCCTTTACCCACCCCTGTTGCTTGTCATGTGTTTCTTTGGTGTATTAAGAGTTTTTTTCATGTTCTATGTTCAGAGGTGTTTTTTTCTGTTCTCAAACTGATATATAGTGTTACTGTCACGATTTGCAAAGGCAGATTGTGTGGAGATGACAGAATGAGGAATCTAAACGCAGACACAGATGCCGGGGAAGGTTTTAAAGGCGAGCCTTTATTTATGGCTTTATGAAAACTCTACCACACAACAAGTGAGGGGGAGATGAAAAACACAAACGAAAACCTGAACTGGGAGACGCTAACCAAAAGAACACGAGGAATGTAGAAAACAATGTGAAACGTGAAAACTGGGAATGAGAAAGCAGAGACATGGAGACACCTAAACCCTAGAAATAATTACTAAGTAAACAGAAAACTCTAAATCAATGAACATTAACAATGTTTGAAGGTCCTAGCATATATTCATGTGTAAATAAATCATCTACAGTGTCTGCACTGATCTGTGAACAGTTAAAGAAATCTGCAAATGCAAAAATAAATACTCATGAAGGAAAAGTGTTTTCCTCCAAGAACTGGTGGTTCTCTTTGGGATGATTTGGAGTCTTTAGTACCCTTCTGCCACTGCATATCTGCAAATGTGGTACTCAAATGTGTGAAGGTTTATGATTCCAGCACTATCTCAGCCACACAGTTATACACTATGAGGCTACATAACACCATTTGCACCAGTTGTACCTCTCAGCAATTTTAAGCATGATGTCACTGGGTTTGGTAGGTACAGCAATGTATAGTTCTGGTTTGCTGAAAATAATTGCTTATGTTTAAGCAGTAGATGGCAAGTACTATTTTTGAGCTCTGGTAAAATAAAATTGTTTCCGTATCTTTCTCTTGTTTGTAGGTGAAAAAAGAAAACCCAGGTAAACTTAGAAGACTATAGCACACTTAATTACTTAATTACTATACTTAATTTGATAGACTACTCATGCAGTAAAAACCTTGAAACTACAATATTTTCTTTAGATGCAGAAAAAGCATTTGACAGAGTTAACTGGAAATTTCTATTTGCAACTTTACACAAATTTGGTTTTGGATCCTCTTTCATTAACTGGTTAAAAATATTATATAATTCCCCAACAGCTTGTGTCAAAACAAATGACCAAAAACCTCCAGTTTCTGTCTCCTGAGGGGCACCAGGCAGGGATGCCCACTTTCCCCTTCACTGTTTGCAATTTTTATTGAACCACTAGCAGCAGCAATTAGACAGAATTCAGTAATTAAGGGCATAAAATGCAAGAACGTGGAACATAAAATCAGCCTTTATGCAGATGATGTGTTACTCTTTCTCCAAAACTCACAAACCAATATCTCTGGGGTGATTGAGTTGATAAACTTTTTTGCAAGAGTGTCAGATTACTCAATTAACTGGTCAAAATCTACAGTTCTACCGATTAATTGCTCCTTCCATAATTTTTCTTCTACACCACTGCAATTGGGAAATATAAAATATTTAGGTATTAATGTTTCTCCCAAGCTTGCAGATCTAACTAAATTAAACCATATCCCACTTTTAAAGAAAGTAGAAGGTGATCTGGGTAGATGGAAATGTCTACCCTTATCACTCATGGGAAGGGTTGCCGCTATAAAAATGATGGTCTTACCAAAAATAAATTATTTATTCTCAATGATCCCAACTAAACCGCCACAAGATTGGTTCAGATCTCTAGATTCATGTATGTCCAAATTCCTTTGGAAAAATAAACCCCCACGTATAAGCTTAAAAACACTACAAAAGACCAAGGATAAAGGAGGATTAGAACTACCTAACTTTCAGCACTACTTCTTAGCCAACAGGCTTCAGTATATCTCAGGATTGCTAAAACACCTTCTTAGATTAACCTTGGCTAGATGTAGAACAAGCACTTTGCAATAATCTAGAGATTTCAGATCTACCATTTATCAGCTCAAACATCCAACGACATGAATGCTTCAAAAGCATCAGCATCAGCGTTTCTCTGACAGCATGGTGGGAGTTTCTAAAATTGACGGAGACTTCATTAATCCCATGCAAACGTACACCTATCTGGAACAACCCTGACATATTACAAAACAATAATATGATAAACTTTTCAGATTTGAGTGGTAAAGGAATCAAATATTTAGAACATATATTAGAAGAAACAGAATTTATTTCATTTGACAGACTAGTTACACAATATAGGATCAACAAGAAAAGATTTTTAGAATATCAACAAATTAAATCCATAGTAAAAAAGAAATTTAAACCGGGTCAAGTTGAACTACAAACACCACCAAGTGTGGTTCAATTTCTTACTCTTAAAACCCCCAAATTACTTTCCAAAATATACAGAATGCTTTCTAAAACAGATGAATCAATATCACTTCCTACTGCAAAATGGGAAGCGGATTTATCAGTTAACTTAGACCAAAACTTCTGGTCTCAGATTTGCTTAAAAACCTTTCATCTAATTAGAAATCCCAGTCTTCAATTAATTCAATACAAAATACTACATAGAGTACGCTATACTGGTCATCGGATGTTCAAGATGGGCTTTACGTCTACCAACAACTGCTCACACTGCCAAACCAATTCACCGGACAATTATATCCACGCTCTTTGGTTCTGTCCACCAGTTTTGGCGCGAGATATGTGAAGACTTATCAAAGTGTCTGAAATGTAACATTCCAACTTCCCCTTTAGTGTGTTTGTTGGGCAGCTTAGATAATGTCACTACAGAAAAGAATATCGCCCATATGGTTTTCACTGCCCTATGCATAGCCAAGAAAACAGTCCTCTGGAAAAATAAAAATAATCTTAATTCTAACCAATATAGAAATTATCTATTAGATTACATTAGTCTTGATACAGCCTCTGCCACCACATCAGATCAATTGCTCTGGGCTCCTTTGATCAGCTCCATCACCTAGTGGGGGTGGGGGGTCATAGTTTGGTCCCACCTTCACTGTTGTGATTGGTGTGGGGATAGGGACAGGCTTAGGGCGTCGGGGGGTTCCCCAGGAGCATCTTCCTTGGAGGGCTCAATCCGGGGTAGCGGTCATGGCCTATTAAGGGCTCTGTTGGCTCTTAGGTGACGGTTTCCTCATGGTTGCGTGCAGCGGGGCTAGGGGAGGGTCTGTGCTGACGGGCCTGGCCTTTTTGACGGCCACGTCTGGCCCATGTACCTGAAACATAAGAACATCAGGAGGATCAATTGTGTGACCTGGTAGCCTGGCTGCCCCTGGGTGGGCCCGAGACAGGCGTGAAGTTGTGGGGGCGCTCCGTCTCTGGGCTGGGGCCCTGGCTGGGCCTCGGGGGCTTGGGTCCTGGTTGCCGGGGTTGTGGGCGGGTGGGTGTATGGGGGCCCAGTCCTGCCGCAGGGTGCCGCCGGTGCATCGAGCCACCTGGGGGGCTCTTCAACTGGTGGGGGAGGTTGTTACATCTTGCAGGAGCTTTCCTCTCTTCAGGAACTCACTCTGCAGGAGGGGGAGATACAGGAGAGGTGGAAGATCTCAGCCTGGGCATCTATTGTCTTGTGTAGTCTGGGAGATGAGTGGATGATGGGGTGGGTGCAGTTTTCTCTGAGGTGGGGTCGGGTGGGCTCTCCCGGGCTCTGTGGGGTATGGGGGTGCCTACTGGGGTCAGCGGGGGAGCTGGCCCCAGGGAGGGGTCACTTGCCCCTCCCTTCCTTCCCTCCCCATCTCCAGCTGCCTCCCTCTTCCCGCTCCACCACAATCACCCACACATGCAGGGCCTTGGGGGTAAAGATGTGTCACCAGGGTGCAAGGGAGGCATCCCCCCCATCTGTCCCCTTCTGGCTGCCTGTGCCTCAATTTTATCTCACAACTTAGACATTCACATTATTCACACTCTCATAACACACACATATAGGATCTTGGGGGTGGGCACGCTACACGGAATCCAAAAGACCATCAGGGTGTACAACCTCACCCCTGGCGTCATTGCCCACCTCTGAATTTTAAATACACGTAGACATTGAGGGCTAGCAGGAGGGTGCAGTTTCTCCCGGTACCCTCTCTCTGGGGACATCTCTCTGGGGACATCCTAGGTCCTCCAAGATATGGAGGCCTATCTCCCACACCACTTCCCCTACCAGTGGCAGACGCCCTCAGACATCGGTGCATTGGTGGTTCTTTGTGTCCGGGGATGGGCGTCCAGGTACACACCGGCTCACTCCTTGGTGGCTGCTTATCGGGGCCAGGAGGCTGGGGCTCGCTCGGGCCACTTCGGGGGTGGGGTGAGTGAAGACCCCAAACCTCCCTACGCCCGCTCATATGTAGTGTTGCTGTGTGCTGTTCTAAAATACATTTAAAACACAGGAGAGCACGGTTCCTGCTTCCTATCAGATCTCCCTCTCTTTCTTTCATTCTTTCTTCCTGTCCTATCCCCCAGTCATGTCTGTCCCGTCTTTAGAAAATGAAAATAAAATAAATACATAATTATAATAACGGTCAATCAAATGGACCAATATGGCAAGGCCATGATGATCCACTTGGCAAAGTAAATCCACTTGGCATCTTTCTTGGCCTTCAGACAACAATTCTGATGGCTAAAGATCCAAACGGGACAGCCAAAAAAAAAAGAAAAAAAAAAGAAGCCTATAGCAAATTAGTTGCTACAGCTTACCCTATCAGGGCACAATGTTTGGAAAGAGTGGTGCATTGGTCCCTTTTTGTCTGTAGTTCCAAAATAACTAAAAATGCACAGAAATGCTATACAGGAGACCAAGATGATATATTGCCAAAAACCTAATGCTGGCAGGGTTTTGAAGAAATGGATACAATTAAGTCCAAGCTGAACACCAATAAGAAAAAGCTGCCACAGAAACTACAAAGCCAACAACAATGAAGCTATGCATGCAAACTGTAAGGAGGAGGAAATGATGCAGGAATGTGTACAGTTACAAAACAGCACCGTGTGCAGATATTTTCTTACCAAGACAAAGAATTGTGCTACATGCGCCTTCAACAAACCAAATGTAGACTTCCACAGTGCACTGTCCACACATAGCAAAAAGGAACTTCATTAAGATGTTGTTTGTTTGCTTGTCTTTTTTTTAATTACTCCTCTGCTCTTTGGGCACAATAGGATAAACACGAACCATAGCAGCCTACTCACTAACTTCTGGTTGTGGCTTAGGAAGAGTATTGTCTTGTGAACTCCCACCTTTCTTCTGTTTTAAGATTAGAGTGTTTATAGTTTCTTTTTTGACTCAGTTGTGTGTAAGCATGTATTTAAACATTTATTTAGACACTTCTGTCTAAATAAATGTTGCAGGTTATAAATGTGACTTTACTGGTATTTATTATCTCTGGCTTTGCACCTCACTTGCCATGCCAAACTTATTATTTAACACCTTAATATACCCTAGGTCTCGTTACCTATATGCAGTGCATTATTTTAAATGTTATCCCCAAAAAAGGCAGACTCTATTCTTTTGACCACAAGTCCTCTATATCTGCTTCCTAACATTATATCCATCCTAAATAGATGGTAGAAATTGAATGCCTTAATATCAATCACCCTCAATTCCTGTTTGACCGACTTCTCCATAGGTTTACCTATCATATCCAAGGGCAGTGGCGATGATACGGATGACCACTTGGTGTCACCACTTAAACCTGGGCTTTTTTTAGGTCGTCAGCTCCTCATCCTTAGAAGAAGGGCATTGATTTTTAAATGGAGGGTCTTTGCGTTCTCCTCTCATTCAGTTCTTCCTCAGTAATCTCTTCTTCACTCAAGTTAGCTCTTATCCCGTGTCACCTGGCTTAAAATAACATATTCAATCAGATACATTATTCTAGTCATCAGTTGCTGAAACGAAGAAAATACCAATTTTCTGAGTGAAATCAAGCAACTATTTGCTTGTCAATTTTAATAAGCAATATAAATAATCTGGAATGCACAGGATATTTCATCAAGATACATTTTTCAATATAAATAAAAAATTTGACCTGTTCCAAACTCTAATAAGGTGATTTTGTAGGGTTACTCTGCTACTGGGTGCACGAACGTAGCCACATTGTTTGTATATTCAAACATGCACTCACAACCTCACTAGTAGAGGATAAAACACTTTAGAATCATATAATTTTTCTAGGTGTATATCGAACTCTAGACACTAATCGCAACCTCTATATATTTGAAAGAGGACCTGTGAAGTAGTAGTAACACATTTGTAGAAGATCATTTTACAAGCATGATTCTGATTTCTTTGCTGTTAAAGTCTAAAGGCACACGAAGTTGCTTCAGTGCCATTCTTATACACTTAGTTGTATATATGCGATTCAGTATGTTAGTATGTTCCTGCTTGGGCTAGAGAGGGGCGGTGATTCAGTCGACTGGTTCTGTCATCCCGCTGTTCCATTTGCAAAGTGTGATCAGCAATTATCCTCTCTCATTACTGCGACCTGGAGAGCTGAGCCTGAGGAGCTCACTGGGACCCTTCAGATAACACAGTGACATGGGGGGCTGTGGAGAACACCAATACTTAACCACTAACTACACAACATATAACAGCCCTTATCTGGCAACTCCAGCCAGCTGACAGAGGCTTACCAGGAACATATTGAGGAATGCTCCCTACAGAGCGTGTGGGATGCAAAAAATAACTCGCATATAAAAGCGTATGCAAACACACAGATTTAGTGACTATCCAAATACACATCTGCATTACTTTAACTGCGCTATTAAGCACATGGAACGATCGAGATAGTTTTTCATCCTGAGCTCTTAATACCACTTTGAATATAAAGTTTTGCCTATTTGTTAGTTTTTCAAACAGATCTATATATCCTTTCTACTGAAAAATCACCATTAAGTACAAGATGGCCACTGACATTATTGTATGGGATAAATCTAGTTGCCAAGTTATGGCCTTTATTTGGCCCAGAAAGAGGAGTAAAATTGGCTATTTTGTCTAAATCCGTCTACCGGGGGTTAATCCCTGTTCTTCCAAATTTTCTGAACCTCACTGTACATGAATTTTCCTTCTTCTAAGCACATGGGCAAGAAAAAAAAAACATGATAATTTAACCCCTAGATTTTGCTTAGTGTCTTTAGGCAATATAAAACACAAATGCAAAATCACTATATTACTTTACACGACATCTAAGGGTCAAAGACTTGATATGAAAACTTGTTGACAAATTACAAAAAAATAAATATACATCATTTTGACTACAAATAAAAAGCTAATAGCAAATATACTACAAGTATAACTGTTAAAAAGGAAATCCAAAGTTTATAGTATCTGACGCTGTCTTCTGTGTCTTGGCAAAATTGTGTACAAATTTGGGAAGGCATTTAAACTTATCCCCTAAAAAATCTAAAGTCACACAGTACTGGCAGGAACAATCCACTTTACTCAAGAAATATTCAATGGTGACATTTTACAATGGTGTTTGTGTGAAATAGTAAATAAGAGATGATGTTTCACTTGCCAGCAGCCTAGTATTCGCAATTAAAGCTTAAAATATGCTACGCTTCTTTTATTTATTATTTAACTTTTGACAGGACAAGTGTTTCTACAATGTAAATTCTGTTATTGCAGATTTAGACAACATGAGGGAGTCTTGTAGATATCTTTTGTACAAGCTATGAACATATTTTCAGTGATTACAATAGCTTCCTTTTTCAGTCATGTAAATATTTAACATTTTACACACTTTAAATCTATTTACACATTTATATAGATTAACTGCTTCATTCCTGGTCCAGAACATATTGTTTGTATTTTAAATTCTGTTTTGCACTCATAACTTTCTGTGAAAATTCACAGATACCAAACACCAAAACCCAACAGTTATGGTCAGTAACACGAGGTAACCCAAAGATGACTTGAGCATATAATAAGTCATTTTTGATTAATTTGATTCCGCTTAACATTATGTTTTAATCATATCATATTCAGACCATTCTGTGCCATGTCATGCCCTGAACATTGTGCATTTGTGATGTATATTGATTTATTTAGGTTCTTCTTTTAATAACTTGCAGTTTTATTTTTATGAGTCTTGCTCATGTTTTTAACTAAACATTACAACAGCAAAGCTTTGCTCAACTGATCTGAGGAAAGGACAGGGAGACAGCATGTATGAGTGGGGCAGAGATGCAGTTGTTGTGTTATGGCCAACATTTTGACTCTTTGGGATAGGGGGGTTTGGCAGCTTGTGGAAGGTTTACAGCTGAAATCTCAGCAAAATGTTTGCTTCTGTTTTGGATCTGCACCATCACCATTATTTAGGCACAGCACTTGCCAACACTAACTGCCTAATTAAGCATTCAGTGGTGCTCTCACTGACTTTGAGGTCATTTTCACTCTGGCTTGGAATGCAATCATTTAATTTTGCAGATAGTACATCACCGGCTTATTGTTATGAATAACAGCTCTTGGAAAGTGTTTTACTGAGACTCATTTTATCATCAACCATTTTACATTATCTACACTGGGCTTTTACTTAGATCTAATGGTTGTGACCATATTAGACCTATAGTATGTACCCCCGTTATGAGTAAATGTCACAGATCACCTACGGGGGTTCTTCTCTATTATCCCTGCTGTATCACTTGCCTTTTTATCTGCTGAAACACAGTTGGGCATGTATATTTAGTCTTTCCTGAGACCAAACTGAAAATAGGGGCAAATGTTCCTGAATTGTCTCCAGGGGAAGTGTGTCTTGTGTACAGTGTTATATTCCGATGCTTTACATACATAACCTATTGAAAGATAAGAAGTATTTAACCTGATGCTATCAAGCTGCTTCACATCTTAGAAATACAATATTTGACCTCTTCACACTGACAACACAAAGCCTTACAGAAATGCTCTCAGAATGAAAGTGCTAAGGTGCTTGTGTACGTGTTTCGCATTGCTCTATTGAACAAACATTCAGAGTTCAGCAGCTTGATGCTAGGCTGTAACAAATAAAAGCTTAAAACTCTTTGATTTGTACTTTGGTATCCTGAGTTAGCATCATAATGGCAGTGGTTCACAGTCAGAACAAGAGTCTCAAAGGTCTAGTATCATTTTTTCATGACTGCCTGTTCAAACAGACCCTGTATCTAGTCCTTTTCCCCATTATTTTTATTGCAGTGTTGCGCATGCTTACAAACATGCTTTCAGGTGCACTGTTAGGTTGCCAGAATATGCTGGGATTCTGATCAAACGATTCTAACAGGAGCCCATGAAGTGGGGTCTGGTGCTCTTGCTCTTTCCTCTCATTGGCTGTAAATGCCTAAGTATTTATACAAGGTCACAAGGGTGGTTCGTTTTTGATAACTGTTGACTGATGGTCACATACCTTGGGTCAGGACTGCCTCTGGTGTTTTGGTGACATTTAGAATGAGTCATGTGGGTCATGTCACAACACTTGATGAAGGTGTCTATCTTTTTGTGATACATAAATAAATGTCCATGTGGAGAAGGATCAAATCTATTATCATGTTTTCTCACATTCCTTTATAAGGCAACACAACATTGGACCGTTGTTTTGTTGTATTTAATGCCTGAAAATGTGTTGACTTTATATGTACTTATACCGTTAGTGGCAGAAAAAATAAATCACAGTTTTAACAGTTTAACTTACTATTTTATTATTTCACTTATAATGCAAACAGCTATGTGTGTGTGTGTGTGTCACTATATTTTGACATAGGTGAATAATGTCAACACTTAACACTAAATTGGGTATTAAAAAAAGAATGTGTCAAATATTTTATGTTTTTATCCCTGAGTCACCCACTCTCTTGCCAGTGTTATCTGCTGCTAGCTGGTGTTTACCATCATCTATAGTGATGTTAAATTGACTGATTCTTATATAGAGCTTTTCTACTCTATCTGAGCACACAAAGCACTTTTACACAACTTGTCTCATTCACCCAAGCACACTTTTTGTAAGTGCTTTCGATCTAACATTTACATTCCAATGGGACCATTGGAGAGCAACTTGGGGTTAATATCTTGCCAAAGGATATTTGGCATTCAGACT
This sequence comes from Rhamphochromis longiceps, assembly GCF_057381845.1. NCBI lineage: Eukaryota > Metazoa > Chordata > Actinopteri > Cichliformes > Cichlidae > Rhamphochromis > Rhamphochromis longiceps. The sequence goes on from NC_140563.1 coordinate 37,767,533, forward strand.
GGAGGGATCGAATCACGAACCTTCCGATTAGCAGATGACCTGCTCTACCACCTGAGCTACAGCCAGCCCAGTGGCTGATGCAACCCATTGGTTTATGGAGTCCTGTTCCTTACCTTCAAGATGAAAAACACCATTAACCTTTTAGTGTTTTGAATCCTGTGGAAAATCCTCCTTTCTGTAATGTAGAACTAAACTTTACAAAATGGGCTTAATGGACGTGGGAAGTTTGATAGAACTAATGTGTGAACTATAAAGAAAAGGAAAATATTGAAATTAAGTGAATGTCTCTATTTAAAAAAAAAAAAATCATGATGTGGTATTATACCTGTGGGTCATTTATATGGATACACCGTAATAAAATGGGAATGGTTGGTGATATTAAAGTCCTGTTTGTGGCACATTAGTATATGTGAGGGGGCAAACTCCTCAAGATGGGTGGTGACCATGGTGGCCATTTAGAAGTTGGCCATCTTGGATACAACTTTTGTTTTTTCAATAGGAAGAGGGCCATGTGACACATCAAACTTATTGGTAATGTCACAAGAAAAACAATGGTGTGCTTGGTTTCAACGTAACTTTATTCTTTCATGAGGTATTTACAAGTTTCTCTTTGTTCACAGCCATTGACATGTCGAAGAGGTTAACACGTGAGGAGCGGATCGAAATTGTGTTGATATCTGGTGAACGCAGTAATCGGGTCATTGCAGCAGATTTCAATGCAAGACACCCTACGAGACCACCCATCTCCCATGCTACAGTTAGCAAACTGCTTGCTAAGTTTTGTGAAACTGGTTCAGTGTTGGATTTGCCAAAATGTGGACGCGACAAAACTGTCACTAATGAAGAAACATCAGTGGCAGTCCTAGCTTCATTCAGCAAGAGCCCACAGCATAGCACTCGCCACATGTCACTGGAGAGTGGCATTAGTCGAACATCCCTTCGGCGGATATTAGCTACTCACAAATAGCACCCTTACAAACTCCAGCTACTGCAGCATCTCAACAAGGATAACCCAGATCGGCGCACAGAATTTGCAGAATGGGCAAAACAAAAATTGGAACAGGACCCTCAGTTCACGCAGAAGATTTTGTTCAGTGATGAGGCAAACTTTTATGTGAATGGTGAAGTTAACAAACAAAACCCCCGCTATTGGTCTGACACTAACCTACATTGGATGGATCCCTCCAAGACTGTTGGAACAACAAAAGTGATGGTTTAGTGTGGTATATGGGGTACAACGATAGTGGGTCCATTCTTTATCAATGGAAACCTCAAGGCCACTGGATATTTGAAACCGCTACATGATGATGTGTTTCCCTCTTTATGCACTGAAGCTGGCACGTTCCCTGAGTTTTTTCAGCAAGATGGTGCACCACCACATCATGGGTGCCAGGTCCGAGCATTCCTAGATGAACAGTTTCCTGGAAGTGGATTGGTCGTCGTGGGCCAGTTGAATGGCCCCCAAGGTCTCCCGATCTGACCCCCTTAGACTTTTATCTTTGGGGTCATCTGAAGGCAATTGTCTATGGTGTGAAGATACCAGATGTGCAGCACCTGAAAGTACGGATACTGGATGCCTGTGCTGGCATTTCTCCTGCAGTGTTGCTATCAGTGTGTGAAGAGTGGGAGAAGAGGGTTGCATTGACAATCCAACACAATGGGCAGCACATTGAACACGTTTTATAAGTGGTCAGAAACTTGTAATTAACTCATGAAAGAATAAAGTTATGTTGAAACCAAGCACACCATTGTTTTTCTTGTGACATTACCAATAAGTTTGATGTGTCACATGGCGCTCTTCCTATTGAAAAAACAAAAGTTGTATCCAAGATGGCCGATTTCTAAATGGCCACAATGGTCACCACTCATCTTGAGGAGTTTGCCCCCTCACACATACTAATGTGTACTAATTCAAAGTCCCCCAATGATCTGCAATATTTCTAAACAAGAAGAAGAAGCCCTCTTCTTTCTTTTTAGTGCATAGAAAGAAACTGTATTAAGATAGATGAGTTATATAGGAGATGGCTGACAATGGGAGACCACAATTCTACACTGCAGACGTATGTTCCACCCATAATCTGTCATGGATCGCTGTGTGGCAGGCAGGAGGAGGACCCAATCGCAAAACTCACAGACTCAGGGGATGAACTCAAAAAGCAGCTTTATTGCTGACAAAAGATGACAGGAAATACAAAACTAAACTGGGAAAAACTAACATAAAGCTCACCAAGGAACACAGGGGAATCACACACAGCATGAGGGAGAACGCGACACAGAACTGAGGGAGACGCAGACATAAATACACAGAGGGTTAACGAGGGAAGTGGGAGCACACGGGGAACACAGCTGACACAGATAATCATAACAAGACACGGCAGGAGTGAACACCACACTGACGGGAGACGGGCAAAGTAAAACAGGAAGTACAGAGGTTCAGACAGGAGGAGAGAGCACGGGGAAAACAGACATAACGGGCTGGGGGAAACATGGACTAAAACACAAGGAGAGACGAGGGCTCACAGATACACAGGGGCACACAGGAGGTAACCAAATAAGGAACATCTTAACTAAATAACCTAGGAACCAAGGCATAAATAGGGAACAAAATACAAAAACACACAAACTAAGAATACTGGGCCAACATGGCCCAGGACCATGACATAATCTATATTCACTATATAGTAAAGAATACAATTGTATACAATCTACTTGAAAAATAGTAATAGTGAAGTGTTGAATCTAAAGTGAAAAATGAACTAAACAATGTGCCAAAGTAAACTGCTGAGCAAGAAAAAACTCCCAATAGACATGAGACCATCATATGATAAATTATCACACGTTTTCAAAATGGTAGATTATATTAGCATTTTTAAATGTCACTGATGAAAAACAACAACAGCAGCAACAATTATAATGACACCAGAAAGAAACACAAATGTTTTTGTTAATAAGAAAAGAGACTCGTGCCAAGAAAAAAAAAATTGCAGGTAAGCCGCTTTTACTTATTCCTCTTTTTTTTGACAAACACAGAGCAAAAAAAGTCTTCTTAGTTGTTTTTTGTAGGTCCTTAAAAAGGGCCACCCTAGAGAATAATCATTACATTTTCAGACATAAAGGAGTCTGTACACCTAGTTAAATCTGTGTGAGTTCATGAGTGTTTAAACCGTATTAACAGAAATGGGACAGCATGTTGCAAATCATGTGACGTTACTTATTCTCAAAATATATTGAATACTTTGATGAGTTTGGGACGTTGTATTTTATGCCTGCCTGAATTAATGTCCTCTTAAAGTATTTTAAATTATTAACTAGATAACTTTCTAAACAGCATAAATGTCATCATTAAATAAAAACTCAACAACATAATTAACTAAATTTGGTAAGTAATTATGCATATTCTGCTTAAATGGCATATAAACGTTTTTGCATGGTTGGTTCCTTGCAAAGTTGTCTGTTTACTGATTATTATTTTATTTTACTTTTTTAAATTGCTAATGGGAATCCCCTGGTAGCTCTGAGTTGATGACACAATGCAACAAATTGTGGAAAGTAAATTTCTGGGCAAAGAAAGTCAAAGATTGCAGAAATGGAAAATTATGGAAACTTCAAGGGCTAAAACTGTCTGTATTAATGCCCTCAGGCACTTCATGATTTTAAAGTAGGATAACCCTAAGCCTTTGCTGTCTTAGCAGGAGTGCATATTAAAGTCAGTGAATGTGTGAATGTGGAACTTGGGAATTTGCCAGTAACCATTTTCTGCAGATTTCTTTTCCTTTTGTTTATGCCATTAAGAGCATAATTTGTAACTATTAGTTTTGCGCAGACCATTGTTATAAATAGCCGCAGTATTCTTGTTGCATATCGTTGAGTTTGTGAAGCGTTCAAGAAGGTCGATAGCTTCTAGCTTTGTTTTCCGAGGCTTGCTACTCAAATCATTGTACCATATGCAGAATTTATAGTAGTTATATGATGTTTATACTCTACACAGCACATTGTTGGTTATGGTTCTTGTTAATTTACTTTTCTTTATATTCATTAGTTTCACTGCTAGTCATCATTTAGGTTGCAGTGCTGCCAAATAAAGCACCTGAAGTCGGGACACTATATTGAGACTCCAGTTGGAGTCTAGCATACTCTGGAATTGTGTTACTAAGCACACATACAGATGAGACAATAAAATCTACATATACAGTTATTATAATTCTAATATTAAAAATTACAAGTTGTGTAACAAGGTGTGTTTGTTTTATCTGCTTTTACCTGAAGAGACTGTCCTCGCAGTAGCAATTGTACTTGCCCACACAGGTCACTAGGGTATTATAAATATTTGTGTTATCATAACCTTCCATAACAATGCAGAGCCAAGAGCCATTCTACATGATGAAGGGCTTGAGCAGAAAATGTGGCTCTGTTTCACATTTGGTCACACCGCGGGTCTAAATTTTAATCACACTCTCTCTTCAAGCCATTAAAAGTAGAAAGTGATGTTTATTAGACAGGGGAGGGAAATAAACAAGCCCTAATTGGCTCGCACCAAGAATGTTCTGCTCTTCCCATTGCCCCTTTGTTGGAGAATAAACCTGCCAAGGATTGAGGTACAAAGCTCAATTGCAAAATGACCTTTGGGGCTCACTTCTTTTGCCAAGTGGACCTGCAATGGCAATAATTATTCCAGGGAGTGAAGAGTTATGATTTTTATTTACAAATATGCAAAAAAAGGTATTGACACCTAAGCTCCAAGAGGGCTGTGAAGTGAGTGACGTTAGGTATCAGATGAAAATGAGATTGGGCCTGTTAACAACTTGCTTTAATTACCCAACTGACCTTGTAGCCTGTAGCCTTGCAGTTTCATCAAAATAGATTTCTGACACTGCAGTTCTTAAGTAAAGCAAGGGAACAAGTGCAAAACATAAATTACTGATAGAAAAACTCAATTAGGATTCCAATACAAGCACTCCCCTTTGCTGTTGCTGTGTTACAAATCATTTTCACAGTTGTCTTTCATCCTTCATCTTCACACTATTTAACACCTACCTTGGTTGAAAACAAATAAATAATGACTTCAAGAAGGTGGAGTAGAACATGACAATAGGGAACAATACTTGTCATCAGGTACTGAAACATTAAGTGTTGTTAGCAAACAAACACCTCAGACACTTTAGTGTTTAGTGTGACACCCGAATAAAGTGCTACTATAACAAATAAAACTGCTGTTATCTGGCCTATGTATAAGGTCATACGTTCTTGGGTGACGTTTAATCCAAATGCAAAACACAAGCTTGAGAATGACAGAATTACCACAGAAGGCAAGCTCTGCTGGCTGTTAAATCTGTAATTGTTTCCCCAATACAAGAAACGGCAAGCTATTCCACTTAACTAATGGACTCGATTTTGAATTCTGCCAACTTGGCTCTGAGCTGAGCCAAGTTAATAACCAGTTAATGTCTAAATTATATTAATCTGGTGATCACATAATAACACACAAAAAATTAATACTGATGTGGCTTGTTGTTATGCAAAGCTGCAAGTGTTGGATAATAACCTAACCATTAGAAATATGATAAATTACAGTCTTTTGTTTGCAGCCAGTTCAATCTATCGCCGAGCATGTACAAATCTGCTAATACAGGTTTAAGGTTCTGTTTCACAGATGCAAAAAATAAAAGCAAAACTTATTTTATTTACTTATTATTGTATTAACTGTTTTTAAATAATAAAATAAATGGCAATGAAGGGACAATATAACTAATGTAAAAATTCAGCAAGCAAGAATTTAACACCAAAAGTCTGAGACTCTAATCAGTCTTTTCCAAAAGCATGCAGAAGAAGGCACACTTTTTTGACCCCAGGTTAGTGTCTTTGGAGCTTTCTGTCAAGCTCTTTAAAACCCTAACACGCCCCACAAATAGGGAATTAAGGGCGCAGTCTGTTGCCACAGAGGCAAAACCAAAGGCAAAGAAAGACGTTTGTTGGCTCTTTAAGCTTAATATTTCTTTGAGCTAAACAGGACCTAGATTGCTTTATTTGCATTAGATAGAGTGGGCATTTGAGTTATAATAGCAACAGAATATTAATAGTTTGGCAAGTAGCTAAAATGTTAATGAAACTGTAGAAGAAAATTAGATGTTTTAAGTGCTCATTTGTCATTTCTTATATTTCCCATAATATAATTAACAGTGTACTGATAAAAGCTTTTTGATTTTGTTTAGGTTCCAGATGGTCCTGACAATGATTGTCATAATGCAATGACAATGTGCCTAATGATTATCTAATATTTTCCTTATCTCTGTGGGTTTCCTGCACTTGTCCTCCCTGCTCCCTGTAACAATAGGCAGACTGGCATATGTTGCTTTAAGGAATAGCACTATCATATCCTTATATCAGCTCCCCACTCTTGAAACTAGACATGATGCAAAGAGTGGATTGCCACAGTTGACATAAAATTCAGTATATCAAATAAGCTCAGTACGGTGGCCCAGCAGCGTGTCTCCAGGTAACAGTACTTCAAACAGGTGTAGATGTATCTTACTGATCCTCTGTAAGGCATGAACAGAGATGAAAGAACATGATTCCTGTGCAGGTAAGTAAGTAAATGTATCACAACTGCCAAAGCGTCTCAGGTGAATAAAAGGAGGTATCACTCCTCTCCTATAGTAGACTTTAAAAGGCTTTGTTAACATACTGTTTTATGCAGTTCAATACAGCTGCAATGACAAGCTGTTTAATGGCTGCATTTGGCTTTAACAGCTATGAATTTGACATTGATGTGGCAACAAATCGATTGACTTAAATGCTATGATTGTCAGATAACATGGGCCTGTATATTAAATATGTACGAGGTATTGTCAGCCTAAACTAAAGACATACAGAAGAGGAATTGCTCTTCTATAATGATGTAAAAGATGTAAATATCTGTTGGTTATAATTCCCAGTCGAAAATTATAAATAAATAAATATCTTGACTCAGCTCAAGGTTTTCCCAAATTAGTCTGAGTTTCCTAGTTACACCAGAACATAACGTCTGCTTTAACATTTTCATTATTACCAACATGCATATGGTTCACTGGGGTAATGCGATTAAATTATGCTATATATAAACACCACATGTAGGAGGGAGAATATGCTGGAGGTGAGATATTTCACACCCTTAATCAGGAGGAAATTTGTTTATAACAATACTGACATACAAGGGGAGTCTCATTAGCCACAGAAAAATCAACAAGAAAAACAAGAACAACAACAATAATAATAATAATAATAAAACTGTATGATAGCAAGATGAATATACATTATACTTATGTCTCAACTTTTCTTTTTCCTGTCTGTGTGTTTTGTAAGGGCACAAATGACTGCAGGGGACCACTGTGGATACATTCTTTTTCTTTTTTTTTCCTTTTTTTTTTTTTTTTAGCTTGATGGTAGCAACAGTAGGAAGAAAAAAACTCTTTGGTGCAGAACAAATAGAAAAGTTGAGACAATTTCCTACATCCAGTGACAGTGATCCAAGGAGCACTTAACCTTTGGGATTATTCTGTGGCCACATGACTTAAGAAATCTCATCTACAGCGAGTTCAGCTCAAACGATAACGTTAGTGCTCAGAGTAATTAATAACATTATGTTGTGTGATTACCTTCTATGTGTCCCCCATGGCCCAAGGGAACAGAACTGCAGCTAATGGGAGTAATACTTTAGGTTTACAGAGCAGCCCCAGTGACCACGAGTCTAAGACTGACCCAATTATGTTACTACTTTGAGAGGAAATAAACTTCACCCACAAGCTGTACCACAATTCTCTTTTTCGTGTAATTCAGATAGATAGAAAACAGGTGTGTACCAAGTGGGCATATTTATATTGTACTGTGTGTGAGTGGTAATTAAAATGTACTACTGTAGCTCTAAGATGCAGATAAAGTTCCTCTGAGGAAGATGCTTAACCCATCAGTTCCTCTCCCAGTGGCATTTGTCTACCCCCTCCATCTTAATAAAAGGGACACAGATAGCCATGGGAGTTTGCCTTCCCAAAGTCTCGTCATTAGTGCAGCAGTTCAGCCAACCAGTACAATGTGGAGACCAAATCAATGCCATCTTCTTTAAATCAAAAGCATCATCAACCCTCTTTTCTATAAACATTAAACCATGCATGAAACCATATGTGAGTGAAACTTCAGCTTCTGTAAATACATATACATTTTTTGTTTTTCCACTCCTTTTTTCAAGCCTCCTTAATTTTAGAAGTCAAAGCAGAAACATAATGAATTCACTTTTTCTAATCAGTATTAATCACAATGTTTGCAGCGTATCATAATTTCTGTGACGTTAACCAACTTCAAAAGGTCAAATTAATCAATATAGCCTATCTTGAATTGATTAGGCATTTGAAGTAAAGCAACTGCATAATGAGCTTTTCTATTATTATTGTTATTTCTCTTGCATACAAAGAAAGGATTTAAGAAGTTACCATAAGAGTGAAACAAGTTCTCTGTCCACATGGAGATAAAAATTGGCAAAAGCTGTTAAATGATGTCACATACAATTAACCCCATGAAAAGTGCTTGGCTACTGGGATCTTTTTCTCAGATTAAAGAAGCCTAGGCAGAGGCTTCAGCAGGGATACGCTGAGAGCAAAGGTGGTCTGGATTGTATAAAATTTAATATATTAAAACCTTTTGGCTGATATCCTAAAGGGCCCTTTTTAAGTTTAATTTAAGAGAGCTGTGGATTTAAAGCATCTTTGCATAATGTTGTACTTTGAAGCCTATAAACTGTTGGTTAGGTGGTTAACAGTATACTGAACATAAACTAAATAAATTGCCTTTATATTGAGAATTAGTTAGGATGTCAAGTCATTGTCATTGCTCCAGGTCTAAATTACAGCAACTGGGCTCGCTGAAGAAAAAAAAACATAACTTTGCATGACATTGACAGGAATGAAAAATCTAAAACCTCACTTTAAAAAAAAAAAAAATTACAGATTAATGGAATCTCTGCAGACCACCTGGGTTGGAAAAAGGAGGGATGAAAATTGATTCTAGCCCTGAACTATAACGCTACTCAAAGAAAATAGAACAGAGCCTTGTGAAAGTATGATATAAGCACTTTTCCTGCTTTCATGTTCGCCCCCTTGTTTCTGCATGTTGCCCTTGGTGAAGCTTTATGTTTACATGACGACCTAAGTGAGGAGATCAGCCTCAGCAACAACCTTAATGAACAGAAACCCAGGGAAATATTGTTGAAGGGCAAATGTCTTTTCTGACCTTGCTCAGACTGGATTCAATTACACTTTGGTTTTAGATAACTAAATGTACCAAATTTATTGCAGTCACTTTGTTATCCTGCAAATACACCCACAGCCCAGATATGGAAATGGTGAATTCAGTCATCCAATGTGAAACTTATGGAATCTAAGTTTGCATCTCAAATCTTTTTTTTTAATCAATATTATTTTTCAAAAGCTAAAAACATTGGGGGGGTTGGTCATTAACTTCCCTGAGTTAGTGTAATATGTTGTCAGTGGCAAGAGAAAAAACTCATCGAGTGTCAAAACTGGAAAAGGTCAGTTCCCTGTGTGTTGTAGCTCTGTAATGCCTGTAGGTGCTATAAATCATTTTTGGTGTTTCCAAGATTACAGTTTACAGAGAGGATGAAACACCACAACATAGAAATACCTACTTCCACTAGTATGTTAAGAACTAGCATGTTTGGAGGACAAAAACTGCCAAAATGAAATAAGTAACAGACTTAATAAATACATCAATATGCCATTAAACGCACTAAAATTACATTAAAAATACACTCTATCCATATCTATTTAGCCATTTTCTCTCTCCATTCACTTCCTCCAACTTGTCAATGGCATACAGTGAAGCATTCAGAAGACAACCAAGAGATAAAATCTCTGTGTTCTGGGTCTACCCTAGGGCCCCTCATGGTAGAGTATTGGGGAATATAATTTATACAAATAGTATGAAAAAAATAAACAAACAAACTTAACTCATTCACTGCCAGCCATTGGCAGTGAATGAGTTAAACCCATTGACTCATTCACTGCAATTGACGGCTATAGACGTCAATGGCAGTGAATGAGTTAAAATAGTTATTACAAATTTAAAAAAAATCTATTTATTTCACATTTTGAAAACCAAATAACTGACCTGGTCTTATAATGTACTTGGGGACAACAAAGAAATTGTTCCTTCAGGTGCCACAGTCACAGAAGATTAAAACAGTAATAATCAAACTTATACTAGTTTTAGCCAGAGACCATAGTACTGCTGCAGGGCCTTTAAAAAGGTTGCATTAATCACCAGCCATCCACATGTAACAGAATAAGGTAACAGGTAACAGTGACCACAACCGGTCGCAGCAGATGGCCGCCCCTCCCTGAGCCTGTTTCTGCCGGAGGTTTCTTCCTGTTAAAAGAGAGTTTTTCCTTCTCACTGTCGCCAAAGTGTTTGCTCATAGGGGGTCATATGATTGTTGGGTTTTTCTCTGTATCTATTGTTGTACAATGTACTGTACAATATAAAGTGCCTTGAGGCGACTGCTGTTGTGATTTGGTGCTATATAAATAAAATTGAATTGAATTGAATTGAAAATGATTTTTGACACTGAGCCGCATCCTTTACACCCACACAACACCAAACAGAACTCCTTCCACCTACAGCATTCTTACGTTGTTTGAACACTACCCAAAAAGAGGAATAACCTTCTAGCTGAACTTACAAAATGAATTCATGCATGCTTTGTTTGTGTATAGTGTACTGATGAACAGAAGGTGACACAGATAATGCTGAGACATAGCTATACATATATATGAAGAATTATTATAAAGAAAAACCTTGATTTTGGGTGGATGGTACACAGGTGCATCAGCATTTGTATCATCAGGCTGAGAGGAGGGATTTCTTGGCAGCAGCTCGGATAACATAGTGTGCTTATTTTGCCTTGAAAATGAATCATATCTGTGGTAGTTGGATTGTTTTGTTAAAGCTGAGCCATATTCTGTGGACAAAACACTGACTTATGAGGTATCACCTTCAGCTGGTAACTTTCCACAGCCGTGATTAAGACACACTGAAAGACACAAATCCTTCTATTTTTTGTCGCTGTTCCCTGAAACTGTAAACAAAACTTGGGAAAAAGGCTGTCGGTTTTGTAGTTCCTGAAAATGATATCATATCTACCACTATGATTAGGGATGGGTATCGTTTAGGTTTTATCCGATACCGGTGCCAAATCGGTACTTTTGAAACGGTGCCGGTGCTCAAACGGTGCTCAAACCGGTGCTTAAAGAATGGAGAACACAAAATTGGTCCAAAAACCTCTCATGTTCAGCTGGTTTTTTGTAAAAAGATAACAATGTTAGCCTTTTCTGCAGCTATGGGGCATATATGGTATCACTCTTGGCTGGAAGCAGTGCTTAAACAATGGAAAAAACACAAACTTTGTCCAAAACCTCTCATGTTTAACTGTTTTCCACTTTTTCTTTGGTCATTTTAGCCTTTTTGGCCAGGGTGAAGGGAGTATCTGCCATCAAACAAGAGGACAGCCGCATGTAGCTATGATGATGTTTGCTAGTTCACCTTACATGCATTAATGTAATAACGTGGTTAGCCTACTCAACGTAAATTACACTCGAACAACATGAAGCTACTCACGCAGAGAAGAACGGCTGCTGCTGCCATCATCATCCGTCATCATTTCTGCTACACTGGCAGGGCTAGGGGCCAGGACTCTCCTCTTCGTGTTTTTGGGGGATGTTGCATAACAGGCAACCCACCCGCAGTAGAGGTGTGAGGTGTGAGGTCTCGCAGCAAGCTATCAAATACGGCGCATTTCTGGGCTTTAAAAAAAACGCTATGCGTCGCCAGGTGTTTCATCGGATTTGAGGTGCCTACTATCCTCGGAAACGTAAAATGATTGGCTAGAAGTGTATCACAGCTCAGGAAACAAAAGCACCGAAATAAAGCACCGAAATGTGCGCTGCTTTTCGGTCTCGTTACTACCGTTTATGTCAGAACCGGTGCTATCATGGCACCGGACACCGGTACCCATCCCTAACTATGATGGCCATTTTTGTCATGTTTTTACTTCTTTTTTTTTCCAAAAATAACTAGTTCCTTGTTCCCGATCATATAATGCACATTAATGAAGCCAAACATGACTGACTGCAGACCAATGTGTAATCTCTTATGTCTCTCAATTACAACAAGACAAGTATGTATAAGTTTGTGTGTGCTTAAATTATAATATATAAACTGATTTAAAACAAGATGTGGTCTACAGTAATGGATATGGACGTTCATTTTATTTTAGGACAAAAGGACAAGAGCATGATGGTAAATGCAAACTGTGTCTAGGACAGAAATAATCATATTATGCTGCTAACATATCTTTGACTCTTTGCAAACCTTTGCACAGACAGCATGGTAACACTAATCTAGCCAAAACCAGGGTGACGATAAAGTTGAGGGAATGTCAACCCCAGGAGCCACAGACTGAACTTCAACAGGTAACTTTTTTTTTTATACGCCTTGGCTCATGTGGTGAGCAGGGCTGGACTGGGACAAAAAATCAGAATGAAAACAAACGTCGTTGTGACAGTGATGTACACTGTCTTGTTGGTATATATGTATCAATCTAATAAACTTAAACCTACACCATCCTCCCTATTCTGGTATTCTAAACAGTACTTAGTCGAAACCCAAAGACTGCTTGGTTGATTTAACTTCCTGAACTATCTACAACATATGGTGGAAACCTGAAATTAAGACAGAGAAGACTAGAGGTGAGACATGACATTACTGAATATTAAAAATAATAAATGACAGATTTAGTGATATTTTCATAAACTATTTATTTACCACATCAATAAACAGCATGGCAGGGCAAAATATTTTTTCTAACATGGCAACCTTTTAAAAGTGAAAGGAGACAGAAAGACAGGTGAGAAAGAATAAAACTTAACTGACTTTTTGATGGCATTTTACACAAAGTACTAGTACAGTATCTAGAAAATGTGGGAAAATACTGGCATCATGTACAGTACTTTCTTCTGAAGAAATTATGTTGGGACCCTGAAAAAAACTTACTACGTACAATAATGGATTTCTATAAATTTGACATCAGATGAAAACTTTGGTTGTAAGATTCGGATAATTTTAAATGAGAATAAGCTAGAAAAGTATTTCTTTGTGCCCCCCTTTCCCTGTTAATGCCCTACCTGCCCCCCTGGCAACACTTTGCTAGACCCGCTCCTGCACAGTTACCAGCTGTCAGCTACATAGAAAAGGATCCTGGTGTAAGTTGTCTCTCAGAAACAGTTCAGAACTTCCCTTCAACTAATTCATGTCACCTAAAAGGTAAACCTGTTTCTCCATCACCTGCTCAGCTCTGATGATTCAGTAAGGACATCTCCTGGTTTCATCTTCATGTTTCCCTCTCACCAGATAACCAAACCGACATCATGACCAGCAGCTTTACAGCTGTGGCTCCAGCAAACATCAGCTGATACTAGAAAGTAATATTAAATAAATTCTAACAACAGCTGATCAAGTTTAAAGGCGCTTCTGCTGTTTAACGCAACCTCAACTAGTTTCCTCTTTCTGGCGCAAAGCGGGAGATAAACAAGTAAGAGAGACGGGACTTGCGTCAGAAACGCCGATCAGCTGATCATTGATCAGTTTCACGATTGAAGTAGCAGCAGGAGAGGGAGGGGAGAGAATGAGAGAAGAGGCAGCTGACAGCGTAAAGACACAGAATAACTCCAGCTTTTTCTCTTTTTTTTTATTGTAGCTGTAGTACGGGACAAATCACGTTTATTTTCAGCTCAATACGAAACACGTAATATTAACTCTAAATACCAGAGGACTCCGTTTTTTACAGGACGGTTGGCAACTCTACTAACTACCCATATGAATACAATTAAGTTCACTATCAGTAACATCATAGCACCCACCCAACTGCATAGAAACTCCGTCATGCTAGCTAGTACCCAGTACGAGTTATTATAATTGACTGTAAAAACTCAGCACAACGAAAATAAACTCCACCTAAACTTGGTTTATATCTGACCCAGATACACTGCAGGTCATAACTTCTTACCTGAAGTTCAGTTCACCTGACAGTCAGACCGGCGGCTGCCTTGGGTCTCTCCACCTCCGCCTCCCCTTTCCCCCATCCACCTGCTGGCCTCCACCACTTGCTAATTTTACTGAATCTTTGAAAGCTCCACCATAGCCTCTACCAAACAATTGAGTTATTTTTACAAGTCTGCCAGCATCTGTCCAATCCGCCACCTTTCACTGTTTACACGGTTACGGAAAAAAAGACAACAACAACAAAACATCGGCCCATTTAAAACGAAAAATTACCATCGGCCCACCGGGCAACTGCCCGGTATGCCCGATGGCCAGTCCAGCTATGGTGGTGAGGCATATGTTCAATATTGGGGTCAGCAACCCTCTTAACCCTATAATACCACTTGTGTCATATTTGCTACATGAGTTTCTGATATATCTATCTTATCAATATGATCAATACTTTCTATAATTTCAAAATGTTATGGACAAAACAATTTTGTCTAAAATTAACATTGTTGTTAACAAAAAAGTAGCTAAAAATGCCCAATGTATCAAATGCAATACAAAAAATCTTTCTGGGTCGCCAAAAAACTTTTAACATATTTTCAGGTGAGAATGTAGCTGTGTAAACTTCAAATATCTGAGCCAAGTGACACATTGTTTTCAAACCCCCGCGGTCTTTCGCTACTCCGGTTAAACATGATATATAAGTCACTTTGATAACCTAAAAATGTTATTGTTTGGCTTTTTTCAGTGTTTTATTTGTTCGTGATTAGATTAGATTAAATTAAATTTAACTTTATTAATCCCTCGGGGCGGTTCCTCCGGGGTTTTCATACAGCTGAATAAACGTCAAACAGAAAACTGATTAAACAGAAGTGGGAGACGGTCGAGAGTTTACGCCAGTGCCCGGGTTATATTTTAGATAGCAAGGAGCAGACGGCAGAGTTTCACTCCACCGAGGGAGCTCGTGCCGTACTAGCGGCTTTCTTTATGCTGGGCTTACACTGCAATTTTTGGCCCATTTTGAGCCGATTTTTGAGTCGTGCGACCGTTTTGGCAATCGGCCCGATTTTGGCCTTCATTGTGCGTCGTGCATTGTGTAGTATACGTGGGGTAACGAGAAGCGATTGACACCTCACGACCAGCTCCCGATCATCAATCGCTTGGTCGCGAGGATTTCAAACAGGTTTGAAATCCTCACGACCGTCGTGAGGGTGTCACCGCAGTTTGTCACACTGCGCACGCGCAAACACAAATGTCAGCGAAAAAGACAGAGCAGCACGGCAGTGCAGCGTGTGATCTGGACACAAGTGATGGAGGCACAACTTGTAGAACTTTGGAAAGCTCATCCGAGCCTTTTCGATGTGGCCTCACGAAATTATCACGACCACAACAACCGTGAAAATAGTTGGATCTACACTGCTGCTCAATCACAGCTGCCTGATCAATGTTTTTCATTAGCAATTTAGCAAAGTTGATGGTGGTGGTGTGTCTGTGTGAGTGAAAGAGAGAGAGAGCGAGCGACAGAATTTCTGTTATAACCTTCATTTTTATGGAGACACAGTGTGAGCACTCAGGTCGCATCAGAGCATCGGGCCGTATAGTGTGAGACCCTGCATCGTGACCTACGAACTTCTAACCCCTGCGAGTCAATCGTGCAGTTTGAGCAGGAGCTGAATCGCGCGACTGAAAAAAATCGCACAGTGTAAGCCCAGCATAAGACCGCGAAGGCCGGGTCCTCAGGTGGAAGCAGCCTCTGAATTTGGACACCCCCGCTGTTTCCGGGCTGGCCAATAATAATGGTGACATTTAATGTATTTTATCTGATAAATAAACCCTGAAAAATGCATTTATCACCCTAAATTACTAAAATATTGATATTTTAATGTGAGAATCGATTCTAGAACATAAATGATTGGTATTGGAGGGTTAGGGTTAGATATTTCAGGATCGATCCGCACATCACTACTATACATCAATACAACCATTATATCCGAAATTTTGATAATGTGTATACATTAAGTCCATAGTAACTACATACATTGCAAAAAAAGTGCAACAGACTACAACAAAATTGCAAATCGTTTTTTGGTTTGTTTTACACATATTTCTAGTTAGAGAAATTTCAGAGTTTTATCCCTCAAAACTGTAAATGCAGAAAAGTTGCACAAAATAGTTTCCAACCACAGGGAATTTATTTTGAGTGGCTTCATAGTTTTATTTTTGAGATACACCAATTTTTATATATTTTAGGAAAATATGAAAACAAATATTATAATGCAAATTTGCAAAAAAAATAAATTATGTATGCATTAAAATAAGCTTTTTCCAACAGTGTAATTTGAGTTCTAAGCATCCTAGAAACTATACAGAATGGCATAAACTCAAACATGAATTTTAAAAAAAGCATAAAATAGAATTTTAAAAAACATATCTTTGTAAATGCCCTATAGGGAAAAAAAAACCCCTACATTTTCCACGAAAATCACGTCACTTCCGGTTTCGGGTAAGTAATGGCAGATATTAGATAGATCGTGCTGACGTTTATTCCAAAGGAAGTGTTATGAACAGCTGATCAGATCAGCAAAGCATGTTTCTGGAATATTATGTTTTTGTTGCTGCAAATGCTTTGTACGCAATTTTTGCAAAGCCATAAGTGGAAGGAAACCATGACCTAGGACAAGCTGAATGCATAAGATGGAAGTCCAACTCCTCCGATTTCATATGCAAAAAAAAATATTGCGCTAGCTTATGAGGTTGCAAAACGCAGCTTTCCCGCTCCGACCGGCCATAAAGGGTTAATAAACATTTCAGTTACCAAAAAATCTGAATTTTCTGGCTATTTTTTGATGGGTTGGGTCTTACAGGGTTAAGGAACAACTCCCACTAGGGATTACTGTAACTACCTGGGATTATCCACCTTTAGGTTTTAGAACTGAAAAAGTTTCTTGGATGAGAGGTGAAACGTCTTCAGGGAACTGAAAGAAGTCAGTTTGCTTTCTTTCTAAGCTCCTTACATTACCATGACATGGATGACTGAGAACCTACACAGACATATGAAAGAATGTGCTTCAGAAATGTGATAATAATGTAACAAATGGTGTAATAAATTGCTTTATCCTGGAAGTAATTAAGTAACATACGGCATTACTTTTAAGACCACTGTTCTGTATAATATGTGTAATACATAAGTTATTTTTTGTAATCAACACTGATCACAAACAGGGGAAATACCTCCAACATGCAGAAACATTTGACTACAAACCATTCAATTAGCTTGCAGAAATGCAATGTCTTTGATATGCTGCTTAGTGATGGTGGTCACTCTCGAAACGGAGCCAGTGAGAACCTAATGAGTACAATAGGTGATATTGATAATGGATTCAAAATTCTTTCTGCCTCCCATTTATAATGACTGGAGATGGCTAACCTGAGAGGCGAGCAGCTTTTTTCTTGTAGTTTGCACATGTGTATTGTAGGTAAACATCTGGTCTTTCAAGGTAAACGTGTGAAAGCACTAGCAAGACAAGCTGCCATTCGGTGTACTTTGACTGGTCTGAGATCAGTTACAGTTGTGTTTTTTGTGGGAAGCGTAGCTAGCATTAGCAAGTAAATGAGCTTCAGTGATATTTCCTTAATACTAGGGAGTGTATTACCACCCTCTCTGTACAGTGTTTTTATATATAGTAAATGTTAGGATGCCTGGGTCGTTGACCCAGAGTTTTGAGTTTATTATATTATTTATCATTTCCAGTGTTGGGTTAAGTTACTTTAAATTAGTAACTTAGTTACATTACTAGTTACTTCTATCAAAAGTAACTCAGTTACTTCAAGTTACTCGTTACTTTCAGAGTAACTAGTTACTAGGGAAAGTAACTTTGGTTTTACTCAGAATTCTCTTGTTAATGTGTTGCTTCCGTAACTGGATACCCAGCAAGATTGCCAGTCTTCTAGCTTGCTTACTTGCCACAACTGCACTGTGCCACCTACCAATAGAAAGGAAAAAATAATGTGCACATTTCCACGAGAGAAATCCCACGCCTGATTCTATCCTAGCCTGCGTTTTACATCCAACACAAAAACTGCAGTCGTGGTGCCTTCGATTGTACTCGGAAATTCTGCCTTCTGAATAGGAAGATGTAGGTAACACCAGACTGCAGATGAGCTGCATACAGAGCTGGACTGGGACAAAAAAATCGGCCCGGGCATTTTGACTAGAGACTGGCCCACCATTATAGGAAAAATCAGCCTTTGAATGAAAATAAACACTGTTGTGACAGTGATGTACACTGTTCTGATGGTATAAATGTATCAATCTATCAATTGTTTGTTGTAAGAGTCAGATAATTATTTTTTTAAAAGTGAGACATTTTAAATGAGAATAAGAAAGTATTTCCTTGTGCCCCCCTTTCCCTTTTAATTCCCTACATGGACCCCTGGCAACACTTTGCTAGACCCGCCCCTGCACAGTTACCAGCTGTCAGCTACTTAGAAAAGGATCCTGGTGTTATTTGTTTCTCAGAAACAGTTCATAACTTCTCTTCAACTCATTCATGTTAACTAAAAGGTAAACCTGTTTCTCCATCACGGCTCTGATGATTCTGTAAGGACATCTCCTGGTTTCATCTTCATGTTTCCCTCTCACCAGATATCCAAATCGATATCATGGCCAGCAGGTTTACAGCTGTGGCTCCAGCCAACATCAGCTGATACTAGAAATTAATATTAAATAAATTCTAACAACAGCTGATCAAGCTTAAAAGTGCTGCTGTTGTTTACCGCGACATCCGCTGGTTTCCTCTTTCTGGCGCAAAGTGAGCAATAAATAAACAAGAGAGAAAAGTCGATCAGCTGATCATTGATCAGTTTCATGATTGAAGTAGAAACAGGAGAGGGAGGGGCAGAGAATGAGAGAAGAAGAGGCAGCTGTGCAGTGTAAACACAGAATAACTCCAGCTTTTTCTCTTTTTCATTGTAGCTGAAGTCCGGGACAAACTGTTCCTTTTCACCTCAATACGAAACGCGTAATATTTTCTCTGAATACGAGACGATTCCGTTTTTTACAGGACGGTTGGCAACTCCGTCTATATTCAAATTCAAATTTTATTTGTCACGTACACAGTCATACACAGTACGATATGCAGTGAAATGCTTGGACAACTGCTCGTGACCTAAAGAAAACAAAAAAGGAAAAGGCTATGAATAAGATAGGAAATAAATATGAAAAATTAAAAAGGGAAATAAATATGAAAAATTAAAAAGGGTAAATTTTACTAGGAAGGAATAAAATATAAATTAAGGTTAAAAAGGAAATAACTGTACAACACAAATTAGAATGAAGGGTAAATTTAACTGGGAAAGAATAAGATAAAATATATAAATTAAAGTTGAAAATAAAATAACTGTACAACAAAATACACAATATAGAACTATATAAGAATGTATGAAGAAATATAAATAAATATATACACAATAACAGCAGCTGTACAAGTATTAACTGGAAATGAAGAATATAATGTCCAGTGTTGTGCAATCCACATTATGTCTTCTGCAGTGCAAATATGCTTAAAGTGATTTAAGTGATGAAGTGAAAACAATGTCCAGAATGTCCAGTGTGTGTGTAAGAACTGTATGTGTGGGTCAGTACTGTGTGGTGGTGTGATTGAGAGACCGTATCGCCTGCGGGAAGATATAGGCCGACTATGGCAGAGTCGTCAGAGAACTTCAGTAGGTGGCAGTGTGGGGAATTGATGCAGTGTAGAGGGTGAAGAGGAACGGTGCCAGCACCGTTCCCTGTGGGGCCCCCGTACTGCAGACCAGCGTGTCAGAGACACAGCCCTGTGACCTCACATACTGTGGACGTTCTGTGAGGTAGTCCAGTATCCACTGGGATATGTGGTGGTCCACTCCCAATAGCTCCAGCTTGTCTCTCAGAAGTCGTGGCTGGATGGTGTTGAAAGCACTGGAGAAATCAAAGAACATGATCCTCACAGTGCTTCCAGGCTTCTCCAGGTGAGTCAGAGCTCGGTGCAGGAGGTAGATGATGGCGTCCTCCACCCCAATGCCAGGCTGGTACGCAAACTGCAGTGGATCCAATGAAGACCTCACCAGGGGGCGCAGATGGTTTAGAACCAACCTCTCGAGGGTCTTCATCAGATGCAATGTCAGGGCTACCGGCCTGTAGCTGCTGAGGTCCTTGGGATGGGAGGTCTTTGGTACTGGTACCACACAGGAGGTCTTCCACAGCTGTGGTACTTTCCCCAGTGACAGGCTCAGGTTGAACAGATAACCTAGGATGCCACACAGTTCATCTGCGCAGCATCTCAGGAGCCTGGAGCTGACACCATCTGGACCTGCAGCCTTCCGCACCTTGATCTTGCGAAGTTCATTCCTCACTTGAAGTGCTGAGATAGAAAGAGTGGTTTTTTGGGGGAGGGGTGTGTATGTTGGAGTCCACAGAAGCCGGGGGTGGGTTTAATGACTAGGAGCTGGGAGGTGTGAAGCTGTGAGGTGTGAAGTCCTGAGATGAAGGACGGGCAGTCCCTGAAGATGAAGGAGATTGCAGTAGGGGGGACAATGCTGTGGGAGGGGTGGGTGTTTGATCAAACCTATTAAAATATTTATTTAGGTCATTCACCCACCCCAAGTATCCTGCAGCCTGGGGGGTTGGTTTTTGTCCTGAGATTGTCTTCAGGCTGTTCCAAACCCCTCTGATGAAAGCGGTGGACTGCCCAATCAGAAGCTACGCTACAGGACGCACTCAACGACGTAGACTGGGACATGTTCAGAGCATGCGCAGTCGACATCAACGAGGTTACGGAAGTAGCAGTATGCTTCGTCAATATGCTAGCGGAGGAGATTATCCCCACTGCCAGAGTCACCACATTGCCAAACCAGAAACCGTGGATGGACAGATCGATCCGCACTGCAGTAAACGCCAGGACCGCCTCCTACAACGCGGGTCTCGCCACTGGCGATATGAGCGCCTACAAAGCGGCCTCATACGGCGTGCGGCGAGAGATGCCAAACGCCGGTACCGGGAACGTGTGGAGTCCCGCTTCCACCAGGGCGACACACGGAGTATGTGGCACGGACTACGCACCATTACGGACTACAAAGCCAGGGACACTGCGCCGATCAACGAGCTGAATCGGTTCTACTCCCGTTTCGAGGTTAGCCAGGCGGCTAATGCTATCTACCGCCTGACTACCGAGGACAGTGACGTCATCAGCGAGAGACCGGTGACCAGCATCGCGGAGCATGACGTCCGAGCAGCACTGAGGAGAGTGAACACAAGGAAAGCGGCGGGGCCAGACGGCATCACCGGCCGTCTGCTGCGCTGCTGTGCTGACCAGCTAGCAGGTGTGTTCACATCTTCAACGAGTCCCTGGCGAAGTCTGTGGTCCCCACATGCTTCAAAAGATCCACCATCATCCCTGTGCCCAAGAACAGCAAACCCTCATCCCTGAACGATTACCGGCCAGTTGCACTGACCTCGGTAGTAATGAAGGTGTTTGAGAGGCTGCTGAAGAACATCATCTCCTCCTCCATCCCAGACACCACAGATCCGCTGCAGTTCGCCTACAGATCCACAGAGGATGCCATCGCCCACGTCCTACACACCACTCTCAGCCACGTGGACAAGAAACAGGGTAACTATGTGCGAATGCTGTTTGTTGATTACAGTTCAGCGTTTAACACAATAGTGCCCTGCAGACTGTTCACAAAGCTGAGGGATCTGGGTCTTAACAGCCGTCTGTGTGCATGGGTGTTGGACTTCCTCACTGGCAGAACTCAGGTGGTGAGGGTGGGCAGGTGCTTCTCCAACAGCATCACCATCAACACAGGAGCACCTCAGGGATGTGTCCTCTCGCCACTGCTCTACTCCCTCTACACTTCAGACTGTGTGGCCACCCACGGCTCCAACACCATTGTGAAATTTGCTGACGACACAGTGGTGTTGGGTGCCATCTCCAACAACGATGAGGCGGCCTACATGGATGAAGTGAAGAATCTGGCATCGTGGTGCCAGGACAACCACCTCCAGCTGAACGTCAGCAAGACCAAGGAGCTGGTGGTGGACTTCAGAAGGGGTCAGCACAGAGACTACAAGCCCATTATCATCAATGGAGCTCCAGTGGAGAGGGTGCAGTCCTTCAAGTATCTTGGTGTTCACATCTCCTCAGACCTGACATGGGCTGCCCACATTCAGGTCCAGACCAAAAAGGCTAGGCAGCGCCTGTATCACCTACGACAACTGAGGAAGTTCAGGGTCTCTCCAAAGATCCTCAGGATTTTCTATACAGGCGCTGTGGAGAGCATCCTCACACAGAACATGACATCGTGGTTTGGGAACAGCTGTGTGAAGGACCAAAAAGCTCTCCAGAGAGTGATCCGTACAGCAGAACGCTGCTGCAGGATTGCTCTCCCCCCGCTTCAGGACACCTACACCAGGAGATGCCGGACTAGAGCAGTGCAGATACTGAAGGACCCGTCCCATCCTGGCAACAAACTGTTCCAACTTCTGCAATCTGGTAGAAGGTTCCGCATCTTCCGGGCAAGGACAGAGAGACTCAAGAGGAGCTTCTATCCCCAAGCCATCCGTGCCCTAAACACACACACCCGCCCTCTCACATCATCTATAATTGACTGAGACAGGACTCTTCCAGACACTCTAAACCAAGGCACAATGTACATTTCAATTCCTTTAATTTTAAATATGTTTATATTGTCTATCCTGTAAAATAGTCAGATGTCTATCCATATTAATGTACAGAATTCACCTGCTAGCTGCTACTACTGCACATTCACCCAGTGTATATACTATATGTATGTATATATATATATATAATGTTCTTCCTCTACACCCCCCCCCCCCCCCCCCAATTTTTGCACATGTCGAGGAGCGTGTCAGACTACATTTCACTGTGTGTTATACTTGTATAACTATGCATGTGACAAATAAAGAACCTTGAACCTTGATGTTGTCCTGTTGCAGCTGCTCTTCCATCTTCCTCCTGTAGTTTTCCTTCCCTTGCCTTATCTTCCATTTCAGCTTCTTCTGGACAGCTCTCAGCTCCTGTTTGTCACCAGATCTAAAGACTCTGCTTCTCCTTGAGGAGAGCCTTTATTTCAGGATTTATCCATGGCTTATTGTTAGAAAAACAACGTACCTTTTTGATGGGTACAGTGTTGTCCACACAGAAGTTCATGTAATCCGTAATGCAGTCTGTGATGCTGTTGAGGTCATCCTCCAGGGGGCTGCAGAGGTTGTCCCACACAGTAGAACGGAAACAGCCCCTTAGGGCCTCTTCTGTCTCTGCCGACCATTTCCTTACTGTGCGTTTCACAACTGGTTCTCTGTGTACCAGAGGTTTATACACAGGCTGGAGATGAACCAGGTTGTGATCTGAACCCCCTAGGGGAGGAAGAAGTGATGAGCTGTATGCCTCCTTGGTGTTGACATACAATAAGTCCAATGTTTTATTGTCTCTGGTGTGGCAGTTAACATACTGGGTGAAGGTGGGGAGAGTGGAGGACAGGGAGATGTGATTAAAGTCCCCAGAGATCAGGAAAAGGGCCTGAGGGTGCTGTGTTTGGAGTCTGCTGGTTACAGTGTGCAGGACCTCACAGGCTGCTGCAGCGTTAGCAGAGGGTGGAACATACACAGCTATCATATTCACGTGTGTACGGTCTCATGCTAACCGCTAGCAGCTCAATGTCCTTACAGCATAGCGTCTCTTTGATAGATAAATGCCCAGAGTTACACCATCTATCGTTCACAAACACAGCCAGACCCCCTCCTCTCTTCTTAACACTTTCCGTTGTTCTGTCGGCCCGGATCAGATGAAAACCATCCATGTTTACGCGTGAGTCCGGCGTTAGCGCAGTTAGCCACGACTCTGTGAAGCACATCAGGCTGCACTCCCTGTAGCTCCTCTGATGTTGGGTAAGGGCTGCCAGTTTGTCTACTTTATTGGGGAGAGATCTCACATTCCCCATAATAATAGATGGAATCGCTGGCCGGTACCTCCTAACTTTACTCCGGACAAAGATGCCGTAAAAAATGTAATAAAGAATAATATTGTCCATAGAATTCTGAGCTCCATTGTGGGGGACAGCAGTCCACAATAGAAAAACAAAAACAAATATATTAAAGAGAAAAAAGGTTTGGTTTCTTTGTCGGAGTTGCGTCTTCTGGTTTCTGTTCTGTTCCATAGTTGCTGCCTCCCCGTGTCCAGTCAGAGTCTGTATCTGTAGTTCAGTCTGTGTTATGTTTCCTGTTTTACTTTGGAGGTGCATTTTTTATGTTAATGCAGAACTTCCCAAAGTGTGTGGCCCGTCCCCTAGGGGGAGCGTATGAAAAGGGGGGAAAAAAACGACACTTGGACATTGCTAGCACGGGGCGCCCACACAAACGCAAAGCAGGAGATGAAGCATAGCTGAATATGTTTCCAAACCAACTTAATTCTAAGCCAAAGACTAGAAAATATGGTGAAGCATATCTGCTCTTTGGCTTCACCTGCACAAGTGCCAAGGTAGGTCTCCCCTGCATAATTGGTTTTCCCTTCGTCTGGAGCATGCGCTGGGCTACTCCTCGTAACTACTCCTCGGGTGGGAGCGGCTAGTGCCCAGCAGTCTCGTGCACCCATTTCTGACCTTGCTAGAGGCTCTGGTGAGCCCGTTCAGCCGTTTTTTTCATGTTCTGGAGGCTCAGGAGAATTAGCTCAGCTACCTGCTAATCCACCACCTAACCCACCATTACTACGATCTTTACAACAGTCAATACATCTGAAACTTCTGTCCATAGCTCACACATTAGCTCACTTATCAGTTCAACCACCTGTTCCTGCTGGAGGGTCCAAGGGGCCCGTCCGGCCTTCGTCTGTTGTTCCCGCTGGGGGTTCTGGAGAACCGCACCAGCCTTTGTTTGTCTCTGCTGGAAGGACCCAGGGGCCCATCCAGCCTTCGTCTGCCTCCGCTGGAGGGTCCAAGGGGCCTGTCCGGCCTTTATCTGCCTCCGCTGGAGGGTCAGAGGGGCCTGTTCGGCCTTCTACCTCCACTGGAGGGTCAGAGGGGCCCGTTCGGCCTTCCGTCTCCGCTGGAGGGTCCGAGGGGCCCGTTTGGCAACCTGCCTCCGCTGGAGTGTCCGAGGGACCCGTCCAGTCTTTGTCGCCTGCAGCGCCACCATCTGCGGCTCCCACGCCGTTGCCTGCAGCGCCACTTCCTGCAGTTTCCACACTGACGCCTGCAGTGCCACCACCTGTTCGGTCACCTGTGGTTGCCATGCTGCCGTCTGGTCCTGCTTTGTCTCTGCCTAAGGCCTTCGCACGGGCTGATTCCGCTTTGACTATGCCAGAGGTCTCCACACCGTCTGGCCCTGCCTCACCTTGTCCTGTTCGGCCACCTTCCAGGCCGATGGCTGGACGTCATCACCATTGTGGACGCCCTCCTGAACGGTGTCGTTCTGTGCTGCCTTCCGCGCGGCTGGCCTCCGAACCTGCTTAGTTGCCGCCGCTGCCTTCCTCACGGCCAGCCTCCAGACCTGCTCAGTCGCCGCCGCTGGCTTCGCGGCTGACCTCCTGAACTTTTTTCTGGTCTCTTCGGCCATTGTCCTCCGGGCCGGCCCCCTGACCCTTTTCGAGACTGTTGCCTGGGCCTCTGCGCCTTTCGTGGACCCTTTTGTTTGTTTCCTTTTGAACTGTTCCTTAGTGCTGTTGTTTTGTTCTGTTTTGGACTTTTGTTCCCTGTGTTTTGGAAAGCTCTGGCTTATTGTAGGCTTTCCTACAATAACAAGGAAAGCTCTGGTGATGATGGAGTGGGGATGGCAACTCTAAACACATCCGGTCGAATAAAACAGGCAAGGTGACCAGGCAAAGGCTCAACGAGTAAATTTAGATTTGCATCTACAAGAAGGTCTGAATGTAATTCATTCAGCTGTTTTGCCACACCTTCATTTTTCATTAATATTTTTAATCCCTTCTAGATATTGACAGTTAACCATATCAGAATTTTCTCAAGCCTTTTAATTGTGCCATTTTTTCCCCTTTTTTGCTATGAATATAAATTTAATGTATTTTTAAAGTTTTTAAATCAAAATATACGACTGCATTTCTAAGTCCATTAACAATTATTGATACCACTGACATACACCACTCTGTTATACAAGTAATGTTGTGGTGTCATGCAAATATGAATTTCAGGTATTTTGCAGTGCACACCAAATCAATTTAAGGATTGCTCTTAATATTTCTTTCTATGATGTTAATGATTCATCTGAAAACATATCACACACTCACCCCCCACCCCTTAAAAGAAAACAATGAGCCTTGACCAATGGATCAACACACCTTCCAGAATAAGGATAGATATGTCTAGATGCTGAGCAGTTCTTGCTATTAACAAAGTGATGAGTCAAACACCAATTTATATCAAGATTTTTTCTGATAAAAATAAAATGTGATGCTATGGTATATTGCTATGTTTGTTGTTATGGCTTAGATTTTCATTTTAGCCTCCAGTAGCTGTTTAAAAGCAGACACACTCTGGGCAACTGGCTGGTGTTGTGAGTAAAAGTTTAGAAGCCCATGAAAAAAAAAAGTTGTTTACTGATGAACTGATGTTCTCTCTAGCTGCTTACCCTTATACTTGAGAAAATTTAATGAAAACAACGTACATGTTTATGTTTCCCTATTAAATCAAGAACAGGATTTAAAATCCTCCTCCTCACATTAGTGATGTGCAATACCACTGATTTCCTTTCCGATCTGATACCAAGTAATATTCAGGGTAGTATCGACGATACTGATCCGATACCAATACTTTGTACAAAAACGTATTTTATTTATTGTATCTCAAATTATAGTGTCATAATGATTACAGGGCATCAGATTACTTGTTCTTATCACTTAATAATGCAGAGTTCATCATATAGAAATAAAAAACCTGATGTTGTGCCTATTTGAACACCTTGCCTGCCTGCCGCACTAAAGGACTCTGTGAGAGACGTCTGTCTCGCCCTAGCAGCACCTGTCCCTCTCCTCCTCTTCAGTTCGCCTCAACATATACTCCTCATATTCTGTGATATGATTTACTCTGAGGTGTTTGACAAGGTTAGTGATGTTGCCATATGTTACCATACATGCCAACCCTCCCGATTTTTCTGGGAGAATACCGAATTTCAGTGCCCTTCCTGAAAATCTCCAGAACCACCATTCTCCCGAATTTCTCCCGATTTTGGACACCCCCGCTGTTTCCGGGCCGGCCAATAATAACGGTGATTTAACGTATTTTATCCGATAAATAAACCCTGTAAAATGTATATCACGCCGCCCCCCCCCACAGACCTTGTGAATGTCTCCCTAGTAGGCTATGGCCACAACACCTCACTCTTGGAGCACTTTTTTGCCACATGTATCGCAAACCATGTCTCAGCTGTTTGTGGAGGTAAAATACGTCCGCACAATTAGCTCAGCCATTGTTGTGAGTGCGCACGCCAAGGCGCTGCGAGACATTTATACAGCCGTATTTCGCACATGACTATGAAAGGCGGAAGAGGAAGTAGTTCCTTTGAATCTAGACAATCCGAATGTTATAGTTTCTTTCCACTGTGTTCCTGTTAATGATAAACTACAAATTTACCCTAAATTACTAAAATATCGATATTTTAATGTGAGAATCAATTCTAGAACATAAATGATTGGTATCGGAGGAATCGATATTTCAGAATCGATCCGCACACCACTACCTCACATACAAGGTCTTGAATAATCAGGTACCATTTTATGTTAAACACTTCATAGTACCATATTACCACAACAGAGCAGTTCACTCTCAGAATGCTGTCTTATTTGTGAATCCTATCTGTTTTAAAAGTAGAATGAGAGGCCCTGAGCCTTCAGGCCTCTGTTCTGTGGAACCAGTTGCACAGATTTGGGAGACATACACCTTCTCTACTTTTAAGTTTAGGATTAAAACATTCTCTCTATTATTGTAGGGCTTTAGGTTACAATTTAAAAACCTTGAAGCAACTGTTGTTATGATTTGTTGCTATATATATAAAATTAATTTAAAAATTACTTCACTGACACATATAATATGTTGCACTGCCATTGACTTTTTTTTTTTTTAATTTCCAAGCTTCTTGTTTTCAAAGTTTGGCAGAGAGCTGATAAAAAAAACAGTTGCCTCTACTCAGGGTTGTCCCTTCCTTGAGCCGTCCTTGTATTTCCCTTGTAACACTTTTTGACTGATAAATGACCACAGAGGAGCCATCAGACCTGGAAGATGGAGGCTGAGCTGAGTTGTTGGGTGGACTTTAATAGCTGTGCTGAGGAAGGTAGGTAGAAAGCATCCTTACAGTATTGGCTACATTCTGTGATCTTCTTGGTAATGACTCCTTTTCAGCACAACACAAATACATAAAAACATAGCACTAACACAACCTACTACATTGTAATTGACTAAACAAGAAATTTATTTTGTCAGCAACCCTTGTAAAGTGTGTGACTGTTATCTGCTTGTTTCAAAACGTAATCTTAATGACTTTGCTATTCTTCCACAATAATATCTCATACAGATTATTACTCATTACCCCTTTAAGTGTTCATTCACATGAATTCTACTCGAAATATACATCCTACTTCAGTAAAATTAATTGAATTGAAATAAGCTTTTTATTTAGATATTTTTAATATGTAGTTATGTCCTAAAGATATTTTGAAACAGTCTGTTAAATAGTGTGGACCATGAAATGTCACAGCAATAAAATTAATATTTATCTGAAGTAATAACTGAACCATACTATAAGATTAAAAAAAAATCACTTTTCTATTTTTTCATAACCCCGAGGCTGTATCATGACTGAACACCTGCAGCCCTAAAAAATAAAAGCTATAAAAG
The DNA here is from genome assembly GCF_057381845.1 of Rhamphochromis longiceps. Taxonomy (NCBI): domain Eukaryota; kingdom Metazoa; phylum Chordata; class Actinopteri; order Cichliformes; family Cichlidae; genus Rhamphochromis; species Rhamphochromis longiceps. Next base: position 37,796,519 of record NC_140563.1, read on the forward strand.
GTTCTGCAACTTCAAAAATGACGATGGATTTGAGTCAAGATTTCAAATCAGAAATGACATTATCCTTGCTCCAGGTACACGCCTGTGAACTTTGTTATCAGGAAACCAGACTAAAGCTGAGAAAATCAAGCTGAGAGGAGCCTAACAGGAATTATATTGAATGAAAAATTTTACAGTTAAAACTGCACAGGCATTTGTTTTATTTCATTCATTTTAGGTTCCTCTTTATTCTTTAATTAGCTGCTTTTGGGAAAATATTACAAAAGTTGAACTTTTTGAAAGGGATGAGTTCTGCTATATTTGGTGTAAAACTAGCACAGCATTTTATAAAAAGAACATCATATCAACAGTCAAACATTTTGGAGGTAGCATGATTGTCTGGGCATGATTTTCTGCTCTAGAAACTGGACCACTTAAAGTAATTGACAGAACTATGAATTCTGCTTTTCCCAGAAAATTCTGAAGAAGAATATCTGGTCATTGTGGCATGAAGCTCAAGAATACTTGGTTTAAGGAGCAAGACCATGATCCAAAACAAACCAAGTCTGAATGGCTAAAAACCCCCCAATAAAATTAACTTTTACCTAATCCCTGTATATTTATTTATCACATTTGAATAGCTCTGCCCTCATATTATAGTACCTTTCACATAAAAATGTGTGTTGCAAGGCTACTTGGTGTGGCGCAGTTGTGGTTTACACTGATTTCAATGGGTTTAAAAATCACATTCTCTGTGGTTCTAGGCTATAACTTCTCTTCTTTCTTTCTTTTTAAATTAAATTTATGGGTTTTTCTTAAAATGAAATTGATTACTTTTTTTTGTTTGCTTAAATCACACATGTACCAAACTTTAGTATTTGATTATTAGGCCCATTTCAGGAAAAGTCATGAAATATGAGATGATTTAACAGAGTTACGGGATTTGTAAAATTGGTTCTAATATTAAACAAACCATTCATCCTTTTAAAACCTATAGTCTGGCTGAATCAAAACAGTTCTGAAAAATGAATTAAAAAATTCTCTTTTTAAAATACTACTCGTGTTATTTTGTCTGACATTACAATTTGATTGCACACACAGAGTAGGTCAGCCACTAATCAGAAGGTCGGTGGTTCGATCTCAGGCTACCTCCTAAGTGCATGCCAAATATCCTTGGGCAAGATAATAACCCCTAGTGATGGGATTTCCGGCTCTTTTTAGAGATCCGGCTCTTTCGGTTCGGCTCACTATAAAGAGCCGGCTCTTTCGGCTCCGAACCGGCTCTTCAGGTTGTTTTGTTGCTTTAATTAATTTATTATTAACAATAATATAAAATTATGCACAAAAGGAATTACTAACGTAAAAAAAAAGTGGTTTTATTTATATATGTTTATATATAAATATATGCGGTGGCCCCTAGAGACAAAACACGTACAAACTCCAAAACACATTTCTAGCATGAACTGAACTTCCAAAGCAGAGCTACTAGATCACTTAAATTACACAATTGAAAGCATATGTGTATTGTTTGTGTATTTATACACAGGCACTCATATATATTCAAATAATTTTAAAAAAATGTTCATTTACCTTGTATTACCACACACCAAATCCGGTCGTTGGTACTTGCGCTGGCTTGTGTAGCCACAAGATAACAAAAGCTCAACACTGCGCCCAGCATCCTGGAGCACTTCTGTTGTCTTTTGTACGTGTTTTGAGTTTTTATGTGCTTCTGAGTTTTTATGTGCTTCTGAGTTTTTACGTGCTTCGGAGTTTTTACATGTTTTTACGTGTTTTGGAGTTTGTACATGCGTCAGAGTTCATACGTGATTTGAAGTTTGTATGTGATTTGTCTCTAGGGGCCACCGTAAATATACTTTGATTTATTCACTCCACATAAAATGTAATAAATAAATCATATAATACAAAAATCAACTATTCACATTTCAACTTTTAACTATTTAAATTTTCAGCTTTTTCCTTTTACAAATTTAACCCTTGTGCGCCCGCCTGTTCTCGGGGCGTGGGTCGTGGTGACCCCCGAGGGGCGTGTGTGTGTGTGTGTGTGTGTTGTTATTAGGATGGTATTGATGATGATGATGATGATGATGAGTGTGTGTGTGTGTGTGTGTGTGTGTGTGTGTGTGTGTGTGTGTGTTGTTATTAGGATGGTATTGATGATGATGGTGGTGATGATGATGATCATGATGATGGTGGCGATGGGGGGGGTCTTGGTAACCCCCCTGGGGGGGGGGGGATATGTGTGTTTTATGATGATTAGGGTGGGGGTCGCTAGGACCCCCTCGGGGCATATGTGATGATGATGATGATGGTGGTGATGATGATGATGATGATGATGATAGGTTTGGGGTCACTAGGACCCCCCACTGCCTCCTCCTCCTCCTCCCGGTCCTCGCGCTAAAGCCGCCCTGGCTTCGAGCATGGGGCGCGCGAGCGCTTTGCCCAGTCGCTCGAGGAAGAGCCGTCGTCTGTTGAGCTTGCCCGGCATCCAGTCGGGGTGAATTTCCCTCCACAGCACGAACGCGTTGTAGGCCGCCACGTCGACCATGTTGTGGAAAAGGGCCACGGGCCACCTGCGGGTCTTTCTCCTGCAGCTGTACGTGCTCACGACCTTGTCCAGGTTGTCCACTCCTCCCTTGGTGCGGTTGTAATGCAGCACCAAGGGCGGTTTTGCGCCGCTTCTGTCGCTGCTTCTGTTGCTGCTTCTGTTGCCGCCTCCGCCTCTGTTGCTGCCGCTGCTGCCGCCGCCGCTTCTGTTGCCAATGCGGCGGCTAGGCCGGGGCTCGGGGCCGGAGCAATGGTGGTAACGAGGAGCTGTGGTGAGGAGCAGCACGTTCTTGTTCTTCTTGGCCACGTAGGAGAGGATGATCGTGTCAGGCCCTCCTCCTCGTCCTCCTCCTTCTCGTCCTCCTCCTCCTCCTTCTCGTCCTCCTCTTCCTCCCCCTCGTCCCGCGGAGCCGCCGAGTACCACGGATTCGACGGAGCCCACGGCCCTGCCCTTGACGCAGCGCAGCTCTCTGGGGATCTCGGGTCTGTTCGATCGCAGAGTGCCCAGCACGGTGTGGCCTCTCTCGCGATAGAGCCTGTCGGCGAGCTCGCGCGAGGTGAAAAAGTTGTCGCACGTGACGTTGCGTCCCGGAGTCAGTCCCTCGGTGAGGTCCACGACCACTCGAGTGGCCAGGTGCTTTTTGGGAGGGCCGCGCTTGTCGGTCTTGCCGGTGTAGACTTGCATCTTCCACGCGTAGCTGGAACGCGCGTCGCACGCCACCCATATCTTGATCCCGTACCTGGCCGGCTTGCTGGGCATGTACTGTCTGAACGGACACCGTCCTGATGGAGAGAGAGAGAGAGAGATGGGGATGGAGATGGAGAGAGAGATGTGGGAAAGTGTGGGGGAGATTGGGGCAGAAACGCAAGGAGAAGAGACGTGAGTTTGACAGAGAACGCGCTTGCTTGCTTGCAAGCGTGGAAGACATAAAGAGTCATGCGAAAGCAGCACAAACGCGGAACCCAACACGAGTATACAACAGAGCGAGCTAGCCTGTTTTCGCCATTCCCGCTCCTATTCCTCCTCTCTTCCCCCAGTCACTCACACACACACACACACACCACATAGTACGTACCTCTGAACGGCACCAGTCTCTCGTCGACGGTGACCTCCAGTCCCGGGTGGTACATGGCGGGCAACCTCGCGCACCACTCGTCCCACACGGCTCTGATGGGGGCCAGTTTGTCGTAGCTATCGCCCTCGCCTCGCCCGGCCCGTCTGGTCTCCCTGTCGTCGAAGCGCAGCGCGCTCGAGTAGGCTCGAAAGGTCTTGAGCGGCATCGTGGCTCTGAACACGGACCTGCCGCTCTCGGCGTGCCACAGGCTCTCGCAGGCCTCTCCCCGGGACCTGTACACGCCGGCGAGCACGAGCAGCCCCACGTAGGCTCGGAACTCGACGCGGCCCATGGGCTTCCATCCGTCGATGGCGGGCCTGCGCCTGTCCGCTTCCAGGTTGGTCATGGCGATCACCGAGTCCTCTATCTCCGGCGGGAAGTAGGCCATGAACGCGGAGGCCTCGTCTCACGCCGCCGCCACGGCCTCTTCGGTGGGGCCTCGTCCCGGCGGGTCGAGGTCGTCGTCTTCTTCTTCTAATTCTTCTTCTTCTTCTTCTAATTCTAATTCTTCTTCTTCTAATTCTTCTTCATAGTCTTTGTCTTCTTCTTCATCGTCATCGTTATAATCATCGGCGAGGACGTCTTCTTCTTTTTCTTCTTCATCATCATCATCGGCGAGGACGTCTTCTTCTTCTTCTTCATAGTCTTTGTCTTCTTCGTCATCGTCGTAGTCGTAATCGTCGGCTACATCCGCGTCGCGAGTTTCACCGACAGCGCCACGGCCGCGATCGCGCCCAGGATCATGAACGCCACCTGCAGCGCGGCCGGCGTCGTCCTCTTGCCAAATCTCCCGAGTCCCCCGCCCCGGGTCGGCGCCTGCTTCTTCTTCCTCTCCCTCTCGGCGTCCTGGCAGAGTTGCGACGCCATTTCGTAACCGCGATCCTCTTCCCCGAAATACCTATCCACCCCATCGTTTTCGTCCTCCTGGTCCTCCGAGTGGCTCTCCTCCTCCTCGTCTGCGAGCGTTCGGGCCGTCGGGTCGTCGTTGTCGTCCCCCTCGGCCTCTTGCTCCTCTTCCTCACTCTCGTCCTCCTCCAAGTTCTCCTGTAGCTGCTGCTGCTGCTGCTGCTGCTGCCGCCGCTGCTCTTGGTCTTCCTCGACCCCTAGCCCTCGATAGCGAAACGTGGCCGGTCGCAACAACGGAGCCACCGGAGCCGACCACGCAGCGTACGCCAAATGCGATGGCGATGGCGACGGTGATGGTGAGCGGGAGGAGGAGGAGGAGGACACCGCTGGCGATTGCAATCCGCCTGTACCGACCTTAGTGCTCTTTGGCTCCCACGGTCTAGTGCGTGACATTGTCTTCTTCGTCTTCTTCTTTCTCGTTGGCACCTTGTCGCCGTTGTTGTTGTTGTTGTTGTTGTTGTACAGCACGCGCCCGGACACTGCCTCTGTAACCTCTGTAACCTGTAACCCCGACACGCTTAGTACCCGCCATCCACGCTCTTATCATCTCGCCGCGCGACGCGCTGTGCTTTCGCCGGGGTGTTTCTCGACCACCTTTTACAAGACTTTATCGTCCACGCTTGCACGTGTGGTCTCTGTCAAACTCACGTCTCTCTCTCTCTCTCTCTCTCGCTCGCTCTCTCTCTCTCCAATCCCATCCCCATCCCATCCCCTCGGGGGGGATCTCGCGACCCCAACCTCCTCCCTCCCTCGGCGGGGGACCCGCATCCCCCCCCCCCCGAGCCCGCCATCCCATCCCCTCGGGGGGATCTCGCGACCCCAACCTCCTCCCTCCCTCCGCGGGGGACCCGCATCCCCCGACCCCGCCCTCCCATCCCATCCCCTCGGGGGATCTCGCGACCCCAACCTCCTCCCTCCCTCCCTCCGCGGGGTACCCGCATCCTCCGACCCCGCCGCTCTCCCCCTGGCGGGTGCATCAGGGTTAAAGTGAAAACAACACAAAACACTGCAAACCACAACACAATTAAATATAAATTATAATATGAAAACAAAAAGAACATGCATATTCTCTGTCATATGGGCCCGCATGAATAAACTTTCTGAATCCTTTATCATCTGCAACCGAAAATAGTTGTGGATGATTACTATACCTTTCTAATGTGACGTTGTTGTCCCTGGCTCTCTTTCTCTCTCTCCCTCTGGCTCTGTTCGTGTGCTACTGAGTGTAACTACCGCCCCTCCCCCCTCTGCCCAGCATAAAGCACAAGGCTGCGTGCAGAGTGAAGCGGAAAAAAACTGCGAGAGAGAGAGGGTGAGAGAAAGAAAAAAAAAAACCCCACGTGATGGCTCGCGATAAGGAGCCGGCTCGCATCGTTCACGTCAAAGAGCCGGCTCTAAGATGTACTGTAGCTTGCCATCACCAGTGTGTGAATGGGTGAATGACTGAATGTAGTGTAAAGCCCTTTGGGGTCCTTAGGGACTAAGTAAAGCGCTATACAAATGCAGGCCATTTTACACAACACATTCAGATTCTGACATAATAAATCAGCATTTTTAAAAAAGTGTCAATTTAATATTTTAGAATACTTTACATTTTTACCCTTGAGTCACCTCTAATGGTCTGACTGATTATGATCCATAGGGGATGTTAGCAGTAATAGCACTGTTTTTCTTGAAGGTTGGCTGTCCGCTCCCAGAGAGCAGCCATTTGGCTTTTCTACCTATAAAACCCGGAGAGCAGCCAAATGGCTGGTAGGCTTTTAGCTAAGCTTTAGCTTCAGCCAAGTGGAAGCTAAATTGGCTAGTCATTCATATGTATATTAGGTTGTTACCTGGGAATTCTGGAGGGAGGGGAGTGGGGGTGTGTGATTGAGGGGGTGGGGGGGCTGCTAAAAGCTGTGCACTTCCTTTTGTGTTTCATCTTGATGCATTCTCAATCATCCAGGGAAATAAATCATGTCAATCATGTTCGCTGCAATTTCCAGTGTGTGGGGATCATTTGTCACCAACTGCATCACGTGCTACAACCCTGGTCTACATATCACCGTTGATGAACAGCTTTTCCCATCAAAGACTCGGTGCTGTTTCCTGCAGTATATTGCAAGTAAACCTGACAAGTTTGGGATCAAGTTTTGGGTGGCTTGCGACCTAAAATCCAAGTACATTTGCAATGTCTTCCCATATCTTGGCAAGGACCCCAATCGTCCCACTGGGGAGAGACTTTCTGAAAATGTAGTAATGAGGCTGATGGAACCATTCCTAGACAAGGGCAGAAATGTTACCACGGACAATTTTTTCACATCGCTTTCACTTGCGCAAAAACTTCTTAGACGGTGTGTTGATTTCTCCCTAAGATGGCAAACTGAAACACTCCAAGTTGGTGACTTTTGGAGATTTATTTCCCTGGATGATTGAGAATGCATCAAGATGAAACACAAAAGGAAGTGCACAGCTTTTAGCAGCCCCCCCACCCCCTCAATCACACACCCCCACTCCCCCTCCCTCCAGAATTCCCAGGTAACAACCTAATATACATATGAATGACTAGCCAATTTAGCTTCCACTTGGCTGAAGCTAAAGCTTAGCTAAAAGCCTACCAGCCATTTGGCTGCTCTCCGGGTTTTATAGGTAGAAAGGTAAAAGCCTGGGGATGCATGTGTTAAAGACAGCATAAGCAGTTCAATTATACGCAAGGTGCTCCAAGTACAGCTGGTAGTCCTCCAGATCTAAAGAAGCCAGTTGAGATTGTTTAGTCATCTGATAAGGATGGGCACTTCCTGGGGGAGTACTTTGAGCACGTCCCGTTGAGAGGAGGCCCAAGGGTCAGACGCTGGACATGCTGGAAAAAATATATCTTGCGGCTGGCCTGGATAAGTCTCAGAAGGTGGCTGAGGAGAGGAAGGTCTGGGCTTCTCTGGTTAGGCCGCTTCACATGTGACCATGCCTGTATTCTCAAGAATCCGGAGCAGTCTAATAGAATTACATTGAAATACAGAGTCATTACATTAGTAGCATTTCTCCCCACTTTATTTAAATCATCTGAAGATAAAATTTTAGCTCATTTATTCCCTTTATTACTGGTGAACAGAATAGCTCAACTGTACTATTTTATTTTAAAAAATTATCTTTGGACACAAAACAACAACTCAGTCCAGATAGCTGGCCTTGCAATACACCTTCTCTTTAATTCATAATATGATTATCAGTTATTCAAATATTCAGGCTTCTGTGAGTCCTTCATATCTCCATATATTTGTCTTGTCGGGAAATCCTCCTATTACTGGAAGCTGATGGGTCCATGCATGAACCAAATCAGATGACACTAAGGCTTGCAGTTTGAAAACTTTAGATTGAATATGAGAAAAGATTGATGGATCCAAACTATCCCATAAAATAAAGCCTCAACTGTCTATGTTAAAAGACAAACTTGACCTCATCAGTGCACATCACTGGTGAGCAGAATCTGTAAGAAACCAGAACACATTGTCAAGGGAAAATCAAGAAACCCAACATCACTGATTATAAAATGAAATCACCTTGACTTATCACACTTTTTTGTCACAGTCAATTCTATAGACTTCCATTTTAGCCTACCCTGCTCTATTTTAATAAACGCCCAAGATGACGAGAGCTTGGACTATAATTAAAGGCTGAGGTATGTGACAGAATTGTGTTCCACTTGACAGGAACACTTACTGCCTGGACAGTGTCACTGACAAGTACACCTACACTTTCAGTAAGAGCGATTCATTAATCCCAGCACTCAATGCCAATTTCTCAGCACCAGAAATATAGAGAATTTTCACCGCCACTTGGAAAGGTGAAAACTTATGTGACTATGTGTGGACTTGCTTAACTTGTCATGGATGACTCCCACCATGCAGTATGTCTCATTACTGATAGTGAAATAGTCTACCACCAAAGATGCTCTCGCCCCAGAGGTGAGGATGCTGATGGAAAAACAAAGTGTCTTGGCCTGCTGACACCAGACAAACTGACATCAGATGGAGCTTCGTGTTCTGCCTCAGGGGCCTGCTGGGTTGAACAGCTGTCAGTCGAGCAGAGGACAGAGCAAGGGAAGCCCCAGGTTTACAAACAAGCACACAAACAAACAAGCTGAACTAATAATATGATTATCAGTTATTCAAATATTCAGGCTTCTGTGAGTCCTTCTTTAGATATTTACTTAATTTTTAGAGCTTTAGTAGAAAAATCTGTTATTATATTGGTATTCAAATTATAGCTTTTCAGCTAAAAGCATGCAAGCTGAGGCAGTGTTGCCAACTTAGCGACTTTGTCGCTATATTTAGCGAGTTTTCAGACCCCCTTAGCGACTTTTTTTCTAAAAAGCGACTAGCGACAAATCTGGCAACTTTTTCTAGTGTTATTGGAGACTTATTTATGACGACTTTTTGACGTGAAAGCGCGTATCGCTCTTACTCTTAACAAGCAGCGGTGCTGCCGTGGGCACCTCGCCTGTTCCAAAACGCTCACAGGCGGAGGATAGTCCTCCCCCAGCTGCTGAAGGGCAGAAGATGTTCACACCTTTGCGTGCAAACTGCAAATGAATCGCACATGAGCGAAGCCGCTGCTCCTGCACTCACTGTAACGCAGTCAGTTCTTCTTTTACTGTTATGCTGTTTTGTGGATCACATGGTTTAAAAGTACTTATAAACACATACACACAAAGTAACTCCACCAGAGTGCCTATTTCGGGTCACTTTTGCCGGTCCAAGCCCGGATAAAGGAGCAGGGTTGGAATTGTGACATTAAAAAAACAATTGCTAAAAAAAAATAATTTAATTTGTAGTTCTAAATAAATTCTAGATGTATTTAAGACGTTTTTTTACTTTATGTCTCTTCCACGATGTTATTTCTCTCTCCAACAACATAGGCTACAATTATATTAGCATGACCAATTATGCAAATTAGGCAATAACGTCATTTAGCGACTTTTAGGACAACCAATAGCGATTTTCCTTACTGAGGAGTTGGGAACACTGAGCTGAGGAAAGCATTAAATGTCTTCTGCTTTTAGAGTAATACCATACTTTAAAGATGTAGAGTTTAAAAAAACATTCAAAGGCTTCCTTTGAATGGTGGGCACTAATTGAACTAGATGCTGTTTGTATTCAGCTTGTGTCGTCTGTTACCAATGAAGTTCTGTTGGGACAAGTAGGTGTAAAAAGGTCATTTTGGAGCTGCAAAAGAAACTGATGGAACATCTGTAAATAACTTATGAAAGCTATTCACACAACCAAATGACAGTTATGCACACAACCTAGTCGTATCAAGTCTTGTCTATGAATTTCTTCAGGGATGTAATACATTCAGAACATTTAATATTTTTTTTCTTCCAACCCCGTTCCTATTTCATGCTCATTTTTTTTTTATCTCTTAAATTGGTTTGAGTCTAGCAATTTCAGGGATATAAAGAGGGTGAAATATAGGTTTTGGTTGTTCTTTTGCCCATCCTCATTATCAGAGAGCAGTTACTGCGCCAAGTTCTAGGTAGTTTCTCAATCTGAGCATTAAATTAGGTGTTTTTTTCCCTTTCTCGTAATGAAGTAAGTCAGTCAGGTTTAAATAATAAATACCACTGGAATCTATTTTTTTTTTAAATCTCAAGTCCATACATATGTAATATATTTTCAACCTTTCTAATTACCCACAGATTAAGAGTAACACAGCACAGCTGTTTCCCAGACAGAGGATGTGTGTGTCCCTCGAGCAGACAATGTAGGTTGAAATGCATGATTTTATTACTTATAACTTGGCAGTTTTTTCTTTTACTAGTCTTCTGGAAAGTTGGTTGTCAAGCCATGTATTTTTTTCTGACCTGTTCATACAGTAAAAGTACTATCTAACTTAACAGCAACGCTTTATCAAGGGTAAAACAAAAATTGTTTTGCTGAGAGTGGACGTCAGCATCTAACAAAAAATATTGGTCCAAGATATAACTTAATTGTAATGTTAAATAAAATGCACCACGCACATTTTTCATTTACCAAAGAACAAACAAACAAGCAAACAAATCAGAAAAGCATCTGGCTGTTCTGTATTTATTATATTTATGGAAACTGGTCATTATTGTCTGACATGATAAGAGATCAACATTAATCATAATCCTCTTGACAAAGGGAAAGGAAACATTATATGCAGGCAATCAGCTGAACATTGAAAGAAAGTGACCAGTATGTTTGCTGTCCACTTGTGCACGCCAGAAACAAATTGAAAGAAAACTGCTGTAGCTGTGATTTCCCCTTTGAAATGTTCTGCTGTGTTGAATGTCAGGCTGCCTGCTTTGATTGATTATGTTGCCTTTTACCACTGTCCCAGTGCCCCATCACTACTCAGAAGAGGGCATGCATGACAATAAGACGAGCTGGGTGGTCGGTGTCATCCAGGGATTGTGTGGTGGCTGTTTGCCTCTGTTGTTTCTGTCTTCATCAATATACACCACTCTTTACATAATGAAGGTTTGCATTTGCTCTTTTCCATCCTCCCTGACTGTGTCCCCCTGCAGACAGACACGTGTTTATACAAGGGTCTACCTGCTGAGATTAGACATGCTGAACGCTGTGTGGAGAATCCCCCTCAAGACCTCCATCCTCAACCCTTGGGAACACACCTAGGATGCTTTTGAACTTTTCCACAGTTCACCCACACTCTCGCTGTGGAATCACTAATGACCCAGTCACCACCCTACTGGAGCCAGCCTCAGGAGGCTATACTGTTCTAATAGTTACTCAGCAGGTAACACACAAAGGGCATTGACCCGTTGTACCATTTCTATTCTTGAAATTGATTTTTCTGAGGATGCAAAGTTGTTCAAGGTGATATGATTAAAACCAGGGGTTTGTTTACTTACATTCTTTTACATCTTTGTCCCTTTTCAAGGTCACCAAACATGTGATTACATGTATAAGACGACTGTTCATTTGAGAGCAGTGCAAAAACTCCATCAATTGATGCCATTGATTGCACTGCAGTCCACGAATAATTCTACATGGTTGCCAGAAAAGGTTGTTACAGTTTCAATAATTTAGAGAATAGCAGTGAAGGAGTATAAGAAAAAGCACAATGGAGCGGTGCCCCGTGGATACCTAATAATAGACAGACAGTTAAGAGTACTTATGGCCACAGCAACCCAGCAGAGCAAATCATTATATGTTGACTAAACGTGTCCTGCTATGTAGAACAAAATTTTGAATATTAGCTGAAAAGAATGTATAACTTTATTATATACTACCTTGCCTTGTGGTAATCCTAAGGCTTACTACATTAATGGATGGACAGTACATCAGTGTTGAAATAAGAAGGATATAATCCAATGTACTCATACTATATTAAAGAGACAAAAAAATATTTTTAATATTAATAAAGATACCAGCCCATGAGCAAAATTACATTGTATGCATAAGGACATTCATGTTTGATTGCATACAGCTAATGTAACGCTTATTGTTTCAATGTGTTAAGAGACAATAGCACAAGCAGTATATGTACAATTGAGGAATGCAACAAAATTCACATAATGTGTACATAATGCTGGTTTTAAACTTATGTTGCTTTTTTTTTAGGAATGACATTCATTCATCACTTTTCTTCATAAACAGAATGGATTTTGGTGAATGACACTGACAATGCCATAACTTCTGTTCACAAGAATACAACCACAAATCACTTTTGAATTGTATTCTATAAATGTTTTGTTTACAAAAAAAAACCAATATATGCATTTATATAACAGCTGTTGACAGTAAGCTATCAACTAGTGTGGAAGATGTTTACTGTTGATTAAGAACATTTATAATGAATTAGAAAAGCCATCATCAGTGGAGTTAAAATACTTTAATTCACCACGACAACAGGTTTATAAGAATCAAAGGCTCCATTTTAATACTGTAAATATGCATGTGTGAGAATGTATATTTATAAATACAAAACACAGCCACAATTAATGAGCCTCAGTTGGATTTGAGAAAGGACTCAAGAGTTTAACTCTTTTCATTCAAGGGGAATGGGAATTAAGGGGAATTTCATTCAAGTACATAGTTCACTCATGTATCATTTAGCAGACCTAAATTTCCTTAAGGCATGATAAAGTGCTGGAATCTGACTCTATATTTAATATATAAATCTTAAATTTATCTAGGAGAAAAAGAGGGGTAACCAGCAACTCAAGATGCAAAAATAGATCAAGCATGAATGATTTTGGCAGTTTGCAGTTGAAGAACTATATAGGTTAAAAATCAGGGTGCATTTCAGAGCTGGAGAATCTTAATATGCATAAATATAGGTCTTAAATGCTATGAGTTTTCTATATGCATGTTATTCAGTAAAGTTTTTAGAGTTATTTATACTGCATTCATCATTTAGACTTTTTACATAATAACTAAGTATATCCAAATCAGCAGCAAAGCTGCTGTCAAAGGGGAAATCAATTATTAACTGTTCAGCCTCAGCTACTGCTTCTTCTACTTCTTCCTTTTAATTTACAGTATTAGCTACAGTGATGTCAAATGTATTAGACTGGGTTATTGAGCAATAATTATGTTAATGTCAGCGGAGTAATGCACAGTGTATAGATGTGTATAGTGTATATGACTGACCCTGACTTAGACTTAGAAGAAAAGGGATGGATGGATTGTATCCATGGATGTATTTTGGTAGTTTGGCACTGTTATGAGATATGCAATCAATGTCATATCTCATGTGTATCTTGTCCAGCTGAGATTTTAAATGTTTTCTTCTGACTTAAACTTCTGCAATTTTTTGTTAGTTTTTTTTATATTTATTTTTATATTTTGAAATATTTTTATATTTTGAAATAAATAAAACCTAAAGTGCAATGAAATATATATTTTTCAATGAAATAAAAAAAATATATAAAACAAACATACAAAACAACATACTATGTTTTACAGAAGCTACTTTATTTCACATTGCTAACTTTAATATGGAAAGACAAAACCCCCAAACACAGGCTAACAAAGTACTATAAGCTGTGCAGTCCAGCGAGGAAGACTCAGACCTCGTCACTGGAGAGACCAAACAGCCACTCCATTAATGCAAAGAAGAACCACCTCGACAGGACAAGACTCAGCTGTACATCTGCATCTAAAGGACAAAGGTCACTCTTTCGAGGATGCTAATGTTCATATTTTGTAAAGAGAAGACAAATGGTTTGAAAGAGGAGTGAAAGAAGCCATCTATGTCCACTGTGAATGACCATCTTTGAACAGAGGGGGTGCTGACACCAACTGTCTGCCATCTATAATCCAGCTTTGAGATCCCTGAGTCACATGATAGGGTGGGGCAAGGTCTGACAATGGGTTCATCCAAAACCTCGGTTGATTATGACCCACAGCCGTTTTCATAACTTGGCTCCTGTGATTAGGCAGAGGAACAATAGTGGGTCCACAAACCTCTTTGGGATACTCCCAGTAGGCCTTAAAAATCTGGGACTCTCCACCAATTGTTTTTAGAACTGTAGAAGCTTCCCGGATGAGGTGAAATGTCTTTAAGAAACTTACAGAAGTCCAGAAATGTTTGTTTCCAAGCTCCTTGGAATTTTACTTTATATAGTACTGCAAATTATTTAGATACTTTATTTATGAATAGTTAATTAAATTTCAGTTAATGTTTTGTAATTTATTATTTATTGTAATTTTCTTATTGGTGTAGTGTGAGTAATTTTCAAACATTGGCTTGACTTATGGTTTGTGTCAATGCCTTATAATGAATCCATATCTTTAATTGGATTTTGAAAACATGAAGTTGACCCAAGTCATTGCCTCAGCACACTAGGGTGGTGTCATCTAAAATGATAATACTGCCACTGTAGTTCCATACATATGTATTTTTTTTAAAACAATAATTATTAATAATGTTTGATTAACAGTATCAAAAGCTTTTTATTAATCTAAAATGACCCCAGTGTAATATTCCTTATTGTCAATTGCAGTTGTTACTTTATGAACAAATGCTATTAATTCAATTCAATTCAATTTTATTTATATAGCACCAAATCACAACAGCAGTCGCCTCAAGGCACTTTATATTGTACAGTACATTGTACAACAATAGATACAGAGAAAAACCCAACAATCATATGACCCCCTATGAGCAAGCACTTTGGCGACAGTGGGAAGGAAAAACTCCCTTTTAACAGGAGAAAACCTCCAGGAGAACCAAGCTCAAGGAGGGGCGGCCATCTGCTGCGACCGGTTGGGGTGAGAGAAAGAAGACAGGATAAGGACATCTTGTGGAAGAGAGACAGAGGTTAATAACAGATATGATTCAATGCAGAGAGGTCTGTTAGCACATAGTGAATGAGAAAGGTGACTGGAAAGGAAAAGCTCAATGCATCATGGGAATCCCCCGGCAGCCTACTGCTACGTCCACACGTACACGTGTATTTTTGAAAACGGAGATTTTCCGTTTTCGTTTTAAAAAATAACCCCGTCCACACGTAAAGGCAGAAATGAAGGAAAACGCTGCTATGAACATGCCAAAGCAACAGGTGACGATATATTCTTAACCGTGCAGAAATGTTGGCCAATCAGAAGTCTAGAAGCCTTGGTGGGAAAAAGTAAACAAAGCTGGGGCATAGAAGCAGAACCGAGTCGTATGTGTGGAGGGACAGTAACTGTGTGTGTATATGTAAGCATTTAAACACTGCAGAGAGTAGAATTAACAGTAACAGTATTGTAGAAATTCATTTCACCGAACCAATAACGTGGCGCACAGTGTGACGTCAAAAAATGCGCACACCTTTGACGCTGCGTTTTCTCTGTTTTTCTAGTCCACACGTAAATGCAAAAATGGAGTTTTCAAAAATATCCACCCTGGCCGGAGTTTTTAAAAATCTTCGTTTTCAGTGACCAAAAATGCAGTTTACGTGTGGGTGAAAGGTGCAAACGCATAGAAAAATCTGCGTTTTCAAAAATAGCCGGGTACGTGTGGACGTAGCCTACGTCTATTGCAGCATAACTAAGGGAGGATTCAGGGTCACCTGGTCCAGCCCTAACTATATGCTTTACCAAAAAGGAAAGTTTTAAGCCTAATCTTAAAAGTAGAGATAGTGTCTGTCTCCCGAATCCAAACTGGAAGCTGGTTCCACAGAAGAGGGGCCTGAAAACTGAAGGCTCTGCCTCCCATTCTACCTTTAAATACTCTAGGAACAACAAGTAAGCCTGCAGTGCGAGAGCGAAGTGCTCTCATAGGGTGATATGGTACTACAAGGTCATTAAGATAAGATGGGAGTTTTAGTGCCTGTATTTTAGTACTTTTTGGTCTAAATCCATATTGCTGTTCACTTAACATGTTTTTTTAATGAGGAATTCATACAGTCTCATCTGGAATTAGAAGATTAATATGCTGTAATACAGTGTACACTTTTATATGGGGTTTGAATTGGGAAATGAAACAGCCTGTCAGACATCTTTAAAAAAAAAAAATTCTGTAATTACTCCCATCACAGTGTTAACAAGTTCGTTAAACCTGCTTATAGAAATACATCTGCTTTTTGAATCTTGTTGGCAATTTGTTGCTGGCAGTTTAGTCTTCTAGACTTATTATCAGTCATGCAGAGATGTAACATATAACCATATGCACCAATGCCTCATTATTACTGCTGTGTTAGTAAACCTGAGTACTTGGTAGATGTGTATGTACACAGTAGTTACTTATTTGCATTTTGTTTATTATTAAGCTTATTTTTGATTGATTTTTTGATTTTATATCAGAATAAGCTTGGCTAGGCTGGTATTTTTTGTACTGTACTGTGTATCCCTTTATTATTTTCTGGCATATTGTTGATTTCTCAAGATGCCAATTCTTGATTGGGCACCAGTTAACAAAACCAGATGAGGAGACTGGAAGTGTGGCATTTCATTTTCAGTTTTGAGTTTAGGTTATACAGATGCTGTATTACAGGTTAAGTGGGAATAAGTTTGGTTTAAAATACAAACTTCTCCCATGTGTAAAATGCTTCTGTTCCATTTTCATCATTAACACTGTGATGATTCCTTAACAGCACTAATGACTCCCGCAGCAGTACCACTAGAACATCTGGCTACAGTCCCATGATATCGATTTTAGGACTTAATTGACTTATTTTGAAATTTCTGTACTAACCTCTACCTTTTAAAATACATAAATAATAAAATAAAATGAGGTTAAAGGGGTATCCAAAAAAACTAACATATGACATTAGTTGAGAGTGAATTTCACTACATGAACAAAGAAAAAATGACGTACAACCTTCTGTAGTAATACATACATGATATTTAAATGAAAATATCATGTATGATATGATGTATGATTCATGTTGTGATTGTTTTTTTAAAGAAAAACATTTAAGTATTTAATGCTCATTCATATACTGCAGCTTGTGTTTTCTGAAAAGCCTTTTGTTTAGAGTTAAAACAGATTTACTGTTGCAGCAGCTTAGCTATGCTAATAACAGCTTGTAGCTTTTTCAGCTGCCCTTTCAGTGCAAGTAACTTTGTCAACAGTGCTTAGAGGTAATGGGAGTAATGGAGAAGTTGTTGATTGGGCAATTACAGGATTGAAAGCATTAAAGAACCACTTCATCTAAATAGCGTGGGTAGAAAGATCATAGGCCATATAACATGATGGTTATAGAATAGAATATGCTGACAGCTTGGCAAAGTAAACGGGAAGATTGGAACATGACGATATACTAAAAATCCACACAATGATAATAATAATAATAATAATAACAATAATTCTGTCCCTTTGTGATATTTCAGAAAAGTAATTATTTTGTCAATACTGCATAGCTGTATGTTGTTAGTAACTAAAATTATCATTCTGTTGAAATTAATTACCTTTTTTTATTATGCATGCACAGTTTTTTCCAATCTTCATCTTGCCCAAGGCAGCTGCATAGGTCCTTGAGGGATGCAGGCAGGTTTTTTTTTGTTGTATTTCTGAAGTCCAATTTAATTCAGACCCATTTCAGCATCTTGCAGAACCATCCTCTAGAGAGGACTGTAATGGCTAAGGTCAGTCAGGCTTTAAGCATGCACCTATAAGAAACCTCAGCACATAATGTATATTTTTGACCGGGGATCATTTCTTCTGGGATCAAATATGTAAATGGAAATACATCTGGGAAGAAAAACGAAACATATATACATTATATTAGAAAAACAAACATCACATTTCTATAAGCATAGCAAAGCTCTCAGTGGATAACAATTGGGAGGTACATATTGGTCATACAATAAACTCTACAGACAGGTTAGTCAACTAGAATTTGTCTATTAGTCAGTCAGAGTAGAGTAAGCCTGAAAAAAAGCTATTCAATAGCTCTTGTATGTATAAAATGAATTTTCTTTGTTATGTCACTACTACAATGCAGTCAGAGTATATCTGTAGCTTCTTCCTACTTATTTGAATCCTTTATTCTATGAATTAACACATACTCCAACCTCAGCCTCTTTCCAGAATGGTTCAGCTGTGTTTTATGAACTTATAAACCACTAGCTGTGCAGCAAATATACATTGATGGTAGACCTGAAAAGAGAAAAATACTGCATTCTTTCCAGCACAACCACTCTTAAAAAGGTATATATAAACATCACAAGCACATCCCTGCCACATCACTGAGGTAAACAACACCTATTATTGTGTGTGTTGTTCTTTGGATGAAATCCTGCTCATGCTGTTTTTGCATCAACAATTTGATCACAGTTGATTGTGCCATGTCACAGTCTGGAGAACCTCATTGACCTGTTACCTGATACCTGCTGCTTTTTTTTTTTTTTTTTTAAAAACAAAAACATTTTATCATAAATTGTAATTCCTTAGAGTGTCTTAGTTTCAACTTGACAAAATATAGCAGTAGTCATGGTCAAATTTAATGTGTTTTTGAACAGTACTGTATGTGGCACAATGAAATGTGTCTACCACTCTTCATGAACAGTACAATTTCAGAAGCTTGGTGTCCAATGAAAAACTCATACAGGTATTTGGTAAACTGCTGGAATAAAAAAAAAGTTTTATCTGTACTGGGCTGTCTCCTTGGAGTTTTAAATTTATCACAGTATGGGTAGTTATACAGTAGAAGAGGAACACCAACTTACACTATATTACTAAAAGTATTCACTCAACCAACCAAAGAATTGACAAGGTGTTCTAATCACTTCCATGCAGACCGCTTCTACTATTGCTTTCATTTAATGATGCACCCAATGTTCTCATTTGCTTAAAGGCCTGGACTGGAGGTATGTCAGTTCAACACCCAGACTCTTCTACTACAAAGCCATGTTTTTCTAATAGATAAACTGTACTGTATACTACAATGTACCATTGTCTAGCTCAAATATGAAAAACCTGCCCTGAAAAACATGTTATCTGGATCGGAGCATATATAGCTTTGAGCTTTGATTGTGCCTTTCCACATAAGCCTGCTCTCAATTCTAAAGACACTAATACAACCTCAGATACAGGGTTTTGTGCTAAATGCTGATAAGAGGACAAATGGTTACTCTTTTTTTCTTTATAAAAACTCATTTCAAATTTTAATGTATATGTCCACAAAACAGTTTTTCACTTTGCCTTAGTCCATTTCAAATGAGCTTTGTCCAGAAAAGACGGTGGTATTTCTGGATCACGTTCCCATATGCCATCTTCTTTGCACGATACATCTTTGACCTGTATTTCTGTGGATGGCATAGTTAATTGTGTTCATAGGCGATAATTTTTGGAAATGTTTGTGAACCAATGCAGCTATTTGATGCTTTTTTTTTTAAATGCAGTGCTGCCTGAGGGCCCGATGATCATGGGCATCCAATATTGATTTTTAGCCTTGTCTTTGCACACACAGACTTCTCCAACTTCTTTTTATCGTTTCATGACATTGTGCACTAAAATGATGAGATGTTCAAAGTCTTCACGATTTTTTGCAGTTTCAACATTTTCACGCTTCACCTGGTACTTTTAGCCTAGCAATAACCAGTTTAGGCTGTTTGAGGGACTCCCTGGCTTCAGAATTACTCTGCCTGTGAGGGAAAACCTAACGGTCGATTTATGACTGACTCCTAGATAGTTCATGCCAGAACACCTGTTGGATTTAAAAAAAAAAATCATAATTAATTAATTGAGTTGCTCTGGAGATTATATACCTAATGTTGTTAGCAGTTTAGTCTTAAACTCCCAGACTTATTATCAATCATGTAGATGGAAAGCAAACCAAGTCTCTATATTTATCAAAAATATATTTTCTTAGTTGTAGCACATGCAGTACATAGGTCATGTCCGACATATTCACGCCACTGAAAATGTTGAGAATGTGGTTTAAGCAAGGGCGACTAGCTCTGTGGAACTATTATCTGCGATTCTTCTAACTGGTCTAACTGGTACATTATGCAGCAGTACATTAATGACTAACATCGATTATCTCAGTTGTTCTCCTGACTGAAGTTTGGTGTGTTTATAGCATCCTGCCATGCAATTGCATTTGTCCCTAACCATCGGGAGCCCTCTCTTTAACTTTTATTGAGTGGAAAAAAGTTAGCATTCATCCTCCAGCTTTACTGTTTATATTAAGCTAACCATAGCTGTATAGCTAGCCACCACATAGCACATCATTATATACCAGCTAGCCCAACTTCAGTAACCCTACAAATGCCACTACCATTTAGTTTTCTGTCTTCATTTATGTCTGAAGTGATGGCAGAGCTGTACCTTTTCATTTTTCAGAAATCTCTCAGTCAGAACATGGTGTATCATCTTTAGCGTGCTAACTCCCTGCTAACTTCGAACTCCATTAAACTTCAGAGATTGTTTTGGTGCATGCCTGGATGTTAAACTTAATTTTTACACCTGTTACACCTAGTAAACACTCTAACAAATATGTTTTAATATATTTATTTATTTAATTTTCAGTTTAAGGCTGCACTTTATGTGTGAAAATGCCTTTAGAAGACGAGATTGAAGGAATCTGACAGTGCAGCAAGGGGGAAGTCAAGCTGGGTCAGCTGCTGCACTTGGGGATACAGACTTCTGAACAGAACTGACAGGAAGCTCCTGGTGTTCACATGGAGGAGGTTGATCGATCTCTTACAAGGGCTGATACTTGTTTTCCAAGTGTACAACCTGGATGCAAAACCTCTGAAATTAGAATATGGATTTAAAGGCTTTGATTAGCGTTTACTGCTCAAGCTTAGTGTTCAGTTTGAAGTAGTCTGAAAGATAGAAACAGACATTATGCCTGCAAAACCAGCTTAATGGGGAAAAATAGGAAAGCCTGACATCCTTAGTAGGTTGGGTCTTATGTTTAGGCAAAAACAAAATGTAATAGTTTGTCTCAGATCTAAAACAGCACATTCACACAGGATAAAGCTAAAGTTTAGGACTGGATCCTGCTTACATTTATTTCAAATGCAAACTATTCCCTGCACTGGTCAACGCTCAGTGCTCACTGCCTGAACCTGCAAACTAAAAATGTTGTATGGGTATTTATGCAAGCTACAGTATCTGAGGAAATGCAAGAATTTGTATACCCTTATTCTCATGCCTTTTGGGGGGAAATTCTCATTCTATTAATGTGAAACAGCAAACTGCTTTTAAGGAACTGAAACAAAAGATAATTTCATCCCACATAGCCTAGTTTCATTATAATAGCTTATAAAAATGATTGTTTATTTAAACTATACAAAAATGGCAAAATAAATTGGATAGCTGCTTTGTCATTTTATTTTACTATTAATTGTATTTCTTTTAAGCAACACAACTTGGATTATTGGCTTTGAGAGACAGTACACAAATCACAAATAGGAACAGAAGTAGCAGCAGCAGCATTAGTGGTACTATTAGAGGTAGTTATGTTCTCTTTCTTTCACTGTGTCTCTGTTCTCGCCTGTGGCAGCTGGATATGGCCTCTGTTGATAATTAATCAAGACAAGTTCTGGCATGGGCACAGGAGTCTGTTCTGTTAGGGGTGCAGTGTGTAGTGACCCATTGACTAATAAGGTCCCCTGAGGTGAAACTGCATCAGAGCATTAGAGGCCTGAAATTTCAAATCTTGCACTCGTCTCCACCTTCCCCTGGGAGGAAGTACAAAGACTAAAAGACTTGCATGCCTATGATTTCATGCACATAATTTATTCATTTTATCTAATCTCTGTGTCAGCCCATCTTCCTGACTATGGTATCTGACCAAGTGTCACAAAGGAATAAGTGATTACTATAAGAACAGGTTGAAAATTTCTAAGTAGACTGAGTGTATAAACACCAGTATAAAAGATATCTGTAATCAACGTTTAAACTGAAACTGACCTTCAACCTCAAATATATAATATACAATTACAAAAATTTACACGTTGGCATTGAAACTGGGTAATACATTAACAAACCTATCACAATAATTATTGGGTGAAAAGTGATCTTTGTGTTTCCCAAATGGACAAAATAAAGTCCTCATTACTGCTCTTGCTACTCTTAGTTTTTCTCTACAACATGAAGGTGTTTAAGGGAGGCAAAACAATTCTGTTGATAATGTTTTCAACATTTTTAAATAAAATATATATCTATATATATATATAAATTGTCTATGTATAATGAACCACTTAAAAATAATAAGACCCACAAAGCTACCCCTTTTCTAAGAGCTTACTGAGTGTGCACTGAAACACTGCATCATATATTTGGTAGGCAAGGCAAGGCAAGGCAAGTTTATTTGTATAGCACAATTCAACAACAAGGTGATTCAAAGTGCTTTACAGAGACATTAGAAACAAAAACAAATAAAAAGCATGATTTAAAATTGATTAAAACAAGCAAACAAACAAACTAATTAACAAACAAACAAAACAGTATATAAAATCAAAACAGATAGAATCTGAACAATAGATAAAATCAGTAGTTAAATGTAAGTTTTGAAATTTAAGCTTAAAAGTGTGGATTTGGTGCTTTATTCAAATGCAGCTGAGAATAGGTGAGTCTTCAACCTGGATTTAAATAAACTGAGTGTTTCAGCTGATCTGAGGCTTTCTGGGAGTTTGTTCCAGATATAAGGAGCATAAAAGCTGAATGCAGCTTCTCCGTGTCTGGTTCTGACTCTGGGAACTGATAAAAGACCAGATCCAGATGACCTGAGGGATCTGGAAGGTTCATACTGGGTCAGGAGGTCACTGATGTAGGCAGTATATAATTAATTTTTACTATGTTAATTTTGCATGCTAATATTTAGCTAGCTCATGGAAATGTCATTGCTGTTAATATCTAAATGTCACTGTCAAAACCACTGCACTAGGCTCATATGGCAACAAAACAAAGCTTTTCCTACAATTTTAGAAAGTAGTTGATAGCACAGAAAAAAAAAGAAATCTGCTATATTATTTAAATAACCATCAATTAAGTGACCATCTAGTAATTGATCAGGTTATGTCCTTGGCCTCAGTTATCAGCTTCATGAATCACAATTGTCTATGTCTTGGCTTTAAGTGTCACACTAGTACATCCAGGAATCCATTTTAATTTCAGCTTCAGCTGCAGACAATAAGTCAATATACACTCGTATTTATCATATAAAAGAGCATTAGTTGGTGGGTCATCAATCTGTTAGAGCTGCATTCTTTTTCTATGCCCTGTCAGGTTAAGTCAGGATAAAGAAATAGATCTTTGCTCCTCTTTCAAACATTCTTTACCCTTGTGTGATTGGCTCTTTGATCTGTGAGAAGCAGCTGTTTACCAAGCCAATTGTACAAGACCACAAACCCCAGTACGGCATTCTCTGACACAGCAGACTTTGATTTTATTTTTGCTCTCTTTCCTCTCTGTCACATGGTTAAGTCTGTCACAGCTAATTTGTGTCTCAAAATAGGTCTTTGAAGATCTAAACAGGAATGCACCGACATAAAAATATGAACAGTTAGGAAGACAGATGATTTATACATGGCATTGATTATGAAGACTAAATATTCTGCAGGTGGAATAAAAGTTGATTTCCTATAAGTGTACATATATTTTACAACAGTATAACAGAAACAATTCAAAATAGAGAGCCAAATAAAAGTAATAAGGTTGTATGTTTTCCTTTATATTCCTTTTTGTTTTAGTTTGAATGTTGAGTAGTTAATGTTAAATATAACCATTAAAGCAGAGCATTTTTCATAAATGTTTCATATGAAGTCAACTAAGTAAAAACCCATTTTGTCACTCCCAAATGATAATGAACATGCCATAAGGAAAGTTTTCAGGGTGTCATGAAAGCACTAAGGTTTTTAAGGAGAACAAAGGAGGGGAGAGCTGTCCTCAGTACAGATTATGCCACACTGAGTTTTTATGGAGGATGAACCACAGACAGATATCTTAGCATATGCTGGCTTGTGGGCACAAGGGAACAACAAACTCCAGTCTTTATCCTGAGAGAGGCAGGAAGGAGAAGTCACCTTGATTAAATTAGTTGTATATGAAAATGGGGTTATGCCTATTGGGAGTACGTGACAAGGGCTTATAAAC
Source organism: Rhamphochromis longiceps (assembly GCF_057381845.1). NCBI lineage: Eukaryota > Metazoa > Chordata > Actinopteri > Cichliformes > Cichlidae > Rhamphochromis > Rhamphochromis longiceps. Next base: position 37,820,587 of record NC_140563.1, read on the forward strand.
CTCGCCTTTCACAACCCTGTGAGAATGACTTTTTAATTTCCTCCTTTTTGTTGCATGTTATATTTGTCTCTCTTTCTTTTGTCCCGCAAGGCCTTTGTGTGTCAGGATCAATGTGGCATTCTCATTTGGGTACTGTCCCCTCTACTCATTCACATTTTAAGATTCTATTAGCATCTTCCAAAACAGATTCTCCCTGGGTTTTCTTTCCCTTATTCTTCTCTCTCGCTCTCGCTCTGTCTCGCTTTTTTTTTTTTTTTTCAAATAAGCTATGGCCTACCTCTTACACAGTTTTGCCTTTTGTCCTCTGCTATTGTATGGCATGCCATTTCACTATTGAAACCACTAAAATACTGTATTTTCCTAATTTAAATCTGAAATAGATCGGTCTGTCCTAATCAGGTGTCATGTTAATGTACCCAAACTTAAGTGATTTAATCCCTTTTCAAACAAATGGGAATGATTAAAGATGGCAAATTATTAAATGTTACTAAATTATACTCTGGCACTATAATAGATTCATTACCGCTATTGGTAATAGAGAAAAGGCTTTTTCTGTCATCTCTGCTCAAGCGTCTGATTAGTGCTCTCCCATCCCAGTTATAGAAGACGTTTTTCTAATCATTTTGGGATTCTGTTTGCAAAGACAAATTCTGTTAAAAGTTGTTCACATGTACTTAGGCATTCACTTTGAGTTAAATGACACTCTTAAAACTAGCATTGCCCACTCAGTGTTTTTCTTGCATTTCTGCTGCTGTATGCATCAAACGCTTAGCAAGGTCACCTGCCAAAGACTCCAGTCTTGTTCCTAATTCCAACTTTGCCTATGCCAGCATTCTACAAGTGAGTTTGTAAGAAGTCAAATATTATAGTAACAATGTAACCACAGGACCTGATGTGGCAGTTGCTGTAAACTAAGCTAAAGCAGCTAAAGATTTGCAGAAATTGGACAATACAACAAACAAAGATCTGAACCATACCAGCAAATCTTCAACACAATGGCTGAAATGCTGTACCGGGACCTTGAGAGAGCTGTGCATAAATGAATTTCCACAAACCTCAATGAACAAAGGAAAAAGGGTCAAAGAATGACCAGAATTCCTCCACAACGATCAAAGAGACTGATAAATTCATACAGAATACAGTTGCTTATTGCTCTTAAATGTGATTATACAAGCTATTGAATAATAGGTTGTATGCATAATGTCCAGGGAAACCTCTTGTTTTCACATGACTGTGTAGAATGTGAACTATAACATTAAAGAGTATAAGGGCTGCTGCTTCTCTAAAAACAAATGCTACACTTAATATGAGCAAGTGCTTTGCATGCATATAACTCAAGTAGCACAATGGCACTCCATAATGCTAGTGTAGTCAGGCAGATTAGCCAGAACATTTTGTAAGTAAAGTTGTGTGTAAATATAGTGTATATTTTTTTAAATTGTTATGGATCAGTTACAACAAATTCACAACCAAAAGCTTTAACGTTGTGATGTATTTGGCTTTAAATATGGTGTTTGTTCAATTTTACAGGTCTCCCTGTTTGACTTTATAGTATGTTGATTTGGTCTACCAGAATGTTTTGGCTTTCTTTCTTTCTGCTTGTATCCTCATGAATACAAAATGCTTGGAGAGCAATTCCACTTTTAGTAGCATGTAAAGAAAATAAACCCATTTCTACACAGACTTACAGTACAATCACCTACATCCTATTTCTTGCGGTATGCGTGTTTGTTTTTTTTTACTTCTACATAGTAACTTTTAGACTAATTGCCAGTGTTTGTTAAAGTGTTATTCATAGGAATGAAATTGTCATACAGTATGTCCCCATGTGTACACTACTTGTAAAAGTCCTAATTATCACAGTAGCCAGCTGTAGTTTACTTGAGTGAATGGCAGGGGAAATACAGAGAGGTTTTCTCTCCGATGAAGTTTTATTTTCTTCTCTCCTACCCCTCTGGGGATGTGGAGGTGTTCTTTTTGTTGCTGTGCATCGTTTTGCTATGTATTGTACAGTGACTGTTATTTTATTTATTTATTTAATTTTTCTCTTGCACATTTGTCAGGCAAGCAGAAATGCTTGCTTTCAGTAGGCGTAAATGCTAAGGAATGTACACCCAGAAGTCTCTCTTTCTCTCACTCTCTCTCTCACACTCACACACACACACACACACACACACACACACACACACACACACACACACACACAAACCCCAAAAACAAACAAAAAACCCATGCCTGCTTCTTTAACTGGCTGGTTTTGAGATTAAATTTGCTAAATACTTTACACTGTGAGAAAATAAATAGGTAAATACATAAAATAAGGGCTAGAATGTCTTGCTGTTGAAATCCATTGTGTACAGAAGTGTGCTGGCAGATGATTGTGGATACTCATTTATTTATAGTATAAAAGAGTTGTGTTTATTGTTTGAATTTTATTTTGTGTAGATTAATGGTAATGGCTTCATAGGAGCACAGTCATGCTTGTTAGGTTGGAGTGATTCTAAACTGACGGTAGGTATGAATGTGAGAGTATGTGTCTCTGTATTAGTCTTGTGATAGACTGTGACCTCTCTAGGGTGCACTCCAGCTTTCGCCCTATGTCAGCTAAGATAGATCTAACCCTTCTATGACCCTAAGTTTGATGAACAGTTAGGAAAATGGATGGATAGAAGAATAACATTTAGGGAAATACACTTGACTACAGTGCGTGAAATAGATACATAATTTAACAATTCATCCATAACAAAAATGTAACTTGTCTAGAGATTTAAGATCATGACTCATGCTGGCATTTATTATCCCTAGAAGAGGAATAAAGTTTTTTTAGCAGCATTGCCTATGAAAAATATGATCTGTAACCATGATGAAAGTGTTTTACAATTGTCATTTAAAAAAAAAAAATCATAGCTGCACCAAAGCCCAGGTGTTCCTATTACAAATATATCATATATATGTCACACCAAGAAAAATGAAGGTTGTAAGAAAAATATAGTAATGATAATTACTACATCATCATTAATATGACCATTTATTCAGAACTGAAGAGATAAAAAAATAATAAGATAGCGTCGTATGCAAAACACTGCACAGCATCTGCATATAAACTGTCCAATGTGATGTATGATCTAAAAAGATGCAACACAGTAGGTTGAGTGGATAAAGATTTTTTTTCTAAATGTTATTTATACATAAGACCTAAGTCCTTCCATTTTCTTGCTCTTACTCAATACAGTGTATCTATAAACCTATCCTTGTAAATGTCATTCTTTAGGGATTTTGAACTCTCCTGATAGGTGCAAGCATTAACACAAACCAAGAACACGAAGGCCACAGCCTTCTGTATTATCTCCCTCTCACAGAGTAAGGACGCAGGACATTAATCACTGCAAAGTCACACTTGACCACGTGTGCACACACGCACACACACACTTGTCCTTCAGAGCGAGAGCTGATTTAGGTAAACATATGTAACCATGGTCTCAGTCACTATTAGTATTTGTTCAACTGATTTGACCTTTTTGACAGAGCATCATAACCCAAGTCTCTAACGACTACTGATTAAAAATACAAAATTTATATTTCAGTGGGAGACTAATTACTAATGAAACAAGGACAAAGGGGGATTGCAAAGTCATCGGCTCCAGAGGGGAAAGCACTCATGCATTTTTCTTGAACTTACTATTCATCAATATCAAATGTAGCTAAGACACGTATATATCTGCTCTGTTAAAGTTAAGAGCAAAGATTTAGTCCAGACAGGTTTATAAATGCATGTGTCTTGGTGGTTATGCAGTATTTAAAGTATGTTTTACACAGTAAATGTATGCCACTTTCATAATTTATTACAACTTTACATAATGGGACCATTTCATGTTTAATGCAATGGAGAGATTTTTTCTTTTCCGACCAATTCTTTGCAGCTGCAATTCCTCTGTCACAGATCAACTTAGTGATTTTTTTTCTTTAGAACCCTTACTGTGCAAAATAACAATAGAGAATGGGCACAGGTTTGCTTTAGATGTATTCACTAAAATCTGGTGTAATTATACGGGCATTCTGCTGACTTTATGTAAAATGATGAGAAATGAGTTACTGATGAAGACCTTGCCTGGAGCAGCTCAGTGAATTTATGTCCTCTTAGTCCTCCACCCCATTCTGGTGTTATAGTTGAGGTGGAGTGAAAGAATAGTGGGGAAAAAAGAGAAAGAGGAGAGATGAGGGTTGGAAGAATAAGGACAAACGCACTAGATTTTAATAAGGATGTGTCAGAGCAAATAGCCTGGCCCTATATCAACCATGCAGAAGCTCTGGGAGATCTGCCACTGCTCCACTGGGGTCCTTTAGAACTTGCTGTTACAAAATAAAACTTCACTTCAGCTAGAGAGTAGAGCCAGGGCACAAACGCATTATCTTTGTGTTGACTCTGTCTAACACGTGGATCACGGTGTTACATGACCACGGATGTAAACCCTGAAAAGAAAACCTTAACCTGAAGCTGCATCTTTTATTCACTGAAAAAAAGGGACTGGCCATCTCTTGGATTTATGTAAGCATCTTGCATGCATTTAACACAATTGCCTCATGTTTTAAAGTTAAATGTAACTATATAGTGTAAAAACTACATGATATGCAGAAAGGGTGTATTAAATTGTTCATATCATGTTCAGGTGACGTAAGTCAATAAGATAGCAACGTTAAATCTCGTGAAACCACGTGTGATTTCATCTCGCGGGCTTTGGATCGTGGTTTAAAAAAGGCATCCATCTCAGTCAAGTCGAGCAGCCAACTCTACGTTTTTGGTATGTCTTGATTTTTTGAATTCATTTTTACCATAATTCAGCCAAATGTAGTTAAACGTCTAGAGTGTCGCCATGTAACATGCTAAAAAAGAGCCGTTAGCTTATTTGCTGTTTTATCTGTTGTCAAAGAATTGGCGCTTTTTCATTTGAATTTGTCTTTGGCACAAGAGCTGTAATATCACATTAAACCTAATTACGAGGCACTCATAACATAATTTGGTTTTCTGTGTGAATAGATTTGTCAACTGACTCTTCAGTTACATTGTGTATTTACTGCACCGTGGTGTTAGTGAGATTTTGGACATTGAACAGCTTTAGCTAATATCATCAGCGGCATTATGCTAGCTTACATTCCTACCCCTCCTGCCCTCACCTGCTGTCCTTTTGTTTTTGTTTTTGTTTTTTTTGCTGCACATTGAGAGATGACCTCTATTCTGCATTTCACCAGGAGTCAGCTGATGGATTGTGGGTTCAAGGTGTTATGGTAAGAAAGTATATTCTATTTTCGTTTCTGTAACTTAATTATAATAGGTTTTTTATAATTATTAGGTGCATGCATACTCACCCTATTAATACAACTGAGAGATCCAAAATCTGCCATAGGTTTAACTTATACCTGTATGTATTGCCAGAAAGGTGATTACTGGACTCGCATTAATGCACACTTGAACTGAAATGAGGTTGTAACTTGTGGGTTGTTGGGTTGCAAATCAGAAACAAACATCTTTGGATTTTTTTTAATCCCATAAGATCTGGAAACACAGTTTTTATTCAACAAAACATTACTGATTAACCAAGCACAGTGCCTGCTGTTATTTCAAAATAATTTTATGTCATTTCAGATAAAATGCAGCATTCCAGTGCATCCCAACCATGCCTTTACAGTCAAGGTTTCTGACGGAGCTGAGTTTTTCTCTGACAGTCTGCTGAAAGTGTTTGCAAAGTGATCGGGGGAACAGGGCACAAAGCTAAAGGATGTAGCTGCCATAATGACAGTAAGAACTTTAAAATTCTTTAACTACAAAGTGTATATGTATTGCATTAGGTCAGTAAAAGATTTTTATGCTACATCCATTGAAACAGTCAACTATTACCTGTGAGTAATGATTCCACTAAAAGGATGCCATAATTTTCGTCATGCATTTACTGGCCCACTGAGAAAAAATTATCTTTTTTTAAAAATAAATGTTCTGGAAACTATATATCCATAAAGTTGATGTCAAACAGGAACTTTTGATATTGCTTTGTAGATGCTGGTGTTGCATGTTGACTGGTTTAAAAAGTCAAGAGTTTTTGTCTGGGATCATTTTCTTCTGTGCTACTGAAAAGTTCACAAATCTCTGTTTTCTTTGTTATAATAGTCAAGGATGACATTAATGCTCGGAGTCCCTCATCAAAGTGCTCCGCATCTGTGTGAAAGATAATTGCAACATCTTGGTGCAGGAGTTCATGGTGAGTGTTTTATGAGTAGATTGTGGCTTTGCAACATTTAAAAATGCATTTAGTTATCCACTTGATCCTCATTGGACTGGTTAGGACCAGTAGTCCTCTTTAATAATTTGAAGTTCACATGAGGCCTGGTAGTGAACTCGGCCGCCGGCCCTTGAGGCCCCATCCCCACCCCTGTATTAGGGGTCACATCAGTGTGAAAAAACTTTAAATTTGTCATTCTAATGAACAAAGGAAAATCCCACCAATATTTATATTAGCTTTTGTTTGAAAAAATGACCAACAGCTAACCAAATTGTGGGGCTGAAAGTCTAAATTCTAACATCTTCTGAGTGACATAACCTGGATTTCTGATGGGCCGGTGTCTTTCTAACAAAAACTAATGTAAAGCATTTGAAATTATTATGTTTTTCACCCTCTCTTAGAAACTCTGTTAGACCATGAATGGCAGCATGGCAGGCCACTCTTTGGCTATAGCTATTTACTATGTTGCTTGCATTGGTTTAAATTACTCTAACATTAGAACTGGTAGATTCAAAAGAGATGAGTTTAAAAAGGAATCTTAAAGAAATGTTTTGTGTTTAACCAGGACTTGACTGAGGCCACTGCACAGATTGAGAAAACCACAATGAACATCTGTCTCCAGAGGATGCGGCAGGCAATGACTTTTCTGATGTTGTTCTTCAAGATCTGGATAACGTGACCTTTGCAGTAGCCATGCTGTTTGGACCTTTTTTATTCCTTCAACATGAGTTACCCATCACAACTCTGCTACACTTTTGAGGTGATTCAATGGGTGGTAATGGAGTTGGATGCAACTCAGCTC
>NC_140563.1:37832660-37865160 GCF_057381845.1 Rhamphochromis longiceps
ATCTAGGCGTAGTAAATAAAGAACTCTAGCATATTGAAAATTATGTTGTAAAAGTAAATGAAAAAGCTTTCTTTTTACTGCCTCTCTCTACATGAAGTTTGAGTGGTTAAAGTCTTTCTCAGCTGCACGTCTTTTTAGCTATGATAGATTTTGGAATGCCAGGGGAAATCGTTGGTACTACATATAAAAAAAATACAGAGAATCCTCTATATTCAAGTATGTGAACTCATCAACATGTTATATTATGAAAATTTGAACCAAATGTTGCCTAAAATCAGTACTATATATTTAAGAATCACTGTCTTTTACTGGGTGCTGTTAAGAAGCTGATGCCAAGTAAACATTCATACTGAAACATAATAATGTCGTCAACTACATTAGATTGACAAAAGAATTCAAAGGTCAGAACTGAGGTGTATTCAGTCCCATTGCCACAGGAATATCAAGCACCTATATCCATGCAGTCTGCCTATAGTCTAGAAGCATTTGTGAAAGAATGGGTCATTCTAAAGACCTCACTGAATTCAACTTGGTGTTGTAATAGGATGCCAGTGTTTGAAAAATTCCATCTCTTCTAGATATTCTATGATCAAGCCTAAGTGGTATTATTGCAAAGTAGAACAATTTAGGCACCATAGCAACTTGGGAACCATAAAGTGGTAAACTATGTTACAAAGAGTGTTACTGAACTCCCTAGTGTGTAAAAGTTGCCAGCCTTTTGCAAATGACATAACTCCAGAGTTCCAAAACTCTTCTGCCATTAACATCGACACAGCAACAAGGAGGCATCGGTTTCCATGGCTGTGCAGCTTCTAAGGTGTAAAGGTGACCCAGTGCTTTTGTCCATGTAGTGTGGAATTAACTGCTTTCAGTGCTGCTGCTCTGCATGTATTGAAGCTTTATCAGTTTGTTAACTTTGCTTAACTAAAATTACCATTCTTATACTGTCATGGCCCTGAGTCATTGGACCCAGCGTTTTGTGTTTATTATTATGATCTTATGTTCTACTGTGTTCTGCCTATGTATTTGGGTTTAGACTTTTTAGCTCTTAGGGTTTTGGTTCCATGCTTCCTCTGTTTTGTGTCTGCCCGTGTCTTCCCTCCCTGTTGCCATGTCTGATGTCTTGTGTTAAGCTCGCGTCTGTGTATACCTGTTGTATTTCCTGTTTTACTTTGATAGTCCCTGGCTGTGTCCCAATTAAGAGACCGTACGCTTGAAGTACGCATTTTGAGTGCGATTACGTCACCGCCACACGACGACGGCTGTCCCAATTCGAAGTGTACTTCAAATGCATACTCCAAATGCGCCGTCGATTTCCCCAAATATCAAGCGTGATCCCATATATCCCACAATTCATAGCGCGGTGGTGGGTGTGGATAATTTGGCCGCAAAATACGGCAGACGGCAGAAGGGAGCGGCCAAAGAGTGAACTGTACTGAATATCATGTCACTTATTTATGTGCGAATGTTTAATAATGAAGAACATTAAAACATTACTGTTGGCCACATGTCGGCAAAGTTATGTGACATTAGGGATGTTTGTACCTTCACCGTTAACTTGGTTTTAAAGCCTCTACAACAACAACAAAAAAAACCACCCAGCACGCCCCTGCGGGCGGTTTATCCTTCAAGCTCGGGTCCTCTACCAGAGGCCTGGGAGCTTGAGGGTCCTGCGCAGTATCTTAGCTGTTCCCAGGACTGCGCTCTTCTGGACAGAGATCTCCGATGTTGTTCCCGGGATCTGCTGGAGCCACTCGCCTAGCTTGGGAGTCACCGCACCTAGTGCTCCGATTACCACGGGGACCACCGTTACCTTCACCCTCCACATCCTCTCGAGCTCTTCTCTGAGCCCTTGGTATTTCTCCAGCTTCTCGTGTTCCTTCTTCCTGATATTGCTGTCATTCGGAACCGCTACATCGATCACTACGGCCGTCTTCTTCTGTTTGTCTACCACCACTATGTCCGGTTGGTTAGCCACCACCATTTTGTCCGTCTGTATCTGGAAGTCCCACAGGATCTTAGCTCGGTCATTCTCCACCACCCTTGGGGGCATCTCCCATTTTGACCTCGGGACTTCCAGGTTATACTCGGCACAGATGTTCCTGTACACTATGCCGGCCACTTGGTTATGGCGTTCCATGTATGCCTTGCCTGCTAGCATCTTGCACCCTGCTGTTATGTGCTGGATTGTCTCTGGGGCATCTTTACACAGCCTGCACCTGGGGTCTTGCCTGGTGTGATAGACCCCAGCCTCTATGGATCTTGTGCTCAGAGCTTGTTCTTGTGCTGCCATGATTAGTGCCTCTGTGATGTCTTTCAGTCCAGCTTTGTCCAGCCACTGGTAGGATTTCTGGATATCAGCCACCTCCTCTATCTGCCGGTGGTACATACCGTGCAGGGGCCTGTCCTTCCATGATGGTTCCTCGTCTCCCTCCTCTTTCTTGGGTTTCTGCTGCCTGAGGTATTCACTGAGCACTCGGTCAGTTGGGGCCATCTTCCCAATGTATTCTTGGATGTTCCTTGTCTCATCCTGGACTGTGGTGCTGACACTCACCAGTCCCCGGCCCCCTTCCTTCCGCTTAGCGTACAGCCTCAGGGTGCTGGACTTGGGGTGAAACCCTCCATGCATGGTAAGGAGCTTTCTTGTCTTTATGTCAGTGGCTTCTATCTCCTCCTTTGGCCAGCCTATTACCCCAGCAGGGTAGGGCGTACGTGTTGATGGCCCGGATCTTGTTCTTACCATTCAGCTGACTCCTCAGGACTTGCCTGACCCTCTGCAGGTACTTGGTGGTTGCAGCTTTTCTAGCGGCCTCTTCATGGTTCCCATTCGCCTGCGGGATCCCCAGGTACTTGTAACTGTCCTCTATGTCTGCAATGTTGCCTTCTGGTAGTTCAATCCCCTCAGTTCTGACTACCTTCCCTCTCTTTGTTACCATCCGGCTACACTTCTCCAGTCCGAACGACATTCCAATGTCATTGCTGTATAGCCTGGTAGTGTGGATCAGTGAATCGATGTCTCATTCACTCTTGGCATACAGCTTGATGTCATCCATGTACAGGAGGTGGCTGACAACTGCTCCGTTCCGTAGTCGGTATCCGTAGCCAGTCTTGTTAATGATCTCACTGAGGGGGTTCAGGCCTATGCAGAACAGCAGTGGGGACAGAGCATCTCCTTGGTAGATCCCGCACTTGATGGTGACTTGTGCTATGGGCTTGGAGTTGGCCTCTAGTGTTGTACGCCACATCCCCATTGAGTTCCTGATGAAGGCTCTTAGGGTCCCATTGATCTTGTACAATTCTAGGCATTCCAGTATCCAGCTGTGGGGCATTGAGTCATAGGCCTTCTTGTAATCAATCCAGGCAGTGCACAGGTTGGTCAGTCTGGTCTTGCAGTCTCAGCTGATTGTTCTGTCTACCAGTAGCTGGTGTTTTGCGCCTCTGGTATTCTTGCCAATTCCTTTCTGTGTCCCGCTCATGTATTGACCCATGTGCCTGTTCATCTTAGCCGATATGATGCCTGACAGGAGCTTCCATGTAGTACTGAGGCAGGTTATTGGTCGGTAGTCGGAGGAGACCGGTCCCTTCTTGGGGTCCTTGGGGATCAGGACCGTCCGACCTTCGGTTAGCCATTCCGGGTGTCTCTCGTTAACTAGCAGCTGGTTCATTTGTGCTGCCAGACGCTCGTGGAGTGCAGTCAGCTTCTTCAGCCAGTAGGCGTGAACCATGTCGGGCCCTGGTGCTGTCCAACTCTTCATACTGGAGACCCTTTCTTGGATATCTGCCACTGTGATGGTTACTGGACCCTGTTCAGGGAGGTCGCTGTGGTCTGCCCTCAGATCCTCTAGCCACTGAGCATTGCTGTTATGGGTTGCATCCTTCTCCCATATGCTCTTCCAGTATTGCTCCGTCTCCAGCCTTGGTGGTGCTGTTCTCTTATTGTTCCCTTGCCACTGAGAGTACACCTTTGCTGGTTCTGTGGAGAACAGCTGGTTTATTCTCCTGCCTTCTATCTCTCTGGTGTACCTCCTCAAGCGGCTGGCCAAGGCTGTGAGTCTTTGCTTGGCAGTTTCCAAGGCCTCAGGTATGGACAGCTTGCTGTATTTCTTAGGCACCTTATTTGTCGCACCTTTCTGCAACTCCGTTAGTTGGCTAACCTCCCTCCGTGCTACTTTGATCTTGCCCTCTAGCCTCCTTCTCCATGGAGGGTACTGCCCCTTGTGGCTGTTCAACTTGTAGCCAAGCATCTCACTGATCACTGCTGCCGTATTGTAGATCAGCTTATACACACACACACACACACACACACACACACATATATACACACACACATATACATATACTAGGGGTGCAACGATACACAAAATTCACGGTTCGGTTCGGTTCGATACTTTGGTGTCACGGTTCGATATTTTTTCGATACAAAAAAATGTTCATGCATTCTTAATTTGTCATTTATTAAAATTATAAATATATATTTTAACTCAAAAGTACAGTTTTTAAATTTAACCCTAACCCTTGTGCGTGTTTTTTATTTTGACAGCGAATGCACACCTGCGGACCACTTATGTGCAGCCCTGGTTATGTAGCTCGTCATATTGCAGCCACAGAAATTATTTTGTCCATGAAACGATAAAGCTGCACTTTCTTTTTGCCTTATAGTCTGATTTGTCATAACTTCTCCGTTTTGTGGTAAGCTTTTCTTTGGCTGTCACTTCTTCACCCTGACCTGTCTTATTTGGCTCAGCAGAACTGAAATATATATCCTGCTGCTTTTACACAGGCACTCACATAAGCTCAGCGATTCTCTGCGCGATCAACCTCTCACATGTTTAAGCTTGCTGCGGGAGATTTCACTTGTCATATTTGCATAGTAAGCTAACGATTAATAAGACGATGTCAGAGGAATTGGTGCACAAATTATCATCACTCACAGATCAGTGCTGTCGCTCTCTATACACAGTTCGCACGATTGCAAAGTGAAAGCAAAAAAACAAGCGCAAATTCAAACGCGATTTCAATATGTCACATATTGACAGTGGCTCACCGATGCCAATGACATAATTACCCAGCTACATTTCTGAAAGAATGCAAAAGCATTGACACATATTTTTCCTACAATAGCTCGACGGGCAGGGCAGAGATAGATTTTGGTAGCCCGACTGAAAAAAATCGCTAGCTCCGGGACGTCGGGCTAGCGATATTGCAAGCCCTGTATCTGATTGAGGAATCACTCATCTTTGGAAAAGAGAGTTTATTACAGAGAAATGTCTCTTTCCAAAATAAAAGCTATACTATCCGCTTCTTCTGGGCTATATTCTCAGCAGCATAAGGAGAATCATGTGCTAACAGCTGTTTAAATGACTCGGCTAAAGTTAGTAGCATGCTTGCTTTTTTTTGTCTGCTTCCACTTGTCTTTGCACTAGGATGATGTCGGCGTAAATGTGCAGTCATATTCGTTGTGTTCCCACTAGTGCTTTCAGGTTAATCTCGTTGAAATGACCTTAACGCCACAACACGGCAAATCTCCGTTAACGAGCTACCGCCGATCACTCCGTGCATGGGGCTAGACGGCCAACACGTTAACGAGCTAACTGCGCTAACACACTAGTTCACACCAATGTAATTGAGCATTGCATGGTACATCCAACATACTGTTTTACTTTAGTCCATGACTCGCTTACCTTCAGGGTCATACGTCACATGAAAACCAAAATAATTCCAAACGCCAGATCTGAATGAGGTTCAATTTGCCTGTTGCAAGGAGAGCGTAACTTCTGTCTCGCTAGCTTGCCCTGCGCTCTTCCTTCTGACTATGCTGTCTGTGTTGAGCGCTCAGTGGATCTGCGCTGGACAGTGCAGCCTAGGCGGAGTAGTCGAACACAGATTCATTGAGCGCTCAACACAGACAGCATCGTCAGAAGGAAAGTTGATAAAATAAATTACAAATGTTGTATTGTTCGATACATATGCGTACCGAACCGAAAGCACTGTATCGAACGGTTCAATATCGATACGAATATCGTTGCACCCCAAATATATATATACACACACACACACACACACATATTTGTATATACATATACAAATATCTAGATCTCTATCTCTCTCATATATATATATATATATATATATATATATATATATATATATATATATATATATATATATATATATATATATATATATATACATACATACATACATACATATACACACACACACACACATACACAGTATGTGTATATATGTCAAGTGTTCCTCTGACTGTGAGGTGTCCACACTTGAAAAAGACCAGACTTTGAATTTCACTCAACTTTATTTAGACCAACTAGTTTGATAGCTGGTAGGTAGCAGCAGGTAAAAAACCTTTCAACACAAAAATAAAGAACATTTCATTAACCATTCAGATAAATTACATGCATTACACAGAAGACAGATGAAATAACAAAATACACTTCAGTAAAGCCATTTACCATGTGGTTAACTGTGTTAATTTAACTGTGGTTGTTAAATATACAAAATGTGTCTTCTTTGCATTAACACTTTTTTATAAACAATTGTATTTTAAAGTATACATTTTAGAGTTCACAAACATTTTAATAGACTTTAACTAAGGATTTTCTTTACAAAGAATTATTTTCTTTAAATCAAAACCAAACATTTATTCACTAGTTTTACGATCCACCCAAGGATTTGGGGTAACTATTTTTAATATTAATTAACATAAATATGTGGGAACACTAACTGCACAAACAATTTATTCAAACTTAAACATTCATTTTTGTCAATATAATTTTTTAAACTTAAATGCAGCAACTATTTCCCTAAGCGTAAAACATTTGCACAACTGAGCTTCCATAGTTCCAAATATATGTGCAGCAAATGTGAGCTCAAGAGCTTACCGATAGCCCGTCTTGTTCAAAGTCTTCCTCACAGTGGAAAAGTGCTTTGTTTGCCGTCCTCTCGGTATGTTGCTCACGGGTCAAATGACTGCTGCATGCATTTTAAGGTCTACTAGGCACGCCCACCCTTGATTGCTCTAATGTGGCTCACCTGGCAGGGCGGCGCACACCAGGCCGTGCTTAGTTGTTGATTGCACCCAAGGTCTAATCAGTGGCCATGCGCACGCAGCAGTACCGAACAGGTAGTGGGCAGGAGGAGGAAGAGAGGAATAACAGCCACACCTACTAGGCCAGCGCGACAATATATATACACATACTGTATATACACTCAACAAAAATATAAACGCAACACCTTTGTTACTGCTCCCATTCCCCATGGGATGGACGTAGAGACCTAAAATTCATTCCAGATACACAATATAACCATCCCTCCCAAACAGTGGTCACAAATCAGTCCAAATGTGTGGTAGTGGGCACATCTGCTATATTGAGATAATCCATCCCACCTCACAGGTGTGCCACATCAGGATGCTGATCTGACATCATGAGTAGTGCACAGGTGTACCTCAGACTGCCCACAACAAAAGGCCACCCTGGAATGTGCAGTTTTTTGCGCTATTGGGGGTCTGGGGACCCAGAACCGGTCAGTATCTGGTGTGACCACCATTTGCCTCATGCAGTGCAACACATCGTCGCATGGAGTTTATCAGATTGTCAATTGTGGCCTGTGGAATGTTGGTCCACTCCACTTCAATGGCTTTGCGAGGTTGTTGGATATTCGTGGGAACTGGTACACGCTGTCGTATACGCCGGTCAAGCACATCCCGAACATGCTCAATGGGTGACATGTCCGGTGAGTATGCTGGCCATGCAAGAACTGGGACATTCTCAGCTGCCATCTGCCCTGAACAATGTGAACCATGATTCATCCGTGAAGCGCACACCTCTCCAACGTGCCAGACGCCATCGAATGTGAGCATTTGCCCACACAAGTCTGTTACAGCGACGAGCTGGAGTCAGGTCAAGACCCCGATGAGGACGACGGGCATGCAGTTGAGTGTCCCTGAGACGGTTTCTGACAGTTTGTGCAGAAATTGTTTGGTTGTGCAAACCAATTGTTCCAGCAGCTGTCTGGGTGGCTGGTCTCAGACGATCTTGGAGGTGAACCTGCTGGATGTGGAGGTCCTGGGCTGGTGTGGTTACACGAGGTCTGCGGTTGTGAGGCCGGTTGGATGTGCTGCCATATTCTCTGAAACGCCTGTGGAGACGGCTTATGGTTGAGAAATGAACATTCAATGCACGGGCGACAGATCTGGTTGACATTCCTGCTGTCAGCATGCCAATTGCACGCTCCCTCATTGCTTGTGGCATCTGTGGCATTTTGCTGTGAGACAAAACTGCACATTCCAGGGTGGCCTTTTGTTGTGGGCAGTCTGAGGTACACCTGTGCACTACTCATGATGTCAGATCAGCATCCTGATGTGGCACACCTGTGAGGTGGGATGGATTATCTCAATATAGCAGATGTGCCCACTACCACACATTTGGACTGATTTGTGACCACTGTTTGGGAGGGATGGTTATATTGTGTATCTGGAATGAATTTTAGGTCTCTACGTCCATCCCATGGGGAATGGGAGCAGTAACAAAGGTGTTGCGTTTATATTTTTGTTGAGTGTATCACTCAGCATGTATTTTGAAGCCTCAACATTTGCTTTATTGCTGTTGCTATGTTGGGACCATATTAGGATGAGGATCAGGATCTGGAGACATGCACACTATTGTGTCATTTAGTGTGTATTCATAAGATTCGTACAGCAGATCCAAGTTGTGCCTTGAAAACAGGAAAGTCGTCTGCATAGAGGAGAACTGTAATAGCAGGCTTGTACATAGTGAGGCTTTGTGCTCACATTTGCTGCAAACACTCGTTTTACCCTGTTTTGATGCAGATTTCACTTGAAATCAGGCAAGAACTGGACTTATTTTTTATAATGTGTTCTTGTGAATTGGTTGTGTATCGCATATGTTTGATTTGACTTTCTGCAAGACAACAATCGTCCACTGGCCAAAAACGTTTTCCAAATACCTCCACGTGATCTAGCCTGGATTTAGAAAAGAATAGCAAAAAAAATCTGCACCTCCTGCTTCAGATGCAATTTGTGTTTCTGTGTTAAGAGGCAGCGATGAGAGGGGAGACCTCGGCTCATCCAGCTTTAGAGCCTGACCAGGAGGAGTCGAACATTAACTCAGCTCTTCCAGGGCACCCTGCAGACTCGGCTGTTGGCAACAACGAGGGATGACGTGAACGCCAAACTGGAGTCCATCACAGGTCAACTGCAGGTATGCGAGTCAGACCTTCTGAGGAGGGTTTCACTTTTCTCTCTTCTTTATAATTGACTCTTTTCTCTCTCTTTCAGCTCCTTGTCTCAGAGCGGGAGGGATTTGAAGCACAAAGGGAGGAACTTGTCGTTTGGTTGGCTGATATGGATGTCCGCCTGAGTGAGGTTGACCAGCTGACAGGAAACACCAGTGAAAAACTGAAACAACTGCAGTGGTGGGCTTGTTTTGATATGACATATATTTGATATGATACATACGTCAGAGACATGGTCCTAAACTGGACTAACAAAGGACCATGAGTACAGCATGAAACGTACATTACATAGCGTAAGGCTGAAGTTCATTGATCATTTTAATCATAAACTTGTTGTTGAAATGTTTTTACTGAACATGCAAACATCTGCTGATGAAATTGTGTTGATTTATTGGTCTGTTATGAAGCTATTGCTATTTCTATTGTGTTTTATCACTTTCTGATATTTTATTAATTAAACAATACATGTATTATTTGTTGTGTTATCTGTAGATATAGTATTTATATATATTTATTTATAGTATAGCAAATATATTTAATTATTACTGTTTAAAACACTAATATGTGACATGTATTAGTAGTGATGTTGTGCTGAGGGTTAAAATGCCTTTTTGTCTTTTGGTATACTACAAAATGACAATAAACCATTAATATATGTCTATGCTGTGCTCGTATTTATTTTACCCTGATATATATATATATATATATATATATATATATATATATATATATATATATATATATATATATAAAGTGTGTGTTTGTATATATGTATGTATTTTTCTAGATTGATTTATAGAAAAAAGGGACAGCGTTGCTTTGTGAGTAAATTATTCTTAGTATATGATTATTATACTTTGCATTCATCATACTGATTTATGCTCTTATACCTTTAGATTTATATTGTTTAAAGTTATCCATTGTCCTTGTTTATATCACATATCAATGAGAGTGCACGATTAGGTTAAACAAGCCTTTTATAGTTTCATTTATAGTAGGATGATTTGTAACATATGCAATTTACTGCAGAAGGTGATGTAACTTGGATAACAATCAGTGTCCCTTTGCATTGCAGATCTTGGTTAAGTTCACTGTGAATTATTATATTAAAGCTTTTGTTTTCAGTGTAGGTCAAGGCCCCAAGCTGGATTCTGCTATTCGTGAAGTCTGGAAGGCAATGGCAAATGGAGCATATTGTTAAGATTCAGCAGCATTATTTATGATGTGGAGTTCTTCAGTGATACAGTATGTTTTAATAAACCACAGGGTGTGATAATTTCAGCCCCAGTTATTTTTCTTCCCGGAAACCACTGCACAGTGCAAGTAGCATTCTGTTTATGCTATCTATCAAAGCAAACAAATTAAAATATAACCTTTCCAATTACACTGCTTGTATTAGTGTTAGCCTTCGCCAGCCCAGATGTAAACCTAGAATGTGTTGCAAATGCATCAACATAAAGAATAGATGCTTCAGTTGTGCGCCGTTTCCCACAACTGGCTGAAAGTGCTCTCTAGAACTAGAGCTAGTTGGATCCCAAGTGAACCAGCTCGCTCTATGGTCTTATTGACATACCTATTACTGTTTCCTCTGTTTCTCTTTCTGCTGCTGAGACAGTCTGCTTTTTTTCTAGTACAGGGAAAGTATAACAGTATCATGATGCATTATGGGTTGAGGGAATTGGGAGTTGTGTATGATGTATTTTGCCATTCTTGGCACAACAAGAAGCACAAATCATCATCAGTTATTAGAACTGGTAAATGGCCACTCTCTGCTGTGTCCACTTACCATTTAATACAATTAATGAACGCACTGAATTTAAAGTCATATGAAATTACAGTTGTACTAACAGTACAACTGTAATTTCAGTTGTACTAACAGTGTGTAATCTTGTACAAACTTCCATTAATAAATAGAATAGCATATTTTACTACATGCTAAATTCATTTAAATTCAGTAAATAAAAATTTGTTACACAGATTTAGTTCAAAAAACTTTTTTTTGTTTGTTTACTGTTTGGTTTTATGGAAATCAAAGTTTGTGCCTTTATTTGTCTAAGAGCTTTTAACCACTCACTCACTACATCTCTTGGATCATCAGACTCAAAGCAGCAAGCTGTTCTGTGGTTAAAGCTAAAGCAAGATGGTTTATCATGTTTTGATGCATGCTCAATCACCTGGGTAAGGAGGTCCTAGAAAACTGATTCTGTTCATCTGGAAGTTTAATAAGGAGAGTTAATTAGAAGGACGTGAACATAATTTATTGATATACATAGTTCAAGTATTTTATTTGGCAACTAGACTTCACCACCACCAGAAGATAAGATGGAAGCTTAGATGAAGTGACTTGCTTGAGGTGGAGAAGAAGAGGAGGTGAGTGCGCAAAGGAGTCTGCAGCAGGGAATGAAAGATGAGCAGTGCAATTTAAAGCATGCAGAGTGGAGGCTGATTGGGTTGAAGAAAGCGGGCAGAAATATGATTGAACTACAGTAACAGCATTGCTCAGTGCTAGAAAGTGGAAGTGATGTAAAGAATAGACTAGCAGCTGCACACCTGGGAAAGCAGAGAGATGACTGAATACAGATCTTTCTTATTGAACTTATGCGTAAGCTTAATTTGCATTTTCAGTGGGAGAAATACTCATCCAAGTAACTTCTTAAGTCTCAGCTGACTGCTGACTGCAAAGTAAAAATACGTGTTTTTGGGTTTTTTTTTTAATCATATTTTTATGTGTTAATTTTCAAACTCCACTCCTGGTTCCTGCCTTATAATTATGAACCAAATTCTCAGTTTTTCATCATGATTGGGCTTCACATTAAAGGAAAGGTATTGAAAGCTGCTTTGATTACCATCTAATGAAACAAAGGATTTTGCATGACCATTACCTAACATTATATATATATCATAGAGGATGTGTGAATTTGTGTGCCTGTGCAGGCAGAAAGAAGCTACTGAGGGAGCAATAGAGCAGATGAGGATTGATTAGTTGTGTGTCGTGAAAATCAAAGAATAAATTTATTATAAATTTGTCCTTTCAGTGCATGATAAATTCTTTTAAATTCTTTAAATTAAGCAAAAAGCTGCTGCTGTCCTTGCATCACTCACAACCTTAACCAATCACAATCCTCCGAACCATGCTGTAATTCGTTTTGTCAATAAGATGGCTATGTGAGAAAAGTGTTTTTCTTCCTTTTGTTCAATATTGTTTAGATTTTCATGTTTATAATTAAAATTTGAAAACCAGTTTTTAGCAATTATTGCGGAGTGTTTATTTGTTTCTTTATCTTTTTTGGCCTTTGTTTTTATCATCCTTCAACTTTATTTTGTAAAGAAACATTTGCATGCTGCCTAAACAATATTCTCTTTCAGAATAACAGTGAGTATTACCAACACACAATGTTTCACTGAATGACTTAATCAGTATTCTATGGCCTTTGCTGTTACCAGGTCTCAACTTACTGAGTTTCTATAGGAGATCTTCAAATGAGGAAATGTCTCATTTGAAGAATTATGTTTCATCATTTCACCAGGTTCAGAAAAATAAGTAGGTGCACAAAAGATATTCTGGTAGCATGCTGTTACCTAAGATTTTGCTAAGATAGTATCTCATGTTGCTTTTTTCCCCTTTGTCACCTTTTCGGTGATGTGACCTTAACTCCATCTCCTCCTTTAGTTGTGCTCAGCCTTGCATGTGCAGAGCATATTTTTTCGAATGATATTAATTATTCTATTCCTTTGAAATAAACTTTAAATAACAGCCCACGAAGAAAGTTAAAAAAAATAATACTAATTTTATTACTTGAAATAATTATTTAGTTCCTATCCATCCACTGATTTTTTTCTAACAATAAATAAATAAAATAAAATAAATAAATAAAACATGGCTGCTTTTGCCTTGTACAGAGGAATGACTGCACACAAAGGAATGATGGCTCTACATGCATGACGGCATCAATGATGGGGTTGACAGACCAGCTGAATTGAATTGACGTGTCTGAACGCTTTCTAGTAGCAGCTCTCCTTCTCTTGCTCTAGACTTCGTCTCTCCTTCCCCTTTAGTACTTTTTACAATTTTCAAAATTAACCCAAGCCAAGAAAGAAAATAGAAAAAAATCCTAATCTGATAACCAGTATTTCTTCATGGATTCATAACTAATTTAGCAACTCTTTTGCTGCATTTTATTGCAATATAAAACTACTAGACAACTGTCTAAGATGTATCAATAATAAATCTATTGTGTAGATATTTCTAATGCCACAAAAAACTTCATGAGACTCAAATGGTGAAAAGCTAGTAACTGAGACTACTATGACATTGCATTCTTCAAAGAAGGACATTTTAATAACCTCCATTCATATAGAATGTATTTTTTATTATTATTTTATGCTATTGAACCAAAGACAATGCCTCTCAGAAGGCTGACAAGTGTTTTCTAGTGCAAATGTTAAATGTAGGTATACCCCCACTTGTGGTGCACGCAGCTCTCTAGATGGTATGTCTTTGCTCGATAATGTATAGGCTTAGTTCCTTTATGATACTATTCAGTATTTGAAAAGGAGTCGTTAAATCCCCTAAATCACATATGATGCGCACCCCCAACAACACAGTTGAATGTTGAGGCGTTTGTGTCTTTTCACGTTATGCATTCGTGAACGATCTCTGCTTGTGTAATTTTAATGCTGTTTTCTGTTGTTTGTTTTCACTTAGTGAAAATATAAAAAGCTGTTGTCAGGTGTATGTGTAGTGAGCCCATCCTAAGGATAAAGGTGTAATGTTCAGCCTCAGGCAGCTCAAAGTGGTTGCTGTGCTTGGCACCTGGGACCCCTGTCTTTCTGCAGGAATTGGCGTGGAGCCGGCAGCTTCTCTAAGAGCCAGGTGTTGTTTTATTTATCTGAAAGCACAAGTGACCTTTCTAGAAGAACACCACAGAGACCTGCCTCAGAGGGCTGTCTGCTTTCCCTGTCTTCTGTCACACACCTCCCAATGAAGGATGGGATTGAGAGCCAACAGCTAGGTCTGTCTCCAGACTGTCACAGAAACAGACTCAACATGAACCTTTACATTTTGTTTAACTTTGAGACTGCCTGGTTCTTTAAGTGTCACAATCAAATTGTGACATCCCCCCATTACCCCTTCCCCCAACTGCCCCCCCCCCCCCTCCCACCACCACCACATGTTAACCTTGTACTAGTTGCTTTACAGTGAGCAAAGCATGTAAGGCATAACACAAACTATGGAAAATTTAAGCTGCAAAGTTACTTATGTCTTCCTCTGCTTGGTCAGTACTGCTGATGACCTGCTATTTACACCAGCAGTGGAAGCTGAGGTGGTGGAGAAGCAGCAAAATTGGGGATATGCCTACACAGAGACACAACTCTAATTATATTCTTCTATAATAAATTAATCTGCAGGATACACTTGAAACTATCTACAATACATTTTTACTCAGTCATGGCGATAGTTTTTGTGTTGTCCTTTAGCGTTTTCCGAGTCCATGAAACCAAACAAACAAACAAAAACCAAACAAACAAGCACACACACACACACACACACACACACACACACACACACACACACACACACACACACACACACACACACACACACACACAAAGCATTAACAGTGCAATTAGTACTCTTGCCTACAAGTGCCAGACATTGCTACCATACAGAAATCATACAACATTCAATCTCAGCTTTTTACTTTTGTTTTTGTTACTAATGATTTCCTTCTTTGGTGATTATTTATAAATAAAATTAAATTAAATAAAAAAATTAAATAAAACTGTCAAACAATCAGTTAATCAAAGCTTGTTAAGTATGTGTTCAATTCTTGGATGTTGGTAGCCAGTGCATGTTGTTAGGGGTGATGTTTATCCCTAAAAACCTGTTGATGACTTTAGATTACTTCCTAATGTTTTAAATAATTAAAAACAAACAAACAAACAAAAAAAACCTATATCATGCTTATAAGAAATAAACAAAGAAATCATTGCTGCTGAGTGGAACCATGGGTTTTAGATAATAATTCTGAACATTGTGTTTTCTTTTTCATTTTATTGTCAATTTTCTTTCCAGGTTATTGGACAAATATACCATAGGATGATTCAAGTGCAGTATTATATATAATTTATTTTTATTTTATTATTTTTTTGCTATCGACAATTACATGGATCAACAGATATTAAAAACTGACACTGTTGTGAAAATCCCCCATGTGTGTCTGTCACTAGAACATTAGTAGTGGATCCTTTGGGTCCTTAGGATTGGAAGCTGGGGCCTTGTTGACTGGGCTTGTAGTGACATTTCACACATACTCAATCAGACTTGTATCTAGGGAGTGTGGAAGTTGGATAAAGTGAGCTCTGTCATGTTTGCTGAGTAGCTTTGCTGTGTTGGAGGGTGGATACTGTCTGGGAGTGCCATTAGAAAGTAACATCCAATTGAATGTCAGGGCCCAAGGTTTCCCAGCAGTACACTGCATTGTAACAAGATGATGAATGTTATTTATTTCACATGTCAAGAGTTTTAATGCTATGGCTGATTGGTGTAGATTACATCACCAATTGCTTTTGTCAGTGCCATTGTAGATAATTGAACTCCTGAGATACCGATAAGAATAGAACACGGTAATTATGAAAACTATTGTTTTTGATATGGGAGGAAAATCTGAAAACTGTGGTGTCTTTGTACTGCTTATCATGTGACAGAGTTCATTTCCATTATCAGTACACCGTAAATAGCCATTAGGACAGAAAAGTGTATGACAAAACATGATGCTTGAAATATCACAGTGTAATGTCTTCACTTCTCTAGGAAACTGTGAGGCTGGTTTCACTTATGGCCCACCATATCCCACAATTCGTAGCGGGTCACAAAATAAACTTTTAAGATATTTTCAGGCAGGCATGTAGCTGTGTAAACTTCAAATACCTGCTCGGTTTTTCAAGACATCACATATTTGCAAAAGCGCTCCGACGTTTTCGGAGACGTCTGTTATCCACCAGCTCGACAGCTGACCGGGGCGAGAACAGCGAACTCCCGGCACAGCATTTATAAACCCCCTGCCGTCTTTCGCTACTCAGGTTGAACATGATATATAAGTCACTTAGATAAATTTAAATTGTTATTGTTCGGCTTTTATCAGTGTTTCATTTGTTCGTAAGTAAATCGTGAGTTTGGCTGAAATTACAGCTGAATAAACGTCAAACAGAAAACTGATTATCAGAAGTGTGAGATGATCGAGAATTTACTCCAGTGTCCTGTTATATTTTAGACAGCAAGGAGCAGACGGCTGAGCTTATTAAACTTCACCAAGACAGCTGGTGATGCAAAACTGAAGGCCAGACTGTCCAATTTCAAAGCCGCTCACTTCCGGCCTGCCCGGCCTTCGGAGGACCCGGCCCACGTAGACCGTAAAGGGCGGGTCCTCAGGAGGATGCGGCCTCTGAATTTGGACACCCCTAAGGTCATGACAAATGGCATTGCTTCCATCAAGTGTGATGTTTCATACACTTTGTTGACACTGATGTACTTATGTCAGGGATGATGAAGGCCATTAAGAGCACTTGCATAATTTTGAGCAGCAGGTTGGATCACAGGTCAGTTAAAATCTGATCTTTCCACTCTTCTTAGGCATGCTTTATGGACATTTCTATCTGCAAGTGCTTTGCATAATGACAGAGCTCCAATAGGTTAACATACCAACTCTTTCAATTTTGTTGAAAGAGTTTCAACAGTTGATTTTTTTGCAGTGTTGATGGATATAGGTTTTTGTGAAATGACTGCGAAGTCTCACACACACATGCACACAAACAAAACACACAGTATAATTCTCACCCTAATTATAGTGAATACATATTTATGCCATTTTACACCATCAAACTTAGATTGCTAAGGATGAAGAACCTCTTGTTCTTTAAAGAACCATCAACAAAATAAAAAGGTTCTTTGATGTATGATGGTTCTTTAAAGAACCATGAAGTCATCTGAAGAAACATTTAAGAACCATAATTTTTCTGAGAGTACAACAGACTCCCCAATTCGAATAATGACAGAATCAGTGATGCTAAGCAGAGAACTTTTGCCTTCGGGGGCTGATATGTAAGCCAAGACTGTGTCTACTTGATCAACAAGGTTCTGCTTAAGATGCATTATTTCTGTAAGGTGATATCATAATATTTTTAATAAAATAATAATGTAAACAACCTTAATTGTAATTGTTAGATTCCCATGTCTAGGCATCACAAGCAGTTTTGGAAATGAATATTCTGATCAAATTTACTATTATATGTTTAAATTAAAACAATTTTAAAATATTCAAATAAGATAATAACATGGCCTGCTTCTCTGTTTGAAGCATGACATAATATTATTATGCTCAATTTAATATACACGGTTTGTATGACAAAGCATTTTATTTTTAAATTACGATATGCACATTTAGAAAGTCAGATAACAGTAACTAGTTCATAAGTAAGAAAAGTAGTGTACTGCTCTCCTTGTGTGTGTGCATGTGTATGTAGGTACACAATTCAGCACCCAGCCAAACTCCATTCAAAATAATATGGGAGTCAGGATATTGCGTCCAAGCTCAGGTGCTGTATTTTATGTTGCACCGGCATACACCATTGAATCAGAGTGAAACCCAAAACATAAAAACAAACAATACAATAGTAAGGTGATTAATATAATGATATATTAAAACTGCATATGCATCTGTTTGGGAATGTTTAAGTTGGATCGCATAGCTACTACTACAATGTTAAAACAAAGAGAAGTGAAGCTACAATATGTTAAATATAAGAATACCATTATGAAAGCGCCTTCAAATTCGCTTATCTACTCTACAGCAAGTCAAGGTTAGCAATAAAAGACAAAGACAAATTCATATAATAGGTCATCCTATGTATACATAGCATGTAGTTAGATTAGCAATATACTAATACACAAACTTGGGCTTTAGAACACAAACCTACCAAAATGTTACAAAAATTTTGCTCTGTACACTTAAGTAAACAAGTACTCACAGATGATGCTTTCGAAGGCAATAACAAGAAATAGGATTGCAGGATTGGATAACTACAGGAACCCTTCAGCATATGTGAACCTGCTTACCCCAACTAACATGGCCGACTTCCTGTTCTGGGTCAAAGTGCATGTCACATTAACAACAAGGCTCAATAGGGGGCACTAAACTCAAGGCAGAACAAGTAGAGTAAGGTTTATTTATATAGCACTTTTAAGTGACAAATCACTGTACAAACAATAAAACATAATATCAAAAGAGAACCATGTTAAAATGGAATAAAAATAAATTAAACAACAAACGAGTGTCAGCAGAAGGCCTGATTTAAAAAAAAAAGATTAAAAAAATGTTTTTAACTGTTTTTTTGTTTGTTCTTTCACAGAATCAGAGAAATGGAGCAGGACTGGTAAACTATTCCAGGGCATTGGTGCCACAGACTGAAAAGCTTTGCCTCCCCCCTAGTCTTCAGTATAGTACTAGGGACAACTAAGAGACAACTAATAGAGTTTGAGCTTGTAAGTGAAGACAGCGAGCAGCAGTGTGCTTAACAAGAAGTTGAGATAAGTAGTCTGGGGCTTGCCCATTTAGTACTCTGTATGTCAGTGTGAGAACTTAAAAACAAATCCAAATCAACTGAGACCCAGTGAAAAGAGAATAAAATCGGGGTAGTTCTACACTAGGCTTTATTTATTGCAGTGTGTGAATGTGTGTGTGAATGGGTGGATGACTGGATATTTAAAGCGCTTTGGGGTCCTTAGGGACTAGTAAAGCGCTATATAAAATACAGGCCATTTACCATTTTTATTCTGAATTAAGAAATTCACAATGCGTGATCTACAATAAATAAATAAAACATTGAGTTTTTCAGAAACAAATTTCCATTTCAAATAAACTATGTTTCATCAGATAAGACATCTACTTTTCTTTATCATCCATTAGCCCCAAGGCAGTTAACATGCATTTTTTACATTGTCAGAGTAAATGTGAATTTTCCACTAAGTGCAAATCAAGTTCACTTGGATAGGCATTATGTGCTTGAAAAGCAACTACCTGGGTAATAAGTGTGACATTCTTGCATTAAGAGGTGTCAAAATGACTGGAGTTAAAAGCACACACTAGAGTCTAGAGAGATCTTGAAAGGAAATAAACAAAAGCATGTTTTTTTATTTTATTTTATCAGTTCAATCAATGCCAAAGCACACTAGTCCAGATTTTTCCAATATATAACTATGCAAAAATAGTGCAATCATTATCCTGTTTGTGTGGAAGGTACTATGTTGTGAACTCATTTGGTGATATTTATAGCAGCTAATTTTGTGTAATGACATTTTCTTTTTTCAGTAACTTTTATCTTCTTACTCAGCCCATATCAACTGCTAGTTAAGAGATCACAGTGAGAGTGATTTTATATTTGAAATGTACTATATTTGAACAGCAAAGTACTCGCTCTGCCTATCTTCACCCACCATTTAAAGAGACTAACAGACACACCTTTTCAATTTAGCACCCCAGAACGTACGTAACTGATAGTAGTGCAACAGACAGATACTGAGAACACTTTTTTCCACATAAACACATCTGAAACTATGATATGTAGAACATTTCAATGACTGCACTGATTTTGATATTTTGGATTATATATAAGGACTAATCTAAACTAAATCTTATCTCTAATCACTAATCTTAATTTAAAAATGGACTAGTACTAGTTGAAATAACTACTACGAAGTTGACAATAACATAAGGGTTACACAAGGATTGATCATCCCAATATGTTCAATAATGTCTCAGCCTTCCTATTGCGTGCTGTCTTTGGGAGGGGTGCAGAAGCAAGGCTAATTGATGTGTTTATGAAAGTTTCTCAGCTCAGCTGGCAGCGGAGGAACAGTGAAATCTACTTGTCCAAGAACAAAACAGAGACTCTCTACTCCACTATTCAGTTACTTCAACCACAAGAGCAGACAGGATTCACTGTCTGAAAAATGTGAATTTGAATTTTCTCCTAAAAAATAAGTAAAAGGAAGCAAGCAATTCTACAGTTATTGAAATCTTGTGTGGAGTTTTCAAGTTGTCTGCAATGACTCAAAATGTAGGTGGTGGGGAAATTGTCAGTGTTGGCAGGCATTATTTTACCAATATTTTATCAATATCCATATTAAGTGCAATGATAACCTCACCAGTAGTATACAAGGTATGTTTTGTATATTAAAGTGAAAGACATAAACATTATCAGGTTTCACACTACATAGAATAGAATGTGAGGCTGAACCTTTGACCACAATACAGATATAATGCTGGGAAACTGTGCTGAACATGAAATATGATCTTATCAAAGAACTGGAAAAAAGGAGCAAACATTCACTGCAGAGAAAGCTGGACATCCCACTGCTAACCAAACTCATTTGCTGTTCCTGTCTCTGTTATATCTTAACACCGCTAATGATGAAATCTGTCACAGTGAGCATGCTGTGTGTAGTTCCTGTTACACTGCAGGATTTTTTTAGTTTTTTTTTTTTTTTTGTGAAAAACTGAAGGTCAGACTAGATACTCTCAGCTAAAACAGACGGCCCATAATGCGTGACAACCCATACGTACTGTACAAATGAGACTGTGAATGTTATAAGGCAGGCCCAATGAGTAGGGAAAAAAAAGAAAAGAGAGAGGAAGAGCACAAGATGATACAGTGCAACAACTGTCCACTCTAGTAATGGCAGAGAGTGAGCCATGTTGAAGAGCATTTGGTCTGAAGTTAAAGGGAACACTGACCTGACATATCATGGTGAGTAACTGTTGTCTGCTGTGCTAGATAAATAACTGAGCAGAATTTGAGCCCCTCCAAAAATAAATAACAGGCACTGAAAATGATTTCACTATCCTGCTCTTGGAGTTTCTTTTAGTCTGTTTTGATCTTCATTTTATTAAAGATTCACTAAATAAATAAATAACGTCTTTGAACTTTTATTGTTGAACTAAAAAGTATTAAAGGTCAACCTGTTGTCATGGTAGTTTGTGATGTAGTTACAAACTTTAATCGAGTGATTTATGTTGCTGTACATAAACGTTTTTCTTTTTTTTGTGTGTTCCTTAGCATGGATATTCCAACATTATCTCGTGTCCCTAAAGACATCAGTCCAATTGTCAAGTGTAAGGTACCGATTCAAAAGCAAAAAAGTCCATAATCAGAGGGGAGGTGGAACACCAAATCATCTTGACTTTGATACCAGAAACCCAAGTTTGAGTCATAAATGCCATCTAGTCATGTCAAAGTTTTTCACATAACATACAGTGGGGCAAAAAAGTATTTAGTCAGCCACCGATTGTGCAAGTTCCCCCACCTAAAATGATGACAGAGGTCAGTAATTTGCACCAGAGGTACACTTTAACTGTGAGAGACAGAATGTGAAAAAAAAATCCATGAATCCACATGGTAACATTTGTAAAGAATTTATTCGTAAATCAGGGTGGAAAATAAGTATTTGGTCAATAACAAAAATACAACTCAATACTTTGTAACATAACCTTTGTTGGCAATAACAGAGGTCAAACGTTTACTATAGGTCTTTACCAGGTTTGCACACACAGTAGCTGGTATTTTGGCCCATTCCTCCATGCAGATCTTCTCGAGAGCAGTGATGTTTTGGGGCTGTCGCCGAGCAACACGGACTTTCAACTCCCGCCACAGATTTTCTATGGGGTTGAGGTCTGGAGACTGGCTAGGCCACTCCAGGACTTTCAAATGCTTCTTACGGAGCCACTCCTTTGTTGCCCGGGCGGTGTGTTTTGGATCATTGTCATGTTGGAAGACCCAGCCTCGTTTCATCTTCAAAGTTCTCACTGATGCAAGGAGGTTTTGGCTCAAAATCTCACGATACATGGCCCCATTCATTATGTCGTTAACACGGATCAGTCGTCCTGTCCCCTTGGCAGAAAAACAGCCCCATAGCATGATGTTTCCACCCCCATGCTTCACAGTAGGTATGGTGTTCTTGGGATGCAACTCAGTATTCTTCTTCCTCCAAACACGACGAGTTGAGTTTATACCAAAAAGTTCTACTTTGGTTTCATCTGACCACATGACATTCTCCCAATCCTCTGCTGTATCATCCATGTGCTCTCTGGCAAACTTCAGACGGGCCTGGACATGCACTGGCTTCAGCAGCGGAACACGTCTGGCACTGCGGGATTTGATTCCCTGCCGTTGTAGTGTGTTACTGATGGTGACCTTTGTTACTTTGGTCCCAGCTCTCTGCAGGTCATTCACCAGATCCCCCCGTGTGGTTCTGGGATCTTTGCTCATGATCATTTTGACCCCACGGGATGAGATCTTGCGTGGAGCCCCAGATCGAGGGAGATTATCAGTGGTCTTGTATGTCTTCCATTTTCTGATGATTGCTCCCACAGTTGATTTTTTCACACCAAGCTGCTTGCCTATTGTAGATTCACTCTTCCCAGTCTGGTGCAGGTCTACAATACTTTTCCTGGTGTCCTTCGAAAGCTCTTTGGTCTTGGCCATGGTGGAGTTTGGAGTCTGACTGTTTGAGGCTGTGGACAGGTGTCTTTTATACAGATGATGAGTTCAAACAGGTGCCATTCATACAGGTAACGAGTGGGGGACAGAAAAGCTTCTTACAGAAGACGTTACAGGTCTGTGAGAGCCAGAGATTTTCCTTGTTTGAGGTGACCAAATACTTATTTTCCACCCTAATTTACGAATAAATTCTTTACAAATCCTACCATGTGAATTCATGGATTTTTTTTTTCACATTCTGTCTCTCACAGTTGAAGTGTACCTCTGGTGCAAATTACTGACCTCTGTCATCATTTTAAGTGGGGGAACTTGCACAATCGGTGGCTGACTAAATACTTTTTTGCCCCACTGTATGTATCACTCATAAATATGTTATTAATTATTAAGTATGTTGCTTCGTTAGGTGTATGAGTTACATGATTAGTGTTAGGCATAAAAGACTACATCCTTTTTACATATGCTTAACGTTGTTTTCTTAGTTACAATGGTGACAATTCCCTGCTTTCTCTAAAGAAATGTATACTACTGATGAAATATGTGTCCTACATAAATCTGTTACAAATTTGTGTTAGCTAACACAGAAAAGTCATATTCTGTGACAATGAACATTCAAAAAAGACAATTTTTTTGTGATTATTTAACTAATTGCTTTGAGACTGGGCTGTATAAGTAAATAGACAAGAAGAGTGTATCAGAGTATATATAATTTTCCATATTATCTTGTCATTTACATGGTATCCTGCTATTTCAATAAGCTTGCTTTAAAACAAAAAACATTTAAATATACTTTCTTTAAAATAAATGCAGTGAGTTAATTTTTAAGTACTAACTACACCAATATCAAAATACATGAAATGTATCAATTAGAAATTCCAGTGAGGGGCAGAATATGGTTTTCTTGGTTCATATTAACCTCCTAGAACCTGGTGTCCACATATGTGGACATTACATTTTGGGTTATTTAGACCAAAATACTCAATTTTGCGCTACAAGGGCCTGATATCCACTTACAAGGACATTATACTGCCCCTGTTCTATCGAAATTTGAAACAAATATCCTCATATGTGGCTCTCATTTTTCTTAGTAACAGAAATCAGGTTAAAAAAAAATCAGGTAATTCTTTGTTTTTACATTCATCGGATCCAAATATGTCCAAATATCATAGAGAAATTTAAAATGCATGCCGTGGAAGGTAGTAGGAGGTTAAGGCTTCAAAATTAAGTATTCTTTATTTTTTCCATCTTCCAAGCACTAACAGTGCAGAATTGTGCTACACATAACACATACTATTTGACTGCAGCTCCAGGTGTTGAGAAAATAAAAATAATGGTATTCCATTGAAACATGGCAAGAGCCATTACCCACAAAAGTAGAAAATTTTGCAGTGGTGAACCTTCTCACGTGTGGGAAGCCTACCAAAATTTCTCAGAGAGCACATCAAGAACTCTTCCAAGAGGTCACAAAAGACACCCAGAGCATCTAAAGAACTGGAAACCTCACTTGTCTCATTTAAGGCCAGCACTTATGGTTTAACAGTAAAAAAAGAGTCTGGGCAAAAAATGACATCCATAGAAGCATTCCAAGGTGAAAACCACTGCTGACTAGGGCTGCCACAAACGATTATTTTCATAGTCGACTAGTCACTGATTATTTTTGCGATTAGTCGACTAATCAGATCATGCATTCATTGGACGTAAAACGTATAGATTATTGCACCAGCATGCATCTGCTCTTATATAACTATTATTAGCTTACAGCTTTAAGTGTTTAAGGTATGTGCTAACTAAAAATAAAGACAAGATATGATAGTTTATTAAATTTAAATGAAATTTGCAGATTGTTTCGGTGAAGTTTAATAAACTCCTTGCGATCTAAAATATAACAGGACACCGGAGTATATTCTCGAGCATCTCACACTTCTGATAATCAGTTGTCTGCTTGACGTTTATTCAGCTGTGTAAAAACTATAACTTTAATCTCAGCCAAACCAATTTACTCAGGAACAAATAAAATACTAAAAAAAGCCAAACAATAAAATTTTTAAGTTATCTAAGTGACTTATATATATTTAACCTGAGTAATAAAAGACAGCGGTGGGTTTGAAATTGATTTGCTGGGAGTCCGGTGTTCTCACGGGCTCTAGTGAGCCTTGCCCCCGGCTAGCTATCGAGCTAGTGGGTAACGGACGTCTCCGCAAACGTCGGAGCGCTTTTGAAAATATGTGACGTCTTGATAAACTGAACAGATATTTGAGGTTTACACAGTTACATTCTCGCCTGAAAATATGTTAAACGTTTCTTTTGTGACCCAGAAAGAATAATAAGAGTAATATTAAAACTAACTAGCTGCTGCCATTGTTGGAAACTGAGCTGGGCTGCGCTATGAATTCTGGGACAGAGCTGCTTCTTCTTCATTGGGGTTTAACGGCAGCTGGCATCCTTGTACATGCAGTGCTGCCGTCTTCTGTTTCAGTCCGTTATTACACTCTTAAATCCTACTACTTATCCCTGCATCTTTTGTGATCTTACAAAGCTTCAAGCTTCGACGATTTTGATAGTCGACGTAATCGTGACTAGTCGACTAATCGTGGCAGCCCTACTGCTGACCATAAAGAACACAAAGGTTCATTTAAAATTTCAGAATGAAAAACTTGATCTCCAGGACTTTTGAGAAAAAAGTTACGTAGATGAGACAAGATTAACTTTTATGGAAGGTTTATGTTTTGTTACCATAAGAACATCATACCAGTGATCAAACATGGTGGTGGTGGTGTTATGGTCTGGGACTGCAATGTTTTTCAGGACCTGGATGACTTTTCATAATTAATGGAACCATGAATTCAAACATGGTTCCATGTCCATCCATCAGGTTTTGCCCTCAAGCTCAAATATACTTGGGTTATGCAGAAAAATGATCCAAAACAGACCTATACGTCAACATATTATATATTAGTTGTCATGACAAAGTCTATACTATATTCACATTGATGTAGATGTATGGTAATGTAGTAAAAACAGAATAACAGAGATTTCATTACAAAATAAACCCTAACTTTTTTTTTATACAGCTATCACAGAAACGAAGGGCCAGTAAGGGAATTTAGTGTTTAGAAAGCTGGGCACACTGTGTGGGAACCTGCATTTTTCAGGCTAATTAAGGAATTAAAAATGATTTTTTACATTTGGATATAATTACATTTTACTTTGAATTTCTGTAATACAGAGACACATTCTAAACATAAGTTGAGCAAATGCTGACTACTGCAAATGCAGTTTAAACATCAGTTTTTATTGTGAGGCTGTTTGTCACAATTAATTATACTTTTCAAATGAAAGCATGTGGGGGAATAGCAAGAATCACTTTACAGTGGTTGGCTTTTTATTTTATTGATATAATTTTTTCAGTGAAATTGATTTACTCTACTTTTTTTCACCACCTGTTAAATATTCATATCAACAACAAAACCACCACTTGCAATGCTGACATGTTAAACAATTAACCCAACTTTCAAATGAATAATTATGGTAATTCATATTAAAAATAAATGATCCATGTTATGAGACTGAACTACTCAAATAAAATGACACATTTAAAGTCTGTGCTATGCTGTGACGTGAAATATTAACTTACTGAAGAATACACTGTAATTTATTGGATGCTCCTGTTGGAAAGCTAATTAAAGACTTGGGTAACCTATAATTAAAAGCCTATAAAATATTCTAGTCAGGAAAAGAAACTGCACCTTCTTTCATTTCTACGGTTTTAAATAAGGGTCTAAATGTGGTAAGTAAAACCTCAGATAAACAACAATACATTAGACATTAGACTGTGTAGATATTTATTTAACAAAAACAGACAAAATTCAGAAGCAGTGTGTGGAAAGGTAAGTACTACTCAGGTGCTGTTAATCAAATGTAGTAGATTAACTGATTATCAGCAATGACCTTAAACAAACAGCTGTTTATGGCCATCAATGGGCAAGATTATAAGGCCATATCCAAATAAGCCATCATTCTACAGTGAAACAGATTATTTACAACTTGAAAACATTGAAGAAAATTGTCAGTCTTCAAAGATTCAGATGCCCTAGCAAATTCACCTCAAGATTCGACCATAAAATGCTCAGAAATTGCAAAACATCCAACAGCTACATCTCCGACCCAACAGGCCTGAGTTGGCATGTTGTTTGAAAAGTCTGCAAGTAGAAATCATCTTCTTTCTTAAAGAAACATGGTTGCATGGCCTAGGTTTGCAAAGTTGCATCTGAACAAACCACAAGACTTTGAAACAGTGTCCTTTGAAACCAAGTGGAGATGCTTGGCCATAATGCTCTATGCTTAGAGAAAACCAAACACAGCTTATCAGTCCAAACACCTTATGCCAAATGTCAAGCACAGTGGTGAATGTGGTAATGAACTGGGCTTGTTTTTGAGATCTACAACCTCATGTTGAAAATAACCAAAGTGTTGCAATGTCCCAGTCAAAGTCCTGATCTCCACCCAATGAAATGTAGGACAAGACATTTAATGTGGCAGGACATTAAAACAGTCATGTATGAAACAAATATCTACAAAAGCCAATAAACTGAAACAATGCTGTAAAGAAGAATGAGTTGAAATTCTTCCACAACAATCTGAAACAATTGTTTCAACAATCATTTCATGTTATTGCTGCAAAAAGTATTGGATCATAAAGTATAGTTCATTGCTGCAATCATACGCTGTGATTGCAGCCATTCCCCGACTCTCTGTGAATGGTACTCATGGCCATTGATCAGTGGTCTTTGATCAGTGGGTTTTGGTCAGTGGTTGATGATAGAATAGAATAGAATAGAATAGAATTCAACTTTATTGTCATTGCACATGCACAGGTACAGGGCAACGAAATGCAGTTTGCATCCATCCAGAAGTGCTTTAGTGATATAGATATATTACAATATATATTAGCAATAATATAGATATGTGAGTATATTACAGAAATGGGTCTATTATGTTATAATGTACACGGTATGAAGTATGTTGTGAATATTCTATAACTATAGTATGTACAGGCTGTAGTGAGTACAAGCTATGTACAGGATATGAACAGGATATAAATATGAAAAACTATACAGAATATGAAATAAATAACTTTACAGAATCTGGGATATACAGCTATACAGAAATGGGAACTATGCAAGTTGTAAACAGTTGTAGGATTAAAAATTATCGAATGTACAGAATGATTATTTACACAGAGCTATACAGTAGTGCAGTTAAGATAAGTGAGGGTGTAGATAGTTTCTACAGAGGCTATATAAAGTGCTAGTGGTTGTGAGTGGTGGTTCAGTCCATGTTATTATTGTGTTTGAGGGTACAGTTGTCCATTGTGGGTGTGTGTATGTTCAGTCCATGAGTTTAACGTGGGTCAGATGTCAGGAGGCAGAGTTCAGGAGTCTGACAGCTGTGGGGAAGAAGCTGTTCCGGTACCTGGTGGTCTTAGTCCGGAGGCTCCTGTGGCGCCTCCCAGAGGGCAGGAGGGTGAAGAGTCCATGTGATGGGTGACTGGGGTCTTTGATGATTTTCCCAGCCCTTTTCAGACACCGCTTCCTGCAGATGTCTTTTATGGCAGGAAGTGGTGCTCCGGCGATGCGCTGGGCAGTTTTCACGACCCTCTGCAACGCCTTCCGGTCCGAGGCAGAGCAGTTCCCGTACCAGACTGTTATACAGTTGGTCAGGATGCTCTCGATGGTGCAGCGATAGAAGTTCACCAGGATGTCTGAGGACAGGTGGTTCTTCCTCAGAGTCCTCAAGAAGAAGAGGCGCTGGTGAGCCTTCTTGACCAGCTTGGAGCAGTTGGTCGTCCAGGTGAGATCCTCGGAGATGTGGACTCCCAGGAACTTGAAGCTGCTCACACGCTCCACAGCCGTCCCCTTAATGTGGATGGGTGGATGTGGGTCAGCATTCCTCCTGTAGTCCACGATGAGCTCCTTGGTCTTCTCGGTGTTAAGCAGCAGGTTGTTTCTGTCGCACCACTCAGCCAGACGATCCACCTCCTCCCTGTAGGCGGCCTCATCGTTGTCACTGATGAGGCCAATCACCGTGGTGTCATCTGCAAACTTAATGATGGTGTTGGAACCATCAGCAGGTCTGCAGTCGTGGGTGAAGAGGGAGTAGAGGAAAGGGCTCATCACACAGCCTTGTGGTACACCGGTGTTCATTGTGATGGTAGATGAGCAGCGGTTATCCAGCCGGACATGTTGGGGGCGGTTGGTCAGGAAGTCCAGTAACCATTTGCAGATGAGGGAACTGATACCCAGGTCTGTCAGTTTCCTGATGAGTTGTGAGGGGTGGATTGTATTGAATGCTGAACTGAAGTCTATAAACAGCATTCTGGCGTAGGTGTTGTTGTTGTCCAGGTGTGAGAGGACAGAGTGCATTGCGATGGAGACTGCATCCTCTGTGCTCCTGTTCCGGCGGTATGCGAATTGGTGGGGGTCCAGGGTGGGGGGGAGACAGGATTTGAAGTGTGCTAGGACCAGTCGCTCTAAGCACTTAGTGATGATGGGGGTGAGTGCTACTGGGCGGTAATCATTGAGGCAAGATGGGTTGGAGTTTTTGGGTATCGGGACGATGGAGGTGGATTTGAAGCAGGCCGGTACCACAGCGTGGGCCAAGGACAGATTGAATATGTCTGTGAGCACTCCTGCAAGCTCCCCAGAACACGCTCTGAGAACACGCCCGGGGATGCCATCAGGGCCTGCAGCCTTGTGGACATTGATCCTGCTCAGCACCGCTCCTACATCGGTGGGGGAGAGAGTCATAGGTTGGTGGTCTGGCGTCATGTCTGCTTTGGTTGTGGTTGTGGGGTTCCCTCGCTCAAAACGAGCATAAAAGTTGTTGAGCTCGTTGAGGAAGGAGACATCAGAGGATGCGGGGGAGGGTTTGGTGGTCCTGTAGTCTGTGATGGTCTGGAGTCCTTGCCACATGCGTCGGGGGTTGGAGTTGGAGAAGTGTTCTTCTACCTTCTTTTTGTAATGGTGTTTGGCTTTTTTGATGCCCTTCTTTAGATTAGCCCTGGCTGTACTGTAGGCGTGTGCATCTCCTGACCTAAAGGCAGTGTTGCGGGCCTTCAGGAGGAGACGAACATCCCGGTTCATCCAAGGCTTCTGGTTGGGGTACATGGTGATCCGTTTCTGGGTGGTGACACTGTCTGTGGTTTTGGAGATGTAATCCAGTACAGATGAGGCGTACTGGTCCAGGTCTGTGTGGGTGAACATATGATCAATGGTCATGAGAATTTGCATAATTAAGATTAAAGAACTGACCTCCCAGCCCATTGTTCCTTCATCAGGCTGGTTTCAGTCATTATGCAAATGTACTGTTTATAAGATTGGGGAAACTTGCAGTCAGCTGAGACTGAAGAAGTCACTTGGATGAGTGATGAAACGTTTCTCCCACAAAACGCTACGTCCAGATGAACAGAATCAACTTTTGGAGATATAGTTTATGATCCAATACTTTGCATTTTGGCTTAACTTGTTGTTAAATAAATTCACACAGTATATTATGTTGCTGTTGCTCATCTTAAGTTGTCCTTACTAAGCTGTATAACCTGGTAAGGACCAAATGATTTTAATTATACCCTGATATTTAAAAATCTTAGAAAAACACTGGAACTTCTTTTTTCATACAACTGTATATTGTATTATGATTTGTTTATTTATATTACTTTGATTAGCTTAGTCTGAGAGAAGGGAGCTTTAGAGAAGGTGGGGTGATTCTGGATCTGATGGGGCATCGGGCATCATTTTACAGTGATACAGAGCCTCCACTGAAAGTAAGGCCACCCTTGAAGAAGAACCTACTGTACATGCACAGTACATGCACAGGATAAGAAATACTTGCTGGCCTATTTTTTTTTTCTTTCTTAACGTTTGTGTGGTGTTCGTATTTTTGTCACTCAGCCAGTGTTCATGGGTCTGGTGGACCCGCTAGAGTTTTGGCTTTCCAAATTAACACTATCAAACAATTTTATGTTAAATTACTCAACAGATGTTCACTTCATCCCAATTACAAGCCATATTGACAGCAAACATGGTTATTTTTTCCCTTTACCTTTATTAGATCACATTTATGAATTAATGTGCTTCTCCTTCATATATATAACACCCAGCACGCCCCTGCGGGCGGTTTATCCTTCAAGCTCGGGTCCTCTACCAGAGGCCTGGGAGCTTGAGGGTCCTGCGCAGTATCTTAGCTGTTCCCAGGACTGCGCTCTTCTGGACAGAGATCTCCGATGTTATTCCCGGGATCTGCTGGAGCCACTCGCCTAGCTTGGGAGTCACCGCACCTAGTGCTCCGATTACCACGGGGACCACCATTACCTTCACCCTCCACATCCTCTCGAGCTCTTCTCTGAGCCCTTGGTATTTCTCGAGCTTCTCGTGTTCCTTCTTCCTGATGTTGCTGTCATTCGGAACCGCTACATCGATCACTACGGCCGTCTTCTTCTGTTTGTCTACCACCACTATGTCCGGTTGGTTAGCCACCACCATTTTGTCCGTCTGTATCTGGAAGTCCCACAGGATCTTAGCTCGGTCATTCTCCACCACCCTTGGGGGCATCTCCCATTTTGACCTCGGGACTTCCAGGTTATACTCGGCACAGATGTTCCTGTACACTATGCCGGCCACTTGGTTATGGCGTTCCATGTATGCCTTGCCTGCTAGCATCTTGCACCCTGCTGTTATGTGCTGGATTGTCTCTGGGGCATCTTTACACAGCCTACACCTGGGGTCTTGCCTGGTGTGATAGACCCCAGCCTCTATGGATCTTGTACTCAGAGCTTGTTCTTGTGCTGCCATGATTAGTGCCTCTGTGCTGTCTTTCAGTCCAGCTTTGTCCAGCCACTGGTAGGATTTCTGGATATCAGCCACCTCCTCTATCTGCCGGTGGTACATACCGTGCAGGGGCCTGTCCTTCCATGATGGTTCCTCGTCTCCCTCCTCTCTCTTGGGTTTCTGCTGCCTGAGGTATTCACTGAGCACTCGGTCAGTTGGGGCCATCTTCCCAATGTATTCTTGGATGTTCCTTGTCTCATCCTGGACTGTGGTGCTGACACTCACCAGTCCCCGGCCCCCTTCCTTCCGCTTAGCGTACAGTCTCAGGGTGCTGGACTTGGGGTGAAACCCTCCATGCATGGTAAGGAGCTTTCTTGTCTTTATGTCAGTGGCTTCTATCTCCTCCTTTGGCCAGCCTATTACCCCAGCAGGGTACCTGATCACGGGAAGGGCGTACGTGTTGATGGCCCGGATCTTGTTCTTACCATTCAGCTGACTCCTCAGGACTTGCCTGACCCTCTGCAGGTACTTGGTGGTTGCAGCCTTTCTAGCGGCCTCTTCATGGTTCCCATTTGCCTGCGGGATCCCCAGGTACTTGTAACTGTCCTCTATGTCTGCAATGTTGCCTTCTGGTAGTTCAATCCCCTCAGTTCTGACTACCTTCCCTCTCTTTGATACCATCCGACTACACTTCTCCAGTCCGAATGACATTCCAATGTCATTGCTGTATAGCCTGGTAGTGTGGATCAGTGAATCGATGTCTCGTTCACTCTTGGCATACAGCTTGATGTCATCCATGTACAGGAGGTGGCTGACAACTGCTCCGTTCCGTAGTCGGTATCCGTATC